>NW_028270160.1:40939813-41262844 GCF_037043375.1 Chiloscyllium plagiosum
TTTAGGTTTTCTTCACTGTCATAAATTACTTGTATATTCACCAACAAGAGGATCATTTATAACTGTGCTTGGCTGCAGATTGAGCTGGTCTCAACCTCCTGAGGAGGTACAAAGTTAAAAATCTCACAACACCAGGTTATAGTCCAACAGGTTTAATTGGAAGCACTAGCTTTCGGAGCGACGCTCCTTCATCAGGTGGTTGTCAGGAGCAGCGCTCCGAAAGCTAGTGCTTCCAAATAAACCTGTTGGACTATAACCCTGGTGTTGTGTAATTTTTAACTTTGTACACCCCAGTCCAACACCGGCATCTCCAAATCCTGAGGAGGTGGCAGGCTAACCATTTCAAGCACAAAACTCCCAAAAAAGTCTTCCTCCTGCTAAGAATGGAATAATTCTTTGAGATTACCATGAAGGCCCTGCCTTCTCAACATTATGCCTCACCTGAGTCACAGTAACCCTTCGCTTAACTCATCACCTGTTGAATCTGCCTGTGCAGCCTGTAGTCCATTTCTTTCAATTCAGTGGCTCACAAATCTCTCCCATGTCCTGTGACTATAATACATGCTGGATGCAGACTGAGCACAGTCTGTGGTAAGAGGCAGAGCCTAGAAATCAGGTCATATAATATAGGAGCAGGAGTAGACCATTCAGCCCCTTGAGGTTGTTTTGCCATTCTAGATTAAGGTTGATCATCACCTTACCCTCCTATTCATTGATACCATCACTTATTAGAAATCTGTCAATCTTGCTCTTGAACTTACTTGAATGATTGAGCTTCCACACTCTCTGTGGTGGAGAATTCCAAAGATTCATTACCAACTGAGTGAAAAGCATCCTTCTCTTCACAGACTTGCCTTTTATTTTGAGACTCAAAAAACTGTTATGTTTGTCCAAATGACTTCCCCTTCATAAATATACATGTGTGATCAAATAATAATTTTTTAAATATCCAATCATCACATTCTTTGCAAGACATTCTAAAAGGGGTTCTGATGGTGCTATGGCAGTGTAAGTCAGAAGGCCTGGGTCCAAGTCCCACCTGCTCCACAGATATGTCATAACATCTCTAAACAGATTGATTGGAAAATATCTACATTCTAGCATTATCTCGATTATTAACATCAGACAAAAAGATCAGTAGTACTACATTTTTTCTGTCAATCGTTTCTTATAGCACATGCTCATTCTACAGCAGATTTGTCCCATTCATAGTGTTGGTTGATGTAGTTGTCAAATTTTGCCTCAAATAATGTAATGCCCTTGATTTGCACTGGCAATATGCATAATGTGTATGAATAAAAACTGATTACCACCATGTATGGTGCAGTCAGTTTTCTGTGGTGAATAGTAAGTGAGCAAAACATTAAATTACTTTCCTGAAAATGAGGCCCGAGAGAACAGGAGTGCCTTTCCTGGATCCGCAGGAAATCTAGAGATTGCTGCTGCTGGGCATCAATAGACTTCCAAATATCTTTTCCTTTCATACGCACCAATGTTTGTGACCCTGCTGGCCAATCTGTGCCTGATTGTGCTGGTTTTACAAGGGACAACCAGTTTTGCATGATCCTCGTCCTCTTCAGTGTTGGCATGGCAACTGCTGGTTTGTCTATGGACCAGGCAAAACTGTGAAATCACCACATTAGATCCTCCAGTACTCCTGATTCTCTGCAAGAACATTTCAGTCCCACAATCCCTCAGAACTGACCCAGCTAAGAGTGTGGTTTGGGAGCTATTTCTGATGCTGAACGAAGAGATATTGGAGTGCAGGTTCATAGCTCCATAAAAGTGGAGTCACAGATAGATAGAGTAGTGAAGAAGGCGTTTGGTATGCTTTCCTTTATTGGTCAAAGTATTGAGTACAAGGATTGGGAGGTCAGGTTGCGGCTGTACAGGGCATTAGTTAGGCCACTTTTGGAATATTGAAGGATGTTGTGAAACTTGAAAGGGTTCAGAAAAGATTTACAAGGATGTTGCCAGGGTTGGAGAATTTGAGCTAAAGGGAGAGGTTGAATAGGCTAGTGCTGTTTCCCTGGAGCATCGGAGGCTGAGGGGTGACCTTATGGAGATTTACAAAATTCATGACGGGCATGGATAGGATGAATATACAAAGTCTCTTCCCTGGGTTCGGGGAGTCCAGAACTAGAGGGCATAGGTTTAGGGTGAGAGGGGAAAGATATAAAAGAGACCTAAGGGGCAACTTTTTCACACAGAGGGTGGTACATGTATGGAATGAGCTGCCAGAAGTGGTAGAGGCTAGTACAATTACAACATTTAAAAGGCATCTGGATGGGTATATGAATAGGAAGGGTTTGGAGGGATATGTGCTGGGTGCTGGCAGGTGGGATTAGATTGGGTTGGGATATCTGGTCGGGACGAATGAGTTGAACCGAAGGGTCTGTTTCTGTGACTATGACACTATTTGACAGGATACTGGATATCTCATTTAAGACTCAGGCGGGAAGATTTGACAGGAGGATTTTCAATCAATAAGGCAATCAAGGGGTAATGGAGAAAGGCAAGAATGTGGATTTGAGGATTATCAGGTCAGCCGTGATCTCATGGAATGCCAGAGCAGATTTGATGGGCTGAATGATTTATGTCTTATGGTATTAAATCTTTTTCTATATGTCTGAACACCAACAGAGACTGAATCAGGAATCCACTGTTCCAGCAAGGTAGTGTCAGACATTAAGCTACACATGACTTTAATAATGAAATGCAACAAAAAAAAAATCAATGCTGAGATCTGTTTCAGAACTCTACCTTTCGGAAATTGTTTTGAGATGTTATCTGTTTCAGCTGGTTTAGAAATTTTCATTAGCATCATTGTAAGAACAAAAAACCTTTAAAAAGGAAGAGAAAAGGCCTGAAAACCCAATAAGTCTGTCCATTCTGAAGAAGAGTCAGATAGAACTTGAGGCTCTGTTTCTCTCTTCTGCTTAGGTTCTCCTGCACTGTCTGTTTCTGTTTCAGATTTCCAGCACCCTGCGGTATTTTGATTTTATTAAGCCTGTCCATTCTAATGGGTTTCCAACCTTATACCTCAGATGTTTTTCTTCAGGGACCTGTTGGTCACATTTTCTCCTTTTCAGACATCGTAGGTGGAATTTTGCTGAGCGAGCAACTTGTCAGCCAATGAAAAAACAAGACAGATCTGCACCGACCCTTTAAGGCAAAATCCACCAAACATGGAGCAGGCATTATTGAAGCCACTGGTAGGCCTTTGGCTGGAATTAAGACCTCGGTGGTTGGGGCAGATGGTGTAAGGGTAAAAGTTTTGCTTAAAGAGAGCTGCCAACCAATTTAAGGCCAGCAGCTCTTGCACTGGGCAGCTGCATGGGCAAGGCCATGCTGTTCCCGGGACACTCAGGATTGCAGAGGACCACGGTGTTTAGTGATTTGTGGGTGCTTCCCGGAATTGGGGGTAATGGGGGAGCTCACAGAGGATGCCCCCACTCGACATCCCACCCACTCTCCAACCATGTCCTCTGTCTAATCCCTAGATCTTGCACTGAGTGCTTTGGGTTGTGTCAAGTTAGTAAGATTTGACACGTCCATCTTGAAATTAGTCAAAATCTGAGCGACTTTATAGGGGAATGCAAAAGATTCAGCTAAACAACAAAGTTAATTTCATAAATTGAAAGCAAGAATGGTTCTCAACAAATATCAGGAAACATGTCTCAATATATAAATTACTGATGCAAGAGTTCAGGTCATTATCAAATGGTGAGTATTACCTTGCTGTGCTAATTGGTTGCTGGCTTTCCTACATTACAATGATGACCAAATTTCAAAGGTGGCCCATAGGCTGTAAGTGCTTTGGGATATCCTGAAGTTATAGAGTCACAGAGATGTACAGCAAACAGACCCTTTGGTCCAACTCGTCCATGCCAACTAGATATCTCAACCCAATCTAGTCCCACCTGCCAGCACCTGGCCCATATCCCACCAAACCCTTCCTATTCATATACTCATCCAGATGCCTTTTAAATGTTGCAATCGTACCAGCCTCCACCACTTCCTCTGGCAGCTCATTCCACATATGTGAAAAGGTTGTCCCTATGTCTCTCTTATATCATTCCCTCTCACTCTAAACCTATGCCCTCTAGTTCTGGACTCCCCCACCCCAGGGAAAATACTTTGTCCAATTATCCCATCCATGCCCCTCATAATTTTGTAAACCTCTATAAGGTCACCCCTCAGCCTCTGACATTCCAGGGAAAATAGCCCCAGCCTGTTCAACCTCTCCCTATAGCTTAAATCCTCCAACCCTGGCAACATCCTTGTAAATCTTTTCTGAACGCTTTCACGTTTCACAATATCTTTCCGATAAGAAGGAGACCAGAATTGAACACAATATTCTAACAGTGGCCTAACCAATGAATTGTACAGTGGCAACATGACCTCTCAACTCCTGTACTCAATACTCTAACCAATAAAGGAAAGCATACCAAACGCCTCCTTCACTATCCTCGATACCAGTGACTCCACTTTCAAGGAGCTATGAACTTGCACTCCAAGGTCTCTTTGTTCAGCAACACTCCCGAGGGCCTTTCCATTAAGTGTATAAGTCCTGCTAAGATTTGCCTTCCCAAAATGCAGCACCTCACATTTATCTAAATTAAACTCCATCTGCCACTTCTCAGCCCATTGGCTCATCTGATCAAGATCTCTTTGTAATCTGAGGTAACCTTCTTCGCTGTCCACTACACCTCCAATCTGCAAACTTACTAACTATACTTCTTATGCTCACATCCAAATCATTTATATAAATGATGAAAAGTAGTGGACCCAGCACCAATCCTTGTGGCACTCCACTGGTCACAGGCCTCCAGTCTGAAAAACAATCCTCCACCATCACCCTCTGTCTTCTACCTTTGAGCCAGTTCTGTATCCAAATGGCTAGTTCTCCCTGTATTCTATGAGATCCAATTTTGCTAACCAATCTCCCATGGGGGACCTTGTCGAATGCCTTACTGAAGTCCATATAAATCACATCTACTGCTCTGCCCTCATCAATTCTCTTTGTTACTTCTTCAAAGAACTCAATCAGATTTGTGAGACATGATTTCCTATGCACAAAGCCATGTTGACTATCCCTAATCAGTCCCTGCCTTTCCAAATACATGGACATCCTGTCCCTCAGGGTTCCCTCCAACAACTTGCCCACCACCAACGTCAGGCTCACTGATCTATAGTTCCCTGGCTTTTCCTTCCAACCTTTCTTAAACAGTGGCACCATGTTAGCCAACCTCTAGCCTTCTGACACCTCACCTGTGACTATTGATGATATAAATATCTCAGTAAAAAGCCCAGCAATCACTTCCCTAGCTTCCGCAGAGTTCTAGGGTACACCTGATCAGGTCCTGGGATTTACCCACTCCTCTGTAATATAGACATTTTTCAAGATGTCACCATCTATTTCCCTACCTTCTATACCTTTGATGTCCTTTTCCACAGTAAATAGATACTTGTTTCTTTTCTCCCCCATCTCCTGCGGCTCCACACAAAGGCCGCCTTACTGATCTTTGAGGCACCCTATTCTCTCCCTAGTTACCCTTTCGTCCTTAATGTATTTGGAAAAACCCTTTGGATTCTCCTTAACCCTACTTGCTAAAGCTGTATCATGTCCCCTGTTTGCCCTCCTGATTTCCTTCTTAAGTATACTCCTACTGCCTTTATACTCTTCTAAGGATTCACTCGACCTATCCTGTCTATACCTGACATATGCTTCTTTCTTCTTCTTAATCAAACCGTCAATTTCTTTAGTCATCCTGCCTTTCCTTTCACCCTGACAGGAATATACTTTCTCTGGACTCTCGTTATCTCATTTCTGAAGGCTTCCCATTTTCCTGCCGTCCCTTTACCTGCGAACATCTGCGCCCAATCAGCTTTCAAATGTTCTTGCCTAATACCGTCAAAATTGGCCTTTCTCCAATTTAGAACTTCAACTTTTAGATCTGGGCTATCCTTCTCTATCACTATTTCTTCGCTGTCCACTACACCTCCAATTTTAGTGTCATCTGCAAGCTTACTAACTATACTTCTTATGCTCACATAAGACTAATAGAATTATGGTCATTGGCCCCAAAGTGCTCCCCCACTGACCCCTCAGCCACCTGCCCTGCCTTATTTCCCAAGAGTAGGTCGTGTTTTGCACCTTCTCTAGTCTCTGAAAGTATCATGGAAGACCTATCTGCACAAGGACTGTAGCAGTTAAAGAAGAAGTTCACCATTGTCTTCTCTCACTAAACGTAGGCAATAAATGTGGCATGGTTTACATTATTCACATCCCCTGAGCAATCAATATTATAGGATATCAAATTGTTAGTCCTATCCTCATCATTGAATTCTAGTTTAAAATGTTATTAATTTAAAATAACTTCACCTCAATTAACATTTCACAAAATTCAAACCAGACGTTTGAAATGCATGCCTGTGGTAAGCAGCACAGTGTGGTAGTATGCAAGTGCAATCCTCTCACATACCTCCTGTCAGATGCTTCAAGCGCTATTTTGGCAGTGGGCCAGGAGCTGGCTGTCTTCCCAACGCCTTGACTAAATAGCAGTATGTACTGTGAACAGACCTATACTGGGTATTGTGGGCATTGGTCTGCAAAGTAAAAATAGTAAAACAAAATTTAAGTCCAATGAAGGTTGCCTTGGTTTTCAAGAATGTAAGAGCCTTCCCAACATTTTTAACACTTTGAATTAAGCAAAACCATCCTATCATTTATGAATTCAAACTAGGATTAGTTTCAAGTTTCAGTTGGCACACGGTGGTAGCACAATTTTGTTTAAGTGATCATTTTCTATCCTTTGCTGCAGTCATTTGCTTCCCACTAAGAAGGGTTTGGGTCATTTGGAAAGCAAAGGTCTTAATAATATTTAAATGTGAACCTGCCCACTCCAGGTTTTACTTGAGGTCAGAAGAGGAAATATGCTGCTCATTAAGTACGTTAATGAGCAACCTCAGGCATTTTCTTTCTCCGTTTGAATCTTGGGAATTGCCAAACCTTGGGAAATGTGGTTGATTGACGGACACTTGACGAGTTAAGTGCTTTAGGTTCACTGTTAGTCCCTCCTTCCAACTCCTCCCCAGGATCTTCTATAGATTTTGCCCCTCCCCCCACCCCCTGACTCTGATGTCTCTGTCCTCTTCACTGAGGTCTGGTACCAATGATCTTTCTGTGCAGCAGCCAACTAACCTCACTATCTGACTTTTGTGGCTGGGAAACACAATTCAAACATGGGTACCAGAGCCTCCTCTTAAATTTGGCAGGAGTATTTATACCTTCTAATTTTGGTTAAACAGTTTTAGTTGGACTACAGTGAAGCAACTCTTGATTAGATTTTCTGCTCAGATGGTAAATAAACATTCCTTGTTTCCTCCAAAATGGCCACACTCGCTGTTGGACTTCAGTGTCTCAGAGCATATGTTTCATCTTTGTCCCTCTTGTTCGATGATTATTTCGCTAAAGTGGACTCCAGGTCACCAGGAGTGTGGATATCAGCACATTCAAGCAACTTATCGTTACAAATGTTTGTTTATTCGTACTTGGGATGCTGGGGCATAAGTATATACTGGTGGAAGTCAGTATAGGATGTCTACCTCTTAGATGCACATTGGGGCCACTGATCATGTGCATGTAACTATCTCATTCAAAGAAGAATGGAGAGATCTCCTAGTGACTCAGCCTCAACTGAAAATCAGAAAATGGGTGATTATTTCATTTTATGAAAGGAGTGAGGCTGTGTTCCTGCAAAATCACAGCTGCATTTGCCTGAATTACAACAGTGACCATATGTTAACAAGTAACTACTTGTAAATTGAGACACCTTGAGGAAATAAAGAAAAAGATTTATTTAAAAATTAGTGGGCATATGTTTAATGTAAGAGAGGAAAGATTTAAAAGGGGACTGAAGGGGCAACTTTTTCACATAGAGGGTGATGGAGGTACAGAATGAACTGCCAGAGGAAGTGGTTGACGAGGTACAATTATACAACTTAAAAGGTATTTGGATAAGTATATGAATAGGAAGCATTTAGAGGGATATGGCCAACTGCTGGCAAATGGGACTCGATTAATTTAGGATATCTGGTTGGTATGGATGAGTTGGACCAAAGGGTCTGTTTCCATGCTGTACAACTCTATGACTACTACTGGGACCCTGAAGCGAACACAAAAAATTGTGGGAAGTGGTCTGTAGGTCTGGCTGTGTGTGGAGAGAGCAGAAGTGTTGACAGCTGGAATTAAACATAACACAGTGGGGTTCTCAGGAGCTGAGTACCACCCACTTCAAACTTCATGCTGATTGTGATGCCCAAATACGGCTTGGCCAATTAGTGGCCAGAAGGTGGCATGGGTGGGGGGAGGTGAGGGCAAGCTGTCCTCTTGATAAAGAATATTGGCTGACTGCCAAATTGTAAAATGGCATTCAGGTGTCCTAGCATCAATCAGAGAGGCAGCGGGGGAGGGGGCTTTGACTTGATGTTATTATATGGAATATTGCAAATACCTTTCCACCAAGCTCACCCCCACATCCACCTCTGTTTCTCACTGGAAAAATTCTGACCAATGTTGCTGATTTTTCATCAGACCTGGATGGTGGTAGAGATGTACAAATTGTAATTAAAAAGTGTCAGGAGAGTGAGGAGAGGGGAAGGAAGATAAGGGAAAGGTCTGTAATAAGGAATAGAGAATAGGGGAGATTAAGTGACAAAGGAGCTGATGCTGTAAGGCAAATCAAAGATTGCACTGGGACAGTTGAGACTGAAGTAACAAATGATTCCACGAGGGGCAGTAATTGAGAAAAGTAGAATCATTACCGGCAATTGTTGTTCAAAAGGATGGGCCCACCAGCCCCTTTTTTGCACTACTTCTAAATGTCCTTAAAAAGATGTCACGCCTCTAAGTTTTCCAGTTCTGGTCATTGATCTAAATTACTAACTATCTTTCTCTGTCCACAGATTCTGTCTGATCTGCCAAATATTTCCAGCATTTTCTGTTTTTATTTAAATGCAAGTCCTTTTGTCTTTTGTGGCAGATTTTGGTAAGGCAATGATTATTTACTCTGGCTTTGTTATTTCCTGTTGAGAGAGGAACACATATTAAGACATACTGTATGTGCTCAGCCAGTTCCACCAGGCTAGGCCAGAAATAGAATCACTAAAATGTAAAGATAGAAATTGACTAAAAAGAGCCGTTTTATTGAAGGAATATTTGACCAGCCATTTTTTAATGCAAGGATATGATACATTGAGTTCAGTTACAAGGTATTAAGTCACCATAATCCCTACACTGGATATCATGATGGAGAAAATAACACATGTTCCTCCTCTCAGTCTGTACATGAAAAGATTTCTTTTACATAACTCTCATGATAGCAACCATCACATTGTGAGAGAGAGCATGGAATGAAGAACTTTTTATGTGGATAGGATAATCACGATTTTGAACCAGCTCTTACATAGCCCTGGCTCAAATTGGAACAAAGGCTAAGTTTGAGAACTGTGCGTATTGATTAGTTTAGTAACCAGCTGTTTTAAAGATAAATAGCATCAGTGAGGACCAGAACCTAGCATAAAAACAATGCTGCTCACTAGTTAAATGCTTGCTCGTTGTATTCTCTGTAATTTTACATTGACGTCAAACTGAACAAACCACGATTCATTCAAATTAGATTTTCCAGCATCTCATATGTCAGTTGCACAGCTAATAATGAAATAATTGTCATCATTTGTGCTGTTATTGCAGCATTAACATTGACATTTTTATGTAGAACTGAATTAAAATGACCGGATTAGCTGTCTGTAGAGCATTGTCATTGTATCAATAAGAATTTGATAGATTGTTTCATTTCCTGCTTATTAAAAGATCCTTGACTCCCCAGTTTTCCATGTTATTTTCAGCCCTCTTTGGGCAGTTTCATATTAATGTCTAATTCTTGGCTGTAAGAGTGAGTGGATGCAATCTCTTCCCAGGCCATTACAGTGAGCTGCCTATTTCAAAACCCTTCCCTTTCACTGTGGAAGATTTTGAACTCTGCTCATTGCCTCTTTCAAATTGCCTGACTGGATTATAAACGGATAGCTGCCCAAAAAGATTATAGGTTTGACTTGGTTGCTGTAATGACACAGCAAGGTTAAACATTCACTGGAGAAAAAAAAGTAGTTAATCAGCTTTCATTCAGTGACCAAATTTTAACAATGTGCGTTCTCGATTTCAGGCGGTAGACACGGTTAGGATTTATCAGGATTTCACTTACATTTTCAGTCGAGTTAAAATCTGCTCTCTGCAAAGCTGAAGATCTGATCCCAATCTACACGGATTTCTCGACAATCAAAAAATGGATCTAAATGTTCTTCAGAGGGAGGTAAAATTAATTCCTACATATTCTAACCTGAAAGTGGCCAGACTTTATTTTCAGAATTAAGCCCTAGGAAAACACCTTTAGTCATCTGTTTTTACCCCATTGGAATAGACTGTCAGAAAATGCAGCCACATGGGGTTTGCCTCCTCAGCTGAGCATTCTGATCAATTGTACAGTTGGAATCCAGCAGCCCCACTACACTACTAATTTAAAACCTGTCAATCTCCAGTAATGAGGTTCCACTCACAGCTCATCTGACCAAGCTGTTTATGTCCTCCTGTAGTGCAAGGCTATCCTCCCCATTATTTACGCCCATCAATTTTCATACCATCTGCGAATTTACTGATCAACCCTCCTACATTCAATTCTAAATGATATATATATACACCACAAACAGCAAAGGCACAACTCTGATCCCTATGGAACCCCACTGGATACAGGCCTCCAGTCACAAAACAAAAGAGCCCCAGACCATCACCCTCTGCTTTTTTGCCACTCAGACAATTCTGCATCCAATTAGTCAAATTTCCTGGGATCCCATGGGTTCTTACCTTGCTAATAGTCTCACTCAGGACCTTTTCAAAAGCCTTATTGCAATTCGAGTAGGCTATGTTGAATGCATTGGAGTCACCTCTTTGAAGAATTCAATCATTGGTCAGACATGACCTTTCCTCAATAAAACCATGCTGACTGTCCTTGATAAATCTGTGCCTTTCCAAGTGCAGATTAACTCTGTCCCTCAGAAATGCTTCCAATGTTTTTCCCTCCATTGAGGTTATTCTGACTGGCCTGTAGCTTCCAGGTTTATCCCTTGCTCCCTTCTTGAATAACAGTGCCACATTCATTGTTCTCCAAATCCCAGGTGCCTCTCCTGTGGTCACAGAGGAATTAAAAATTATTCCCAGCATTCCCTGCTATTTCCTCCCTTGCCTCACACAACAGCCTGGGATATACTTCATCCAGTCTTGGAGACTATCTACTTATAAGCGTGCCCCCTCCTCTCCATCTAAGATAATTTCTTAAATTATATCAAAGCCTTTTTCTCTGATTTCTATACCCAAATTATCCTGCTCACTAGTGAACACTGATACAAAGTATTCATTTAGAATCCTATCGAGGTTCTCCTGCTCCATGCACAAATTACCACTGTGGTCTTTAATGAGTCCTAATCGTTCCCTCACTATCCTTCCACATTGAAAGTACTTACAAAATAAGTTAGGATTTTCCTTTCTTTTACCTACCGTTATACTTTCATGCTCTTTCTCTGCTTTCCTAATTTCCTTTCTAAGTTTGTCCTTGCACATTCTGTACTCCTTGTGGGCTTCAGCTGTTTTATTCCCCCAGTATCTGCCAGAAGCCTCCATTTTTCTCTTCATCTAATCCTGTATATCTCACAATAGCCAGGGTTCACTGGATTTGTTGGTCCCACCCTTTACCTAGCCCTGTACTCACCCTGATTCCTTCTTGATTGCATTCCATTGTTCTGACACAGATTTACCTTAACATGTTTTCTCCCAGTCGACTGTGGCCAGATCCTTCCTGATTTTATTAAAATCAGTCTCATCCAATTTAGAACTTTGACTTCAGGCCCATCCTTGTCCTTTTTCAAAACCGTGTTGAATCTAATGGAGAATCTAATGGGATCGCTATTTGCAAGCTGCTGCCCCACTGATACTGCACCACTTGCCTGGCTTCATCACCTAAAATTACCTTCAGGACCGCCCTGTCACTTGTAGGACCTTCTGTGTACTGGCTTAAAAAGCTCCCTTAGATGCATTTTCAAATTTCCCACAGCAAAAACAGAAATTGCTAGTGAAACTCAGCATCTCTGGCAGCATCTGTGGGAAGAAATGACAACCCCTGTTAACGTTGGGGAAATTGATCTTCCCTATAGTCCCTACCTCATTACTTTTGCACCTATCTAAAGTTTACACACTCATCTGCTCTTCTAGTGTTCTAGAACTGTTAGAGGTCTATAGTACACTCCCCACAATGTTATTGCTCCTCTTTGATTTTTATGTTCTATCCATATGGCTTCATTTGAGGAGCCTTCTAAGATATCATCCCTCCTTACTACTGTAATTGATCCCCTGATCAATACTGTGACAACTCCTCCTCCTTTACATCCTTCCTTCTCATACCCAAAGTCCTTGTATCTTGGAATATGGAGCTACCAGTCCTGCCTCTCTCTCAACCATGTCTCAGTAACATCAATTACATCATATGTGTTAGTTTGTGCCCTCATCTGCCTTGTTCATCAGACTCCTTGCATTAAAATAAATACCGTCTGATCTTGCCAAACTTCCTTGTGCCTTAACTGGTCTGTAATTTCTCTTTTTGGTCATTCATTCCTTGTGGCTGAATATTCTGTCTGAATCTCGCACCACCTGCCAAGTTGGTTTAAACCCTCTCTAACTGCACTAGCAAAGCTCCCCTAAAAGATGTTGGTTCCATTTCATTTCAGGTGCAACACTTGTCCTACTACTCCCAAAAACAGTCCCAATATCCCAGAAATATAAAGCACCACCTCTCCAGCCATACTTTCATCTACACTGACCTCCTATTTTTATACTCATTAGCACTACTGCCTCTGGAGTCCTGTTCTTTAATCTGTTTCCTAGTTCCCAAAATTCTGTTCGCAGCACCTAATCCCATTTTCTATCCATGTCATTGGTAGCAATGTGTACCACGATCTCTGTTGGTTTGCCCTCTTCTTCAGCATGCCCAGTATCATTCAGTGACATCCCTGACCCTGGCACTAGGGAGACAATATACTATCCTGAAGTCTCTTCTGTGACTGCAGAAAGTCCTGTCTGTTCCCCTTAAAATTAAATCCCTATCACCATAGAACAAAGAAAATTACAGCACAGGAACAGGTCCTTTGGCTCTCCAAGCCTGCGCCGATCCAAATCCTCTATCGAAACCTGTTGCCTATTTTCCAAGGATCTGTATCCCTCTGCTCCCTGCCCATTCGTGTACCTTCTAGATACATCTTAAATGATGCTATTATGCCCGTCTCTACCACCTCTGCTGGCAACACGTTCCAGACACCTACCACCCTCTGCATAAAGAACTTTCCAAGCATATTTCCCTTAAGCATTTCCCCTCTCACCTTGAACTCATGACCCATAGTAACTGAGTCCCCGACTCTGGGAAGAAGCTTCTTGCTGTCCACCCTCTCTATACTCTCATGATTTTGTAGACCTCAATCAGGTCCCCCCTCAACTTCAGTCTTTTTAATGAAAATAATTCAAATCTATTCAACCTCCTCTGCACCCTCTCCAAAACATCCACATCCTTCTGGTAATGCAGCGACCAGAACTGTACGCAGTATTCCAAATGTGGCCAAATCAAAGTCTTACACAACTGTAACATGACCTGCCAATTCTTGTACTCAGTGCCCTGTCCGATGAAGGAAAGCATGCCATATGCCTTCTTGACCACTCTATCGACCTGCGTTGCCACCTTCAGGTTACAATGGACTTGAAAACCCAAAATCTCTCTCAACATCAATTTTCTCCAGGACTTTTCTATTTACCATTTAGTTCACTCTTGACTTGGATCTTCCAAAATGCATCACCTCGCATTTGCCTGGCTTGTACTCCACCCAACTATCCAATCTATCTATGTTTTGCTGCATTCTCTGACAGTCCCCTTCACTATCTGCTATTCTACCAACCTTAATGTCATCTGCATACTTGCTAATCAGACCAGCCTTACCTTCCTCCAGATCATTTATGTATATCACAAACACAGGTTCCCAACACAGATCCCTGTGGAACACCACCGGTCACAGTTCTCCATTTTGAGAAACTCCCTTCCACTACTACTCTCTGGCTCCTGCTGTCCAGCCAGTTCTCTATTCATTTAGCCAGCACATCCTGGACTCTGCTGTTCTTCTTTCTTCCCTCTTTCTCCTGTCAGTATTCAAAATGATATCTCTGTTAGAAAGGGGATGGTACTGCTGCACTATCTGCTTTCGATCACCGTAACAATAAAAAGGGCTAAAGGCTGAAAAGTGGACTGAAATTCAGTTCATGAACTGAGTGGAAAAAATACTCTTTCACTTTGTAAACCAGTCTAAAGTATATAGGGTAAAACAATGAATTACAAATGCTGGAAGACTGAAACAAAAATAAAAATTGCTGGAGAAACTTGGGCGAAAGTGGGGACTGCAGATGCTGGAGATTAGAGTCAAGAGTGTGTTGCTGGAAAAGTGCAGCATGTCAGGCAGCATCTGAGGAGCCAGAGGATCAACATTTTGGACAAAAGCCCTTCATCAGAAACTTAGCAGACCTCGGCAGTGCAGGAGCAGGTTAGGTAGATTGACCATGCTAAATTGTCCCAAAGTTTCTAAGGATGTGCAGATTAAGTGGATTGGTCACCTGTTCAGATGGTCAGTGCAAACTCAATGGGCCTAATGGCCTCTTTCTGCACTGTAGCAATTCTATGATTTTATCTATGGCGGCAAGGTGGCTCAGTGGTTAGCACTGCTGCCTCACAGTTCCAGGGACCCGGGTTCAATTCAAGCCGTGGGTCGCTGTCTGTGTGGAGTTTGCACATTCTCCCTGTGGCTGCATGGGTTTCCTTCAGGTGCTCTGATTTCCTCCCACAGTCCAAAGATGAGCAGGTTAGGTGGATTGGTCATGCTAAATTACTCCATAGTGTCTAGGGTTGTGCAGGTTAGATGGATTAACCATGTGAAATGCAGGGTTGCAGGAATAGGATAAGGGAGTGGATCTGGGTGATATGCTTTTTGAAGGGGTGGTGTGCAATCAATGGGCTGAATGGCCTGCTTCCACACTGTCAGGATTCTGCGATCTGACAGCATTTGTGAAGAGAAAGCAAAGTTAACGTTTCGAGTTCAATGACCCTTCTTCAGAGCTGACAGACAGAGATCATGGAACATATTGGTACCAACTTCAGAACCAATTCTGAAGAAGGATCACTGGACTCAAATTGTTAACTCTGCTTTCTCTGCACAAATACTATCAGATCTGCTGAGTTTCTCTGGCAATGTTTGTTTTCATTAATGCATATAAGGATTACAATTAGGTTGGATAACCTGAGTCGAAGGCTAAAATGTGAATAATAGTCACTTAGATGGATTATAAATTTCAGAAGCTGTACCCAGTATGGAGTTTGCTGCCTTTGGGTAGGGAGAATTTCCTGAATAATATAAATCATATGAGGATTACTATGGGCATTAGTTGGAAGTTGAAAAATGTGGTGTTTTCAACTCTGGTCTCCAGCATCTGCAGTCCTCATTTTCTCCGCATTAGTTGGAATACAGGGTTAAAGCATGAACAACAAGATGTATTCAAAGCTTATTAAATTAAAAACAAACTGGTTAAAATATTTAAAACTAGCTCAGTCCTTTTAAAAGACATGATGGATATAAAATTAAGAAAATCCCAAAAGGGCAAATGTGTTGAATAAATTTCCATGTCAGCTTTCACAGACAGCAACCTGAAACAACTGGTACATTGAATTGTTTCAGGAGTCCATAATATATGTAGAAGTTGGTAAACATGGCAATGAATAAACTTGAAGAATTCATTGTTTGCAGGACAGGAACAGACATGACACAGCCTGCAATTCTGAAGAAAATGGGTGAGGAAATAGGTGAGGCCTTTATTATTATTTGTAGCCATTTCATAAATATAGAACACCATCTTCAAAAGGTTGGAGTACCTTGGAAACTGTTTAGAGAAACTCAACAAGAAAGAAACAAAGACTTTGACTTAGTAGAAACAAAGTTTACAGAGTTCAGTTCATTTTACTTGGAACAAACTCAGGTCAGGTGGTGACATATTTTGGTCTTTAAAACAGAAAATATAGCTTCACATCAACCACTGAAATTTGAAAATTATTGTGAAATTTGATTGATTCAAGTTAGGCGATGGATTTGTTTTCTGTGAGTAATTGAGAGCAATAATGAAATTAATGGTCTGTCAATTAACTCCTTTACAAAGAATGTTGTATAAACACCTAGTTAAGACAGAATCAGAGGCTGGAAGGATAAACACACATAGATTGAGAGTCAAGTACCCTGTGGAACATAAAGGCTTGTTTACAGTTAGGACCCTAGAAACATTTGTGGAATGCAACCAGTTGGAATTGAATAGACTGTCTATTCTGGTGCCAGATCAATATCCTGGAGTGTTGGAAGATTACTTTGGAGGAGGGGAGGGGTGGTGGAATCATCAGGACAAATCTGAGCTTTAATTTCTTGGGAGTTTCTTTTGTATATATATTTACTTCTCTGGGGAGATTAAATAAATGAGTTAGATTATGCTGCAAGGCAAATTATGTGTGGTCTGGAAAAGCAATGAGTTAAATGCTCTTTTCTGGCAGTTCATGATGTTACCTGAACTCCAAGATCAGATGGCAGTATTGTAAACCCCATGCATATGCTTGTTATTTTATATATAATTGTTTAATTGGTGACAGCTCTTGTGAGTTTGGGACTCTCTCCAGAATCTGTTTTGCAATTTATTAGTCAGCCTTGAAACAGCCACAGCTATCCAAATAATAAAAGCTCAGCTGGTACTGACAGAACTATAAGTAAAAGACTTTCTGGTTAAATGCTTTTGATATAAGCTGCTTGAGATGCTATACTCAATGAGTTGGAACCACTTTCATTGATCTGTATGAGCTGGCTTTAGAAGTCTAAATCAGCCTAACTTGGAAGGTAGTCAATATAATGTAACCTTGTCAAGTTTTCAAAAATATTGTTTCTTATATAAGCCTTGCAAGGACTTCAATGAAAGATTGCTGTGTAGAACCTTTTGAGATCCTATCATTGCTTTTTGCTGTTTTCTTTAATAAAGAGACATTGTTTTCATAAAGTGTTTGGCAAATGTATAGGAAGGAGAGATGCCAGAAGAATTCAGCAAAATTTCTATGATTGCAGGCCATGCAATATGTTTTCGCAATTTAAACTAACAAAGTGCATTTAGTAAACCAACTGAAAAAGTGGTACAATGTTTTTTTAAAAGTAACTATTCCATTTAAGTATGTTGATTGCAGTAAAATGTCAACAATGTTGTTCCAGAAAAACAACTAGCAGGCAAATTGACATGAAATAAAAAGGCATGATAGTGTAGATGCTGACAATAATCAAAAATTGACAACATCTGAGTGAAATAAAGTTAATATTTCTGAACAAGACTTATTAATGAGAGCTGATGAAAAGTTGGCATGAAACTATTTGATCGGAGAGTTGGAGAATTAAACAGCCTTGTGAGTTAAAGTGATGATTCCAGTGCTGTACCATGCATTCGACAGTCCCCCAAGTTTGTATTGAAAAATCAGGTCGATACATTGGACGTTGCATTGAAGGATGACATGCCTTCATGCATATGCATGTTTTAGTTGTACAGGATTCCATTATTTCAAGAAACAAGTTTGATTCTTTTGCCATTAAAGAGTGAGTAGTTAATGGTGTGCTTTTATCACCTTTTTTGTGTTGAGATTATTTTGCTTACAGTAGAACATTAATCAGCTTCAGTCTCCACAGCTATGGGATACTGTGTGAAATAAGTAATAGTGGAAGTATCCAGCTTCATAAAATGAAAGTACATACTTGTGACTGACATCGAGCTATATTGCTGATTTCAGCAGAAATTTGGTACTGAAAATGGTACACAGAATATTTTCCTGGGATGAATTGACTATTACAGAACTATCTTTTACATGCTTTAAATATAGGAAAATTGTTCTCGCAAAATCAGGATTTCCTCAGATTACATTAACTATATTTTTGTCTTCTCCACTTGTGAATGTGGGTGTTTCCAGCTGGGCCAGCATTTATTGCCCATTCTGGCAGCCCTTGAGAAGGTGGTTGTGAGCTGTCTTGTTGAACCATGCAATGTAGGTTGTCTCACAACGCCCTGAGGGAGGGAATTCCGGGATTTTGACTGAGCAACAGTGAAGGAATGGTCATATATTTCCAAGTCAGGATCATAAGTGGCATGGAGGAGAATTTGCAGGTGATAGTATACCCATGTATCTGCTGTCCTTGTCATTCTAGATGGAAGTGGTCATGGCTTTAGAAGGTGCTGTCTAAGGATCTTTGACAAATTTGGAGACAGTAGTAGCAACAGTGAGTATTAAATAATGGTGGTGGCTCCAGTAGACACTTTGGTACCTTTGCCTTTACAACCCCTCTTCAAAAATACCCAGGACAAAATAACCTTTTTAAAGTGACAGCATAATCACAATATGGATTAGCAATTTTCGACTTCCATCATCTGATTTGATTCCCTTTGATTCTCATGGCCTGAAAGAGCTTCAAAAAACAAAGAACATTGACTTAAAAATGGCTGCAGTGATCACCTGACTGCAAGTGAGGCAGGCTTTATGAAGTCCATAACCAGGAGCCACTCAGAATGGCAATTGATGTTATCAAAGAATTTAAAATCAAAAAAATCTGATTTGTATCTCCTGTTTCATTTATGGAAAGTTTATGTTGGAGATATGAAAATCTGCCATGTTTAATCAGCTTAAAAACATCAGACATTGGAATACACAAATCAGATGTGTTTCATGGAGCAGTTTTTGATTTTGTGGGGAATTAAGATGGTTTGGGACTGGAATTGAAGAATGATCTGTCTCCTTGCTTTCTCTCAGCCTTTTGAAGCACAATGTACCCAATGACAACTCAAACTTGCAAGAAACCATGTGGTCATTGAATACTCAAATCTACAGTATTCACAGTTGCATTTAATTCAGGACATCCCTAATCAACCATGGGCTCAGGTTAAAACATTAGACTGCAAGAACATCCTCAGAATTAGAAATCGTATATCCCCTTTTTATTATAAGATATTTCTTTTTAAACTTTGTATTTTTTAGTGTTGCATTTTTTAATTACATTTTTCAGGTAGGTAATCATCTTGTTCGTTCTTTTTTTCACTCAAGAGAACCTTACAATTGGCTCTGGTTAACTACATTTTTATTGGAATGGTATATAACTGCATACTAAGAAGATAATTTTAAGTCTTTGTGGTTAACTGAGCAGATTGAAAAAAGGGGACCCAATTCACTCCTCCAACTGGTTGTATGTTAGTTTGCTTCGTATCTAATGGGTTGGTCTTGAGTTAGGTATTGCTGGAGAATAAGCCCATAATGAGATTGAAGGACTCTGACCCCGAAGAGTAATAAGGCTTTAAGTAATTTGTCATTACTAAAGTATGATTTCCAATTGTCACTATTCTCTGTCATCTATTTTTATGCGTTACAATTATAGCTGTTTTATTTCTAACATTTTATACATCATGATTACCAAAAACTCTCAGATATCTAATCTGAATTGACCTACACCATTTAAAATATATTTAGTACATTGTGACTATTTGTAATAAGTGGTCATACATCATTTAGGTCTTGGGGATAATATGTTAGGAGTGAATTTAAATATTATCTATTGTATTGAGGTCGAGTCAAAGATGTACACGTTGTCTTTAAACAGAGGTGTAATTCCTAGGAATAAAATGACAGGATTAGTTGATTGTAGAGGCCTATCGTATCTAGGGAATATTTTGTTTAGGACCATTGGATTAGATTGATCACTGCAAATAAATACTTTTGCTTCCTAAAGAGAGCCTAAAGGAAAATGGACTGAATAATTACAGTTAATTCAGAACATTTGCACTTGAGATGCATTTAGATCTTATCTTGGCTTCCACATTACAGTGATTAAAAGAGAGAGCCTGTTCACATGTGCCATGTAATTATGTCTTGAGCTTTGTTTGTGTGCTGTTTCTCATCAGGGTCACAGACCTCCATTTGTCAAACGTAGAAAAGTTCTCCATTTTGCAAACAGCCTTCTGGGGTCAGCGCTAAGAATGTGTGTGCAAGTGAGGAATTTGGGAGTGTTTCTGTGGCCAGTCTAGCAGCACACAGGAGTCCCAGTGTCAGCAATTCAGATAGCTGTGTGGTGAACTTATTAGTCAGTGCCAGTCAGGTAAATCCATCCATTTTAGCAACAGAAGAAAACATTTACTGATAGAACTGGCACCTTCATTTCAAACTGTGGTGAGTTTTGGATGGGTTAAGGGAAGGAAATGATGAAAGAACAAAATTTTTGAGGAAACTGCATCAGAGAAAATATGGATTTAAATCTGTCAGCAAATGTTATTGAAGGCTGAGTACTTCAGAATGAAGCGTTAGTGTTAAAATTAAACAGAAACTTGTGGACAATGGCCCAGAACATAGTGGAAATATAATTTTCCTTTTTGGGTGGCCTGACTGAAAATGTCATATTATGCCAAGATTGTCGTCACATTGTGAAAAACATCATCCAAGAACCTGTTTTAGTTGGACTGATTGTGAGCTTAACTTGCTGACTGGAGTAATAAGAAATTAATTGAACAGGTCATGAATTTAGCACAAGAGTCTTTAAAGTAAATGCCATCTACTGGAGTTCTGTATATTACAACATGGAGGCCATTTTGGTTTGTAATTGCACTTGAATTATAAAGGAATAAAAATCCATATACTCTCATTGACACAAATTAATTATATTTAGAAGCAAAAATTGTTAACTTGTATGAAGGCAGATACACCAATGTTTCTTTCAATCACAGTTTGTCTTCTTGACTTAGAAAGCAGAGTTGAAAATGTGTTGCTGGAAAAGTGCAGCAGGTCAGGCAGCATCCAAGGAGCAGGAGAATTGACATTTCGGGCATGAGCCCTTCTTCAGGAAACGTCGATTCCCGAAACGTCAATGCCCGAAACGTCGATTCTCCTGCTCCTTGGATGCTGCCTGACCTGCTGCGCTTTTCCAGCAACACATTTTCAGCTCTGATCTCCAGCATCTGCAGTCCTCACTGTCTCTTAGAAAGCAGTGTGCATTGGTAGGCAGGCAGTGATCCAGTGCCCACAGTTGGTTCTTCACATTTTCACTGATTGGACTTGTTGAAAGCTGAGTCCTACTGTTGTTAATGTGAAACACAGCATTGCAATAAGACAAGCACTTGCTCCAGTTTGGTTAATTTGGTGGACATTTGGATGTATTTGGGAAAGAACTGTTCTAAATTGGATGGAATTCATCTATTGCTTACACGGTGCCACCCAGGTATGGATTATGTACGGTGCATCTGCATACTCTGTGTGATCTGTACTGCCGCCTAGAGGAATTTTAATCCTATGTTTATTGTTACTTTTGTCAAAATAAATGATTAGAAAGATAAATGCAACTCTATGGCATCTTTTCATGCCTACCAGGCATTTCAAAGTACTTTGCAGCCAGTCAAGTATTTATGTAGGGAACAAGCAGACAGCCAGTTTGCATACAGCAAGCTCCCACAAACATGATGACCATGTGATCTGTTTTTGCGCTATTGATAGATTGAATTTTAGCTAGGACACTCCCTCACTCTTCTTGAGCTGTGAGGGCAGACAAGA
This sequence comes from Chiloscyllium plagiosum, assembly GCF_037043375.1. Lineage (NCBI taxonomy): Eukaryota > Metazoa > Chordata > Chondrichthyes > Orectolobiformes > Hemiscylliidae > Chiloscyllium > Chiloscyllium plagiosum. Next base: position 40,961,599 of record NW_028270160.1, read on the forward strand.
CATTGGTCCACTGTCTCATTTGAAAGTTGAATCCTCTGGTGCTGCACCAATCTTGATGCTGTACTGATGTCAGGCTAAATGTTTTGTGCTTCATGTCCTGGAGTGAACTTAAAAGCTGCCACCTTCTGTTTCAGAGATGGATATGCTTCCAGCAAAGGCCTCGGCACAACATTACCTCTGTCCTTCACGATATCTATCCATCCAATTTTAAGAAATGTTTTTCTCCTGGTTGTAGCAAAGGTAAATAACACGTATTCTGCAACAGAAATATCTTTTAAACAGTAAATCAACTGAACATTGTAGCTTTTATAGTTACTTTAGGAATTCAAGATAATTAATACTGTTGTGAGGTTTGACCCATTTCCAAAGAGTACTATATAATTCACTAATGCAAGTCAAAGTCAAGAATGTTCGCAATATACCCAAGGGAAAAAAAAAGAACTGCCAATACTAATTTTTAAATAACATTCAGCATCCAGTGTACATGTTGTGCAATGTTCAGCTTCCAACTGGATAAAGACTAGGTTTGCTCCAAGTTGGACCACTTGCTGATTGCTGACTGTTCATACAGGGGAAACATTTACACAGAAGCCAAGTGTCAATAAGCATTTTAGGACAGATAGAAAAATAACTGCAGAGATTGCCTGAACATATTCCATTTTGATACTTACCTTGCCATCCATTTTCCTGCTGCTATTTACCTTGTACCAAATATATATTTATAATCCTCCATGCTGAGATTCACTACTCCAATCTCCTCTAGTAATGATCTCTAACCAATTCTGGGTAGATATATTGAAATGATCAATCCCCTGCTGTTTTGATATTCTCCTTAGCCTGGAGGCATTTCCTCTGACAAAAACTCACAACCCATTCTTTGGTAGAGAAAGGAGAGTTGCAGAGGAAGCTTGTACTGCACCAATCCATGAAGTAAAGCCTTGGTTCTATGGTATCCTCACGTTTTTTTCAAGGAAATGCAATTATCTGCAAAACCCTTTTTTCTTGGCAATGGCAATCTTTCCAAACAGTACCTTCAAGGTTGTAACTTGTTGAATCATATTTTCCTCATGCTGACTCTGATACTTCAATCCCTTTTCTATCTATGCCTCCTGGACCCATCCGTTTCACTGTTGGGTAAAGTTTCACCTTATTGTATGAAGACTCTCTCTTCTTGATTTGAACCCTGCCAAATTTCCACTTTTAAACTTCTCTGCTCAAAATATAAAGCCCTCCCTTCCCCTATCCAGTCTCTTCACTGAAGTCTTTCATCTGAGGCACTGATTGACTAAGTCTCCATTTGCATTGTTGCAAAGACCTTGACATCCTTCAACAGTGTGATGTCCAGAATTGGCCACAATAGAGCCTAGCAAGTGAATATTTTAGCATAACCTCCATGTTTTTTCCCCTTTATAACTGTGCTTAAGACCAATGATCATGTACCCCTTTTTATCACAACTCTTAACGAGTCCTGCAAGCTTCAAAGACTTGTATGCTTGTGCCTCCAGATCACTGTTCTGAACCTATTTTAAAATGGTGTTATGCAGTTATTATCTTTGTTCGTTCTTCCCACCAAAGTGTGTGACTTCACACTTTCCTGCTTAAATTTTGTCTCTCTCACTTGTCCATTTCAGCAACCTATCGATGTTCTCCTGGTGTTTGTTATTGTTTTCTTTATTCTTGATTTGATTTGAAATTTTGTAATCTATGTTCCTGTACACCCAAGACAAGTTCAATAACAAAATGTTTATCACAACATTTCGCACAAGGAATTCACCACCTATGGTTAGAAAAGTAAAAATAAATGAGTCTTTTCTGAATGGCAGGCAGTGACTAGAAGGGTATTGCAGGGATTGGTACGAGGACCCCAACTATTCACAATATATGTTAATGATTTAGATGAGGGAGCTAATTTTAACATTGCCAAATTTGCAGATGACATAAAGTTGATGGAATGGTGAGCTGTGAGGAGGATGCAGAGATGTCGCAAAGTGATTTGGACAGGCTGAGTGTGTGGTCAAATGCATGGCAGGGGGTGCAGAATGAAGTGGACACTTCACTTTAGTAGCAAAAATAAGCAGACATATTATTTGGTTGTAAATTGATAGAGGGAAATATTCAACAAGAACTGGGTGCCTTCGTGCACCAGTTGTTGAAAGTAAGTGTGCAGGTGCTGCAAACTGTATGTTGGCCTTCATAGCAAAAGGATTTGAGTAGAGGAACAAGAATGCCTTGCTACAATTGAGACAGGGCAGTGGTGAGGCCACACTTAGAATATTGTGTGCATTTTTGATCTCCTTATCTGAGGAAGGATGTTCTTGCCATAGAGAGAGTGCTAGGAGAAAGTGAGGACTGCAGATGCTGGAGATCAGAGCTTAAAAATGTGTTGCTGGAAAAGCACAGCAGGTCAGACAGCATCAAAGGAGAAGGAGAATTGATGTTTCAGGCATAAACCCTTCTTCAGGAATGAGGAGGGTGTGCCAAGCAGGCTAAGATAAAAGGTAGGGAGGAGGGACTTCGGGGAGGGGCGTTGGGAATGCGATAGGTGGAAGGAGGTTAAGGTGAGGGTGATAGGCCAGAGAGGGGGTGGGGGCGGAGAGGTCGGGAAGAAGATTGCAGGTCAAGAAGGCGGTGCTGAGCCTGAGGGCTGGGACTGAGAAAAGGTGGGGGGAGGGGAAATGAGGAAACTGGAGAAATCTGCATTCACCCCCTGTGGTTGGAGGGTTCCTAGGCGGAAAATGAGGCGCTCTTCCTCCAGGCGTCGTGTTGCCATGGTCTGGCGATGGAGGAGGCCAAGGACCTACCTGTCCTTGGCGGAGTGGGAGGGGGAGTTAAAGTGTTCAGCCACGGGGCGGTTGGGTTGGTTGGTGCGGGTGTCCCAGAGGTGTTCTCTGAAACATTCCGCAAGTAGGTGACCTGTCTCCCCAATGTATAGGAGGCCACATCGGGTGCAGCAGATGCAGTAAATGATGTGGAGGTGCAGGTGAATTTCTGATGGATATTAAAGGATCCCTTGGGGCCTTGGAGGGAAGTGAGGGGGGAGGTGTGGGCACAAGTTTTGCATTTCTTGCGGTTGCAGGGGAAGGTGCTGGGAGTGGAGGTTGGGTTGGTGGGGGGTGTGGATCTGACAAGGGAGTCACGGAGGAAGTGGTCTTTCCGGAATGCTGACAGGGGTGGGGAGGGAAATATATCCTTGGTGGTGGGGTCTGTTTGGAGGTGGCTGAAATGACGAAGGATGATACGATGTATCTGGAGGTTGGTGGGGTGGTAGGTGAGGACTAGTGGGGTTCTTTAGAGAGAGTGCAACAAGGTTTATCAAGTTTAGTTCTGTAGTAGGACTGATTTATGAGGAGAGATGGAATCAGTTAGAATTGTATTCCCAGGAGTTTATCAGAATGAGAGGGATCTCATAGAAACCTATAAAATCAAGGAATACCTCAAATGAGTTACCAAATACAATATAGCTTTTAATCCACGCTGGCCAGCATTTATTGACACTCATATTTACCAAATGTCAATTAATGTCCCGTATTTGGATCTCTCAATATGTCCACACCACCAACACGCTGGTCTCTAGTTTCCAGGTTTACCATCTCTCCTTTTATCTCCAGAGAAGTGTTTGTAATCCTCCAATCCTCTGGCACCATTCCCTATCTAGGAAGCAGGAGAAGCTTGTGGCAAGGATCTGTGCAATTTCCATCTTGGCTTTCCTCAGCAACCTCAGTTACATCCTATCTGGACAGGGTGACTCTTTCTATACTGAGCATTGCTGATTTTTTAAGTGCCTCTTGTTTAACTGCACAGCCTCAGAATGCAGAAGCCTTCAACAAATAAACATCAGATAACGCTAGCAGTTTTCACTGAGTATAGCACTTTGAAATATTCTGAGGCTGTGAAAGATACTAATATAGTTCACCCTCACCAATAGATTATCTTGGTATTACAATTAATAAAAAAAGCTACTTATGCTTGGAAAGACATAAATTGCCAAAATTTCAAATGTTAAAAATGACAATGTTTGTTAGGAAGCATAATATCCTTCCTTCTTACAAAGTCAATTTCAAGGTTCATGTTTTTTTTGGAAGAGGGAGGGAGGAAGACACAATGCAATTTAACAAATGTAACCACACAAATATTATTTGCCTCTTTGAATTAGTAATTGCAAAGGTGATGCATTAACTTTGATGTTCACTAGATTCTGCAGAGAAAATTTGACTAAACAATAGTTGTAAGTTTCATTCTATTGTTGTCCTGTTTCTCAGGAGACAATTTGCAGAGCAAGTTGTATATAAACGAGAGGAGTAAATCCTTGCTGGTTTTCTATTGTGATCAGACTCTCCTGAAGTAGAGGCAATCCTGATGACTCCTGGGGATAAAAAAAATTGGAAATAGAATTGAGTTCCAATGTGAAAGTTTCTCTTAGAAATGTTTGTTAAATCTAAAAAGAGGAATCCCTAAGGTGCAATTGCTCCAACATTGTAACTGCCATTAGGGAGCCCACTAATGTTCAATTAAGAATATGCAAGTAGAATACATACTGTGCACAGCTCTGTCTAGTTTAATGGAATAATATAGATCAGGAACTTCTCCGATTCGATCTTCGCTTGTTCTTGACTTTGATCTTAATCAGGCTGACAGTGAGGGTGTGACAATTCTCAGGACTCTAGGCTAGTAAGGGCTTAAAGTCAGTGTTGACAGTTCTGACTGTCATTGTTGGAATGCATCTGTGAACAATTAAATTGCAGTATTGAGCTTGATTCTGATTCTCTGTGGTTGATTCACTAACTATTATTTATTGACTTGGCTCAGGTGCGAGCCACATCACAGGAGGGCATCTGGCTTTTGTGAAACTCAGTCACTGCAATCAGGAGCAAAAAGAAAGTTAATATATACCTTCAGTCCCATCTATAGACCAATACCAACCTGACAGTGCACAGGGTTTGCTTGGACAAAACTTGTGTTGAATGTGCAGTATATATTTTTAGTGGGATGGATTTTTTAAAAAGCTACAGGTCAAAAACGGTTTATGTCTTATAATGACATTCTTGTAAACTATGGTGTCATTGATGATGTGACCTGCAACATCAGGAAGAGAACATGCACACTGCACTGGAGAGCTGTAATTTAGAACCTCCTATGCACAGATGTAAATAAGTGTTACAGTACACATGGGGTTGAAACCTTGACTTAGAAGGAACAAGCAGCCTCTGGGAGAGTGCATATGCAGACACCCATAGCCCAAGATAATCCAAATCTATATCTCAAACGTAGATTGCAGTATTAATTTAAAGCAAAGACTAAAGAAAGTACATCAAACTGAGAAAAGGATTAGATTAATTCAGGCATGTGTTTTAGATTCAGTGTTTAACGCACCAGGATCTGCATATTTGTCTGAAATCTTAATTGTGATAACGGTCCCTCTTTGCAGTTTGCCCAGAACATCTACATAAAATGCCTTTAGACACACACAAGTAGTGGAGGTAGCAATGGAGCAGTACAGTCTGTCAGCCCTCTGGTATTCTTCCTGCTGTTCTGTTCACAGAGGTTTTTCTTTCTCACATGGTGAAATAATCATGCAAACTGATGTTAATTTGTGCTGCCCAACTATATCTGCAGCTGAAATGGTGTTGCTGGAACAGCGCAGCAGGTCAGACAGCAGCCAGGGAACAGGAGAATCGACGTTTCGGGCATAAGCCCTTCTTCAGGAATAATTCCTGAAGAAGGGCTTATGCCCGAAACATCGATTCTCCTGTTCCCTGGATGCTGTCTGACCTGCTGCGCTGTTCCAGCAACACATTTTCAGCTCTGATCTCCAGCATCTGCAGACCTCACTTTCTCCAACTATATCTTCAGCTCAACTTGATAAAAGTTAGCAAGATACAGGTATTCTAGTTCATGGATTTGAGACACAGAACTGCCCTATACTCATATTCAGGTTTGAGAATTCAACAAGGGATATATATATTTTATGGAAAGTAGTCTGTGTATTTGAATCATGTGATGTGACAGCCATTGTATTATTAATGTTTGATTTGGATGTTCTGACATATTCTTTGGTTGGATGGGATTGTGGAATTAGTGAGCTTTTGATCAGGAGAAAATGCATAAGCATTATTTATATTTGTAGTGTTCAATCAGGAAGTTAGCTTCCAGGTACCTATTGGATGGACGATTGCATGGCACATTGCAAGCAAGCTTCACCTGGTTTTCTGATCCAATGTCAATGTCTGAACACTTCCCCATACTAGATTTGGAGGCCAACTTAAGTGTCCACAATACCAGTGATACCTTGGGTTAAATCAGGACTGAGCTGGTGCCTCCCTGATGTATATGACTAGTATCCCACAGTAACACCTTTAGTGCGTGGTGAGCCATTTACTCCCTGATCAATTAACTAACTCCAAGAAGACATAATTAAGTTGCCATTCTTGGGTTCCCAAGGAAAACAGAGTCTGGTTGCTGCATTTAATTGCTCATGAGTATACATTATCAGTGTTTTTACGTTGCTGTTAATTTGCACATCTCCATTATTACAACCATTTGCTGCAAATTGGCAAAGCATTAGGGGAAGAAAGATCTTACGAAAATTTTTTACTGCAAATCACAATTTTTGCTTTTTTTTAAGCACTTGTGAAGCTCAACCTCATTTTGTGGATTGGGGTTTTCTTCCATTTTATTTTTATTTCATGGAAAATTAAAAGATGATCTGATTGGGGTGTTTGAAAAATCAAACAAACTTGACAGATACCCGGGTTCAATTCCCGACTCAGGCGACTGACTGTGTGGAGTTTGCACATTCTCTCCGTGTCTGCGTGGGTTTCCTCCGGGTGCTCCGGTTTCCTCCCACAGTCCAAAGATGTACACGTCAGGTGAATTGGCCATGCTAAATTGCCCGTAGTGTTAGGTAAAGGGGTAAATGTACGGGAATGGGTGGGTTACGCTTCGGCGGGTCGGTGTGGATTTGTTGGGCCGAAGGGCCTGTTTCCACACTGTAAGTAATCTAATCTAAAAAAAAAGATACAGGCATTAAAGCCAAATTCTCTGACACGTTAGTCCAGAATGAAGGGACATATTCTGAAAATTTAGGATTGCACTATTTAGGATTGGAATCAGGAAGTACTTTATTGTATAGAAATGGTAGAGACCTGGAATTAACTGCTGCAATAGGCTGGGATAATCAGAATGAGGGACTGAATGGCCTACTAGGGTTCTGCTCTAAACTAGCAAGGTTGGAAGCAAAAAGGGCACCTAATTAAACAGGCTGGTAGCATACACAAACTGAACCAATTCCACCAAAAATATGTCCTGCATGGGTATACAGGGAGGACCCTCCTGCTTGCAGTTCTGAAGAAGAGTCACTGGACCCGAACCATTAACTCTGCTTTCTCTCTCCATAGATCCTGTCAAACCTGCTAAGTTTCTCCAACAATTTCTATTCTTGTTCTTCCTGCCCCACTAGGAGAAAGTGAGGACTGCAGATTTTGGAGATCAGAATTGAAGCGTGTGGTGCTGGAAAAGCACAGCCAGTCAGGCTCTTCATCAGCTCTTCCTGATGAACATCCTATGCTCGAAACATCAACTCTTCTGCTCCTCAGATGCTGCCCGACTGGCTGTGCTTTTCCAGCACCACACTCTGCGATTTCCTGCCCCACTGCCAAATCGAGGCCCTTAAGTGGCCAGTGAATATGACATCTTCAGCCTGCTACTACTGGGACTGAGGTCTTGTGATACAGCAGCAGTGGGCTTAGCTCTGGGTTCAAGACCTACCTCAGCATATGATGGCCAGGGAGGTTTTTTAGATTAGATTAGATTAGTTTGCTTACAGTGTGGAAACAGGCCCTTCGGACCAACAAGTCCACACCGACCCGCCGAAGCGCAACCCACCCATACCCTTACGTTTACCCATTACCGAACACTACGGGCAATTTAGCATGGCCAATTCACCTGACCTGCACATCTTTGGACTGTGGGAGGAAACCGGAGCACCCAGAGGAAACCCACGCAGACACTGTATCATAATATATCTAAACAGCGCTGTTTCAAAAAGAAGAAACATTTTAACTCCCTTGCAGGGAGATCTGGTCCAAGCAGCATTCCTAATAGTGGTATTCTGTAGGCAATTAGTCACCCCAGAGGAGAAAAGCTTGCACCAGTCAAAGGCAGTCAGTGTCTGAACTACAGACTGGAAATCAAGCATGGGGGAAGTTTACCTGTTAGGAGCCATTCCTCTAGCCCTTGCTTCCAATCTTTTTATTGTATAATGTCTTGTGGTCAGGATGTGATCTAGCTTTTAAGAGGGATGCTCATGATATTGTCCCTGTAACAACATGTCCGTGATATTGTCCCTGGCACGTGACCTGAGGCTATAAAGGTCTTGTACTCCACCTTACCTCCACTCATGTAAAGCATGGCATTCTCCCGGAAGCATGCACCTGTTTTGTAACATAGTTATTTAATGTTAGCCCAGATGCTTGCACACTTGAGGGAGTATAATGTTGGTACATAGTAAACAATTGTAATAAGTGTCTGTTGGAATCTTCAATACTCCGATATCCACACTTTTTTTTATTGGAGGTAACAACATAAACATTGTAGACCACCCTGTTGAAGGCAAACTCTTGGCACCACTCCCCTCCAATCCCACCCGAGAACTTATTCAGCCTGCCCTGGACACATCAATTCCTCGGATTTCCATGACCTTGGAACTCCTGGGTGCTAGCAGCCAAGACCTCTTCTACAATTGAGCAGAGGAGCTACTGAGCTCTGAATGGTCACAAGTTCTTGCTGGGCATGATTTCAACCCCTGGAGCCTTGATTCTGGGGGACGACCCAGCAGCGGCTTTACTAGTGCCTGATTAGTGTGTGGTTTGATAGACCTTCCTTCTACAAGGCAGTGCAGGTCTCTTGCTGGTTCTCTCGCTAGACATAACACCTTCAATGCTTCAATAAGATCCACTTACGATCTTCAGTAATGATTTGGTGGAATGCAGCACAACGTTGACAAAACAAACACATTTAGCATGGACTTTTTTTTTAAGAGCATGAAATATACAGAATAGCACATCAGAAAATCGTGAAATATAGGTGAGAATCGAGAATACTGCAGATTATTTTTGCCATGGTGTCAAATGGCTCAGTTGCAAAATTTGCAGGGAAACCTGAAGTGAGATGAGAGTTTCTGCTCATCTCACATTTGGAGCAGCACAGTGGCTCAGTGGTTAGCATTACAGTTTCTTCACACCATGGACAGGGGTTCGATTCTAGCCTTGGGTGACTGTCTGTGTGGAGTTCGCACATTCTCCCCGTGTCTGCGTGGGTTTCCTCCGGGTGCTCTGTTTCCTCTCACAGTCCAAAGATGTGCAGGTCAAGTGGTTTGACCATGCTAAATTGCCCATAGTGTCAGATGCATCACTCAGACTGGAATGGGTCTGGGTGGGTTACTCTTCGGAGGGTCGGTGTGGACTGGTTGGCTGAAATGGTCTATTTCAACACTGTAGGGACTCTAATGTAACCTAACAGCTGGAAAGGATACACATAAAGGTGTAAATTGCCAACATTCCATTTGCTTGGAAAGGTAAAAGAAAAGTGTGGAAGTGACTATATATTATTATTACAGATTTCTAGAAAAGGGCCAACTAATTGTCCTATTCCTGTGAGTCCTCACACAATGAATTTCCTTTTCTTAGCTCTGTAATCAGTGCAATAGTACCCACTGAAGGTTAGGAGGGTCCACCCTTTGGAGTATGAGTCATGCAAAGCTAATTTTCACCACTAGTGAGCTGGGAGTTGTTTTTGTTGTTTTTTTAAAGAGAAATTAACTAAGGAATACACAATTTGAGAAGAGATGTGGCATTAAGGAAATGCTTAGGCAGTAGAGTGGGGAAGGAAGCTGGGAAATATAAAATACATGATCCTGTACAAACAATATCAGGAACCCTTTGTTTGATGCCACCAACATTGATAGTGATTTGCACATGTGTGAATGTTCAGACCCTGCCAGGAATTACAGCTCAAGAAAGCTACCACTGCAACACAAAGCGCAAACTGACCTCAAAACTGGCTGAACAGTGAAATGCTGTACTTTTTTAATGCATTCATAGGATGTGGGTGTTGCTGACCAAGTTTATTTTCCAAAAATATATTTTTATTTGTAAAATTTGTAAAAGTGAATTGTATGACTGTTCAAATTGAGTTTATATTAAGTGCAAAACCAATCCGTTTTTTAAAATACTATAGTCCCTACTTTTACAATTGCAGACAAAATTTGCAATGCTCATTGTTGAATAGATAGACTGAGGAAGCTTTAATTTCCAGTCACTTTACGTACTATAGCTGCCCAAGTCCTATGAATTAGCAAAAAAGATCTACAAGTACCCATGCACACATGAGAAAAAAAAGACCTATTTATTAATTTTCTGTATTGCAAGCTACACTATTGACAAAAAATATTATCATTCATAATTTCTTTTATTCAGTTACAGGGTGTCAGTGGCTGGGCTATTTAAAGCAGATCCTTAATTGCTCTTCAGAAGGTGAACTGCTTGAATAGTTCTGTGGTTCTGATGAAAAGTGGGCTAAAGCGAGCAAGCAGGAAAGTGGGGGTGAGACCAGCATAAGATCAGTCATGACCATGTTAAATGGCGGAGTGGACTTGAAGGGCTGAATTACCAACTCCCTCTCCTAATTCCAATATTTGTACGTTCTTATGTAGTTCATGTGTAGGTACACACAGTGCTCTTGGGAAGGAAGTTTCTGAATTTTGCTTTAGTGACAGAGAAGTTATGGCAATATAGGTCTTACGTATTTGCTTGTCTGATCAGGGATTTGAATTTTGTTGTCTATAAAGAACCTTTGGTGATGATACGCATTGCTGACCCTGGTGGTGGAGGGAATGATTATTTAAGGTGTAGGGCTGCCATTAAGCAGGCTGCTTTGTCATAAATGGTTGTTGAACTTCTTGAGCGCTAATGGACTTGCAGGCAAGTGGATAATATTCAATTACTTGTCTTGTACCTGGTGGACTGATTTTCATGTGTCAATGAGGTACACTCCATAGACTTCCTAGCCTCTGACTTGTAGCCATGTATGTATATGGTTGGTCTAATTCAGTTTCTGGGCAATGGTAACACCCACATTTTGAGATGCATACACTTTACAAGGTGGATAGTTCCATGGATTTATGCAGCAATTACACACAATGTTCTCCATGTTTCATTATCTCCATAGGACCATTTCGCATAGACCATCCAATCAAAGGATCCTTCAATACCAATCCCTAAGATGTCCTGACATCATATTTGTTAGGGTATCTTAGCTCTCCAAAGGATCGACTAGCTATCTCAGTGAAATGAACTGAGAATAGGCCTGCTTAACCTGCTATAACCTTCACAATCCTAGTTCCAGACATTGGTGATTCCAAAATATAACTTTTTTGGAGGCAGTTCATTGTTTAAAATGGCCAGCTCCCTCTGGGAACCATGCATGAACCCTGTTTTGTCCCAATCCCACTTCTTGCCAACACCCAGAGTCGGGAGGAGGACTTGCATTTCTGGCAAATTCTGGCATTTTCGCCTCACCAGCAACACTCTTTCCATTCTGGTGAAAATTGGCTTTGTGTACCAAGGGTCCATGCACAGCATGATCCCAGCGCAGGCATAAGTGACCATCAGGATACTATGATGTTGGGTACATTTTCTTTCCTGCTAATCTCTTAATCTAAATAATGTGTCCATAAATGGCACTGTTCACTTTTGATCAACAGACAAAGTGGGAGATTGCTTGGGTGATTGTTTCGGTGTTGTGACAGAGTATGGGATAGATGGCAACACTGAGGGTGCCTCATACCTGAAGACCAGGTTCCTGCATGCATTGGAGTGAGATCATTGCTCCCAGATGCTGAGTTGCTGATTTTTTTACATGGTGACATACTCATTCTCGTTTTTGTTACTAGTCCCTTCTACTTTTGATAGTGAAAGGGCCACAGGATTGATCAGTTGAGTTCCTAAAGAATGTGAACTCACTCTTGGCGCAAATATTTTGGCTTCCAAGGTCATACATGCTTGTTAGGCTGTTCACTGATTGTGAATCAAAATAAAACACAGTTACATTGTCAATGTAAAAGGAGGCTTTGACCTATGTACTCCATTACTTAAAATAGTCACCCTTCTTAAACCTACATCACTCCAGATGGACTCTGTTTAAAAAGTTCAAAACAACAGACCTTTTGCAAGTGGTGGGTACTACATGGGCTGGAGTGCGTTGTCACCCCAGATGGTGTAATTTTGATTTTAGTAGGTGCCATTTCCTTAAATGAGTTTTTGTTCACTGTTAGTTTATATTTTAGTTACAGAGACTCATCAGGGGCTGTTTAACAATTTATATTAGAACATAGACATAGAACATAGAACAATACAGTGCAGAACAAGCCCTTCAGCCTTTGATGTTGTGCCGACCTATGAACTAATCTAAGCCCATCCCCCCTACACTATCCTATCATCCATATGCTTATCCAAGGACTGTTTAAATGCCCCTAATGTGGCTGATTTAACTACAATGGCAGGCAGGACATTCCAAGTTATTACCACTTTCTGAGTAAAGAACCTGCCTCTGACATCTGTCTTAAATCTATCACCCCTCAATTTGCCGCTATGCCCCCTCATACAAGCAGACGTCACCATCCGAGGAAAAAGACTCTCACTGTCCACCCTATCTAATCCTCTGATCATCTTGGAGGTCTCTATTAAATCCCCTCTTAGCCTTCTTCTCACCAATGAGAACAGACCCAAATCCCTCAGCCTTTCTTCATTAGACCAATGCTCCATACCAGACAACATTCTAGTAAATCTCCTCTGCACCTTTTCCAATCTTCCACATCCTTCCTGTAATGGGGTGACCAGAACTGCACACAATATTCGAAGTGCGGCTGCACTAGCGATTTGTACAGTTGAAGCATGACATCACGGCTCCGGAACTCAATCCCTCTACCAATAAAACCGAACACACTCATTGCCCTTCTTAACAGCACTATCAACCTGGGTGGCAACTTTCAGGGATCTATGTACATGGACACCAAGATCCCTCTGCACATCCATGCTACCAAGAATCTTTCCATTGACCCAGTATTCTGCCTTCCTGTTATTCTTCCCAAAGTGAAGCACCTCACATTTATCTGCATTGAACTCTGCCAACTCTCAGTCCAATTCTGCAGTTTATCCAAGTCCCCCTGCAACCTGCAACATTCTTCCACATCATTGTCCACTACTCCACCAACTTTAGTGGCATCTGTAAACTTACTAACCTATCCATCAATGCCTGTGTCCAAGACATTTATAAAAATGACAAACAGCAATAATCCCAAAACAGATCAGTGGCACGCCATTAGTAACTGGACTCCAGGCTGAATATTTTCCATCAACCACCACTCACTGCCTTCTTACAGAAAGCCAGTTTCTAATCCAAGCTGCTAAATCACTCTCAATCTCATGCCTCCGCATTTTCTCCACAAGCCTATCATGCAGAACCTTATCAAAGGCTTTACTGAAGTCCATGTACACCACATCAACTGCCCTACCTCATGCACATGCTTGGTCACCTTCTCAAAAAATGCATGAGGTTTGTGAGACACAACCTGCCCTTGACAAAACCATGTTGACTAAATCCAATCAAATTATTGCTTACTAGATGATTATAAATCCTATCTCTTTTAACTATTTCCAAAACTTATCCTACAACAGACGTAAGGCTCACTGGTCTATAATTTAGTTACTTTTAGTTTAAAAGAGTAGAAGGAGCTTTACTCTGTATCAAACCCTGTGCTGTCCCTGTCCTGGGAGTATTTGATGGGGACAGCATCAAGTAAAAGTGGCTTTTCAATTTAAAAGAATAAAGGCAGCTTTACTTTGTTTTTTTTTTAAGTTTGAAACAGCACATGAACAAGCTAGGGAGGAGAGGACAATCCTGCCTGATTCCAAAGTTGATCAGAATTTTTTTTTGAATCCTACTTATTGAATTGAATCTGGGCTAGTAATGTTTGTGCAGAACATCAATGCAGACACTCTGCTCTAACTCCATTATATGGGCACATCCATTGTGTATGTGTGAGATATTCTGTCAATTAGCTTCTCATGCTCAACTTAATGAGGCAGCTTTCTACTCCTTTCTACTGTATGTAGGCATCATCCTGAGTACTGCAAGACTAAGCAAGATCTTTATGCCAAGTATAGTACAAATCTGATCAGTGTGGGACACCAATGCAGACTTGACCCAATTAATGATCTTGGACTGAATTTTTTGATCCACGTTAAGCAGTGAAAAATGTCTGACATGCTGCTGGTGCACATTTAGCAGGTCTGGCTCAATCCAGTATCAGATTAAAAGGTAACTTATATGGTAAACCATTGCTTTTGGGAACTCTAGCATCAGTGAATCGTCCAGATTCTCCAGAATACAATAATTTCTCATTCTGTGTCTCTGTTTCTGTCATTGTCATTGTCTCTGTCTCTCCTCCCCACCCCACTTCTGAACCTTTGATGTTTGCCTTGACTGCTTCTCTAGGGGTCTCAAAGTGGAGTCTCTCAGTTCTTCAACCTTTTTTTGAATTCGCCTTACTCTCAACATTGTAGCTATTGCCCATCCCCGACTGCATTTCTACACCAGAGAGGTGTGGGACATCTAGGGTGGGGCAGTAAAATAAAAGATTTGAAACAAATACACAGATTGCAGGAGAAACTGAGCAGGTCTGGCAGCATCTGTGGAAGGGAAGTGCGATAAACGTCTGAAGAAGTCGAAGTCACTGGAGTCAAAGTCTTAACTCTTTACTTCCTTTCCACAGATGCTGCCAGACCTGCTCAGTTCTGTTTTTGTTTTAGTGTAGGACAGATTAGGTAAAGATGGCAGGTTTCTTTCCTTTTCAAACATAAATACGTGAGCAAATTGTAATTTCATAACAGTTTCAGGTAGGTGCCAGCTTTTAAATTCCACATTTTTAATTGAAGTCAAACTACCATATGAACATTCTCTAGTTCAATCTACCAAGACACCGTAATGTTGTTTCCCCTCATTTGATGCAATTATTGTGTTCTTATAAGCAAATAAAAGTGTGTTCATGGTAGTCTTGTGATTGATATATTAATAGTTTTCTAACACAGCCAAATAACATTGGCAAAGCTTTCCCTTAAATTTTGTCAGGAGGGTGTAAAGTGGATTCTTTCTGCCTCTTCCTGTGCAACAACATGATGTAACTGCCAGAATTGAAACTGAGAAAGTCATCTCATTCCACCCTTTTTGGTTTCACTTTTTGAACTACAGACGTTTGTGGCTTTTTTTTCCTTTATATTTTACCCACCATATTCTTTAAAAAAAAGATTGCCTATTTCATCAGTGTTTCAGCCTATACATGAATCAATGTGGGTATCTTTGGATTTAAAGAGAATATAATTTAAGATTGCGTATTGCTAATTATTTGTTTTGCCATATGCTAAAGGATAAGTTTGTTATAGTTTTCTTTTCTTTACTTTTATGTTCATTGAAACCTGGTGCAGCTTCTAGTTCTTCTTCAGGTCGTATCAATGTCGGGAATTAACCGTCCTCGAGATTTGAATAATTCATATCTTACACATTAAATGACTGGTGAAATCGTGTGACTTGATTTTTCAGTTCACTAATCCCACCAAGGCTGTGATAACTGCCTCTGTTGAGAGGCCTCACTTGATTGCCTGCCGATGAGCTCATTAAGAGTGAGGGTGAGTGTCTTGTCCTATCACAGACCTTGACATTAGTGACCAGGGTTGTCAGATGCTACCGGCCAATCGGAGATAGGCAGCTTCTGGGCCCTCAAAACTGCTGGTCAAGAGCTTCTCATTGAGGGATCCAGTATGTCATTTTTCCTTCATGCAGGGTAGATTAAGTTGGGAGGGGGAGGTGTTTCAAGGCAAGGGGTGGCTTTCAGAAGACATCTGTGCCTCTGATTTTCCTCAGATTGGGACACTTGGAGGCCTGCTCCCACCTTGGAGATAGGTTGCCAGAGTTTCCCAGTTGGAATATTATTGACTTTTCTTGCTTACTGGCGTGTGACAAATTGAGGTTCTTAAGTTGCCATTAACTTTCCACTGTAGGGTCTTAATTGGTAAGTCAAGTAGACCATCCGTAGACTTTCTGTTCTAACACTTAAATACTAAGATGGTGAGGAGGAGTGAGTGGCCCTTGCAGGCCAATTTGAGGGAGTAAAAATACCAGGGACACTTTTGTATAGCCCCAAAAACAGTACCCAAAACAGTACTCATATAATACCACAGAATCACTGTATCTAACACCTTTGATAGCTTTAAATCACTTATGACCTTAGCTTGAAAACTGGAATTGCAAATAGTGTTTTCCTGCTCGAAATGTCACAGATTTAAGCTTCAACATGATCGGATTTAATAGCCACTTTTGGGTTTTAACTGGTCTGGAACTAACACTGACCCCCTACCTTAAGGACCGAATTCACTACATGTCCTCTTCTCGAGAGCACTTCCCTATAGAGCCATCCTGTTCCACCCCCAAATTTAAATGTTAAACCAAAAGGTCTTTCTCTCAGCTATAAGTGTTTCCCTTTAAACTTAAAACAAAACAGATTTCTAACAAACCTTTCTGAGACTCCATTATTCACCACGCTGGATTGCAAACCCTCTCTACAATGAACAAAATTCCTTTCGGTTACAAAAGCATTGAGCCAACGTCTATTCTTCGACAACTTTTTTCACTAAAAAAAAGAAATTGCCATGGTTACAAAACTACTTGCAAGTTAATTATTAACTTCAGACACTGAAAAACCAATTAGTTGCTAGCTCCAGATAATTGCATGAAATCTTGTTTCAGTTCTGTAGTAAGTCACACATGCAGAGGGCAACATTGGGTGGGGTTGAGGGAGAACATTTTGATGTCATATTTTCAGTGTCACTTTAATCCAGTTAGACCACAGTAGCTGTAACAGGATTACCTCTTTAAATACACTGAATAATGGTGCTGTCTCTACCACCCCTGGTGTGGAAAGCTGGACTGGGGGCAGCTGGGAAGGATGGGCTACCAATGCCCATGTAATATTTTCAAAAGAACCTTGTCTTTCCAACCCTGAAAGGCAGAAATGTTCAATAGTTTCAGAGTGAACTGTGTCAGGGTTTAGAAAGGTAAGAAGGTGGTGCCACAGTGGTTAGCACTGCTGCCTCACAGCACCAGGGACCCAGCTTTGATTCCAGCTTTGGGAGACTGCGCAACTCCACACAGACATTCTCCCTGTGTCTGAGTGGGTTTCCTTTGGGTGCTCTGGTTTCCTCCCACAGTCCAAAGATGTGCAGGTTAGGTGAATTGGCCATACTAAAATTGTCCAGAGTGTTTAGGGATGTTTAGGTTAGGTGCATAATGTAGTGGAATGAGTCTGGGTGGGTTACTCTTCGGAGGGTCGGTGTGGACTTATAGGGCCGAAGAGCCTGTTTCCACATTGTGGGGATTCTATGTTTCTGGATAGAATGAGAAATCCAAGCTTACAGCAACTTTCCTGAAAAATGACATATGCAAAGGTAGAATTTATATAGCACCATCTCACCAAACAAACCAGATATTGGGAAGTTCAACAAGGAGACTGAGGCTGATTTGTTTTGCCACTTGCTGGGAATGACTGACTTATCCCATTTACGATACACTTCTGCACTTCTGCACTTCAACGTTGTATTGCAGACTGCACCACTAGCTATTGTTGGAAAGCTACAACAAGGACTCTGTGCTCTCATGGACTGAATCAAGCTGCAACTCTAGGCTCTTTGTTTGCTACCATTGTGCTAGTTCTCTCTGAGCCTACTTGGATGTTTGCAGCATCTCTGCCTGTTATTATCTTGTCTTACGTTTGTGCACTTTGCATCCTTAGTGATATCAGGCTCGCATGTCTTGTTGTGAGGTTTAACGTAGGCATGAAACCAGGAAACTTGTCATAGTTGTCGGCATGCTCTACTCAAATCAACGGTGATGTCCTTCACCTGAGGGTCTGGCGCAGTAGGTCGAGACCAAACACCAATATCAATTCAGGCCCTACCCTACGCAGTCAAGATCAGGACCCTCTCCCTCTATAAGGGGTGAATTGTTGGCAGCTCAGCACCCATCCTGACTTTTCTGCTCTATCATGGGCTGGTTTCCTCATGGAATAAGAGACAGTATCAGGTATTATGGAAGATGAAAATGGGTGGCACAGCTATTGGTTGAGGTGGAGAGGTGTCCCAAGTGAGGGAGGAGATAGCAGAGAAGACATGCAGGATTATTGCTCTTTGGGTTTGGGGAGAGTAACAGAGAGGGGGAAAGATGTTGCGCACAATGGTGAGGGTGATAAGAGCAGGAGCCTTGGTGGAAGGTGAATGCGGTGGTGCAGAGAGAGAGGGAGGTTCGAGTATTGGAGAAAAGGTGGTGGCATGTATCATGGTGGAGTGGAGAAAGACTTTGACTTTGCTGCAGTATTGTCCTTTCCTCCAAACAGCTGAGATTGTTTTAACTCTGGTGGTAACCTTGGAAAAGGCTGGTATTGTCTTGTGCTGTGATTTCTATTGCTGGAGGAACTCCTGCATTGGCTCATTCCCATGGAGCTCTGAGAGCCTGCCAACAAGATGGGGTGCTAATTACCCCAGTCTACCATGCCCAGGGTAAATGTCAGGAACTTTGCAGCTTTGGTTCTCGCCTGGTATACAACAGCTTTTTAAAGTTGCAAGGGATGCTGGTATTCCAGCAGATCTCTACTGAGGGGCGAGTTGTTCCAGGAATGGCATGGGATAAGATGGGGTGGAAATCTGTGGAGGAAAATAAATGTTTCAAGTCTGGTGTGACTTTTCTTCAGAAACTCTCTGCTTTTGTTTCTCCACAGGTGCTGCCAGGTCTGCTGAGTTTCTCCAGTGTTCTGTTTCAGATTTCCAGCATCTGCTGTACAGGTATTTTGCTTTTATTATAGTATTTTGATCATATGGGACTGTCCTCCTATAATCCATGAATAGTACAAATTGGAATGATGACAACTTGCATGGTTAACAAGAGTGACAACTTTTATCAAAACTCTTTTTCACAGTCATGTAAGTAACAAACAATATTTTAAGGTGGGAATGGAAGAATATTCAGCAAACACTCTGTCAGTGGGGAAGACAAAATTGTAACAACAGTAACAAACATCAAGTTAGTTTTTGAAGTGGAATACAAATATTAGAATATTATTTATCTATTTATCTTTTCAAGTCATATTAAGTTGCGTATTTTTATTTTGTGTCTTTGATAATTTGCGGCACTAATTTGGCACTGTCACATGAAACAGCAGAGAGTCCTCTGGACCTGACTGGTCCTGTATCCAAATGGTTGGTTCTCCCTGTATTCCACGAGATCTAACCTTGCTAACCAGTCTAGCATGAAGAACCTTGTCGAACGTTTACTGAAGTCCATATAGAACATATCCACTGCTCTGCCCTCATCAATCCTCTTCGTTACTTCTTCACAAACCTCAGTCAAGTTTGTGAGACATGATTTCCTATGCACAAAGCCAGGTTGACAATTTCTAATCAGTGCTTGCCCTTCCAAATACATGTACACCCTCTTCCTCAAGATTCTCTTCAACAACTTGCCCACCACTGATGTCGGCTCACTGGTCTATAGTTCCCTGGATTCTCCTAACCACCTTTCCTAAATAGTGACACCACGTTAGCCAACCTTCTGGCTTCTCACCTGTGACTATCGATGACACAAATATCTCAGTAAGAGGCCCAGCAATCACTTCTCTAGCTTCGCACAGAGTTCTAGGATATGCCTGATCAGGTCTTGGGGATTTATCCACCTTAATGCATTTTAAGACAACCAGCACTTCCTGCTCTATAATATGGACATTTTTCAAGATGTCACCATCTATTTCCCCACATTCTATATCTTCCATGTCCTTCTCTACAGCAAACACTGATGCAAAATACACATTTAGAATCTCTCCATCTCCTGCAGTTCCACACATAGGCTACGTTGCTGATCTTTGAGGGGTCCTATTCTCTCCCTAGTTATCCTTTTGTCCTTAATGTATTTATCGGATGCCTTTGGATCCTCCTTAACCTTACATGCAAAGCTATCTCATGTCCCCCTATTGCCCTTCTGATTTCCTTCTTAAGTATATTCTTACTGCCTTTATACGCTTCTAAGGTTTCATTCAATCTCTATGTCTATACCTGACATATGCTTCCTTCTTTTTCTTTACCAAAACGTCAATTTCTGTAGTCATCCAGCATTGTTTACACCTACGAGCCTTTCCTTTCACCTAATAGGAAGATATTGTCTCTGGACTTCATTATCTCATTTTTGAAGGCTTCTCATTTTCTAGTCAAGCCTTTACCTTTGGACATCTGCTCCCATACAATAGCTTGAGACAGATTGCTAAAAGTTTAGATTAGATTAGATTCCCTACAGTGTGGAAACAGGCACTTCGGCCCAACAAGTCCACGCCGAAGCATAACCCACCCAGACCCATTCTCCTACATTTACCCCTTTGGATTGTGGGAGGAAACTAGAGCACCCGGAGGAAACCCACGCAGACACGGGGAGAATGTGCAAACTCCACACAGAGAGTCGCCTGAGGCGGGAATTGAACCCGGATCTCTGGCGCTGCGAGGCAGCAGTGCTAACCACAGTGCCACCATGCCGCCCACAAAGTTCTTGCCTGATATCCTCAAAATTGGCCTTCTCTAATTTAGAACTTCAACTGTTAGATCCAGTCTATCCTTTTCCATCACTTTTTTATAACTAATAGAATTATGGTCGCTGGCCCCAAAGTGCTCCCCCACTGACACCTCAGTCACCTTGCCCTGCCTTATTTCCCAAGAGTAGGTCATGTTTTGCACCTTCACTAGTAGGAACACCCACATTCTGAATCAGAAAACTTTCTTGTACGTACTTGACAAATTCCTCTCCATCTAAACCCTTAACACTATGACAGTCCCCATCTATGTTTGGAAAGTTAAAACTCCCTACCATAACCATGCTATCATTCTTACAAATAACTGAGATTTCCTTACAAATTTGTTTCTCAATTTCCCACTGACTGCTGGGGGTGTCTACAATATAATCCCAATAATGCAATCATCCCTTTCCTATTTCTCAGTTCCACTCAAATAACTTTCCTGGATGTATTCCCAGGAATATCCTTCCTAAGTACAGCTGTAATGCTATCCCTTATCAAAAATGCCAGCCCCCCCTTGCCTCCCTTTCTATCCTTCCTATAGCATTTGTATCCTGGAACATTAAGCTGCCAGTCCTGTCCATCCCTGAGCCATGCTTCTGTAATTGCTATGATATCCCAGTCCCACATTCTTAACCATTCCCTGAGTTCATCTGCTTAGGCCCCTTGCATTGAATGTTTCATTGAAATAAATGCAGTTTAATTTATCAGTCCTATCTTGTTCTTTGCTTTGTTCCTGCCTACCCTGACTGTTTGACTCGTTCCCTTTCCCAACTGTACCAGTCTCAGATTGATCTCTTTCCTCACTGTCTCCCTGGATCCCACCGCTACCCACCCCACCCCACCCTTACAAGTTTAAATCTTCCCAAGCAGCTGGAGTAAATCTCCCTGCCAGTATATTAGTCCCCTTCCAATTCAGGTGTAATCTATCTTTCTTGTACAGGTCACTTCTACCCTAGAGATGATTTCAATGATCCAAAAATGTGAATCCTTCTCCCATACACCAGCTCCTCAGCCATGCATTCATCTGTTCTATCCTTCTATTCCTGCCCTTACTAGCTCGTAGCTAAAAGGAAATTCGAAAAAGCATTTTGAATAAGAGATAGAGAATGATTACAAGCAGTGGGTGAAGAGGGGCAGAGTTGGAGAGATGGAGTACTGATAAGAAAACCCAAAATGTCCTGAATGCCAGAGAGAAAGAGACTTTTTTTAGTGCAGAGATAAGATCATTCACAAAGAGCCCTGAATGCCGGACCATGGATGATTGTGAAAATGAATTTGAAGAGAATTTAATGCAACCGGAGAGATCGGGGTATCTGCAGATGCTCATTATGTACTGAAATTAATTGAGCTGAAAAATGTGTTGCTGGAAAAGCGCAGCAGATCAGGCAGCATCCAAGGAGCATGAGGATCAACGTTTCGGGCATAAGCACTTCTTCAGGAATCTCCTGCTCCTTGGATGCTGCCTGACCTGCTGCACTTTTCCAGCAACACATTTTTCAGCTCTGATCTCCAGCATCTGCAGTCCTCACTTTCTCCTAACTGAAATTAATTGTGCAATGAGATTTAAAGAAGAGTTTAAAACAGACCATAAGCGTGGTGTAGGCCAATTTTGTTTGGGGTTTTAAGGATTAAACTAAAACACATTGAATGTAAGCTTAATTCAGAACTGCACAGACATAGCCATACGCCTTTCAGCTACACCAAGAGATATAGTGATAATGTTTAAAAAAGTAGAAACTCATTAACCTTACAGATAATTGCTGTCAGTGAGAATTTGTTTTCATTTTCACTGGACATTTTCACGGTCACTGGACATAAGCCCAGCTAGAGCTTGATTAACCTACAATGGAAGGCAACTGGGAACTGATTGAGCATTTTATTGAGACATCGATACTGTCATTGTCTCATAACATTTGTGGTCATGTGACAAATGTTATACTGGAAAGTATATAAGAACATAAAGAAACCTTTGTTCGATAAGCAATCTGTCTCGAGCTATTGCCTTGTATGCATATGGTAGAATGAGCCCATTGCCTTCTTTCGACCCTAATTGTCTCCTACTCAAGTGTTGCTTGAAACACTGCATTAGGGCAGGCGGAAGAAGTTGACAAGAAAGTGTGGCAGAACACAAAGCATTGAGGCTGAAGAACAGTTCTAGAATAAGACAAAGAACTGCAGGTGCTGGAGATCTGAAACTAGAACAGAGATTTCTGGAGAACCTCAGCGTCTGCAGAGAGAAAATGAAGGTAATGCTGAAAGTCCGGTGACTCTTCATCAGAACAGAGTCACCGGATTTAAAATGTCAGCGCTATTTTCTCTCCACGGATGCTGCCATACCTACAGCAATTTATGTTTTTTGTAACCATTCTAGAATGTATTCAAAGGAGACACCAACAATGACGTTAGACTGCTGCATCAATGAATGATTGGCAGAGCGAGTTCTAGTTGAAAGGCTCTGTTTAGTCCATTGCATGAATATTTCCCAAAATTAATTTCATGAGCTATGTATAACCTGGTAATATGTTAGGACTCACGATATGCTACAAACACATACCATCACAGACTGAGGGATCAAAGTGTTCAGCTAATCTTATATGTCAACAGCCTATTTTCCAAGTTACTGTCTTGTTTACTGTGATTTCTTGAGAGTTGGATAACAGGTACTATTGGCCGCAGGATCAAGACTGTCCAGGTGAGGAGGAGGAGCTAACTCCCCTCTTTTTAAACCACTTTCAGTCAGTCACAACAAATACTTATTTATTTTTAAGCATGCAGTTATATCACGTGCCAATTACAAAATATTCTTTGCCCAATTAAAGTGAAGCAGCCAATTATAATGTTTCCTTTAAATGAAAGAAAAGAATTTTGTTACCCACTAATTCTGAGAAAAATAATGAAAACATAACAACTAATACAGGTAACATGTTTTAAAGAGAGAGTACCTGGTACAAACAGGAAAAATGAAGGCTATGCAGTTTAAAATTGAGTTCTAGAATTGCTTGTTTTTCTTTTAAATGAAGAACACAGTTTTTTTTATTATTGGTACATATCTTCAGTGGCAAAATCTGTAATTTTCTTTCTGAGTACTCAATGAATGGTTCTTTTCACAATTTCCCATTTCAGTAAGCACTGTATTCCAAGATGATGAGAGAGAAGTAGGGGCAGACAAAGTGTGTGTTCCAGTTCTTGCTTACAAATCCATTTTCCATTTCTCTGTTCTGCTGCTCAAAAGCAGCTATTGAAATATCATTCAATATATATTCCAGAGTCTAGCTCTGCAGCCTTTACAAGTTGGTTTAACGGCTGTCTGTTCACCATATGGAACATATTCATATCCATAGTGTGGGAAATTATTGTACAAGTGAGTTAAAACAGGAGCTACAAATTTCTAAAAACTGACTCAATTGCCAGGTTTCAATGTTTTCAGAAAGAAATTAGAAATTTCAATATTGATGGATTTGTTTATTCCTGTGGATCTATCAAAGCTTATTTAAGTCTGTGGTCAGGTAGGCACTTCACCATTTTATGTCCATGTTTCTTCCTTTTTAAATATTATCTTAATCTATGCCATGTCTCATGTATTACAATCAAATGGCTGATGTAAAAAATTGATAAACCATTTTTTACTAGAATTATAAAACGTAATGTTATCATTGTCTTGTCAGACCAGAGGACTGCTCACCTGTTAAAAAGAGAGAGAAATGACCAATGACACCATGCCTCAGGTGTGGGACAAGGTTCAGAAGGAGAGTCCTTCATGGTAACCTTAGCCAGTGCAAGAATTGACCTCACACTGTCAACATCAATTTGTATCATGAACCAGCCATCCAGCTAACTGAGCTATTATTACACTTTGAATTAGATCTCATTGTAGATCTGTTACCTGCAGCGATTGTTCTGACAATACATATATCCTTGTTCAACTAGCTTTATTTTTGGAAGCTATTTGTCATTCTATTTCTTGAACACTACAATCCAAATAGTTGAATTATTTTTCTCTGTATAAATTATTTATTTCAGTCTACCACCAGATATTTTTGAACAAGAGAAACAATTGACCTTTTTGCTTTCTCCATGTTGTTTACAACCCATGTGAAATAGAAAAATACTGGTTAAGATGGAACAGCTTGCTTCCAGTTCTTAAATGTTAATTGAACATATATACCAACAATTCCAACAAATGCTATTAAGATTTTGGCCACCAATTTATGCTGGTTTTGCCAGATAATGACAAAATAAGTTGGAATGTTTCATAAGTGTTCAAAACCACCTTAAGGAGCTTTTCTTCAGACAGAAATCTCTTTATTTTACATAATAATTGAATTCTGTCCACAAGCAAAACACCAGTATTAAGACAAATTTATTTCCTCCAGCTCATTGCCTATTGCATTTTTGTTTTGAAAACTAATGTTTTTAATTTCATCCAGAAATTGTAACCACTTGTCTGATGAAGAGGTGGAAAAGCTGGAAAGTGCATTTGTTTGATCTTGGTTCAAAACTGAGTGAACATTTAGAAAAGATTTGAATAGGGAGAGGTTTTGAATTATTATGTCTGAGCCTGCATGTTTAGAAAGCACCAGTATAATTGTTTTGAATATACATATATATTGGAATTTTTGGTGGAGTGCTAACTAAGTCTTCCAACAGCAGTTTAAAGACACAACAAGGCACAAGTACATCACTCACACTAAATACTTGGATTTCCTTCTTTCTATCTACCTTTTTGTGAATATGTACTTGCAACATAGAGATTGTTGAGCGCAGAAAGATCAAGGTTTATCTAACTTGTCTTCTGTAACCTTGGGAATTATGAAATTCTTTATTTAACCAAGCAATTGATCTCTATTGTTAGTCAGTGGCAATTTGACTCACTCCATGTGATAACAAAAACAACTGTTGGCAATGGATACTACAAAAGCTTTTGTCCCTTACATGATTCTGTTAATTGTCCTGGAGACTTGTGCTACAGAACTTACTTCACTGTTGAGGAGAGATTTCAAAGAGTCTTGAGTCCTGAGTTCAGCATCACAAATTGATCTTTATTTGGAGCTCCATACTAATGCAGCATGGGAGATAGTCTCCAAAACACTGACTCTCCCAGTCGGGTACGGTATATTGATTACATGCAACATTGACATCAGAGCTTGCCACTTCCCCTCTGACACACACAGCATGGTCAATAATAGACCGCTCTTTGGATAACACTGGGTCTTCCCATGATCTCATGATGTTTACCAGACAACCTCAACACCTATCCTTGGGCTTTCACATGCATCTTACTCAACTATATTCCAATACTGAAATTTGCCCTAATTATTCAATCCTCCCGGCTATTGAGATGGGGGTTTCTGCCTACTGTCTAAAGTTGCCTGTCCATAGGAATTCAGTTAAGTCCCCTGAAGTTAGTTTGTTAGTTGCATTTATAGTTTCAACATACCATACTGATTTATTTAATATCCAGTGGCAACTGCATAAAATGTCTTGATTATGGTGGAATCATACTTTTCCTTCTGCACTTTATTAACAAATTTGGACTAGTTGCTCCCATGCTGCATCTTATCTAGGTTTTTCAAGGGTACTCCTTATTAAGACTGTTTCTGTGCCTGGAGCTGTCTCTAGGAATCTAATTAAATTCTCCATATCCAATACACTAAAACTGAAGCTACTTTGTTATTGTACAAATATATGTGTGTGCACATATATTAATTATAATGATCTAAGGGGTCTGAACTGAGGTGGGTCAAGTTTTCCCATTCTATTCCATTGTAAATAGCAAAATTTAAATTTGTTTGCAAAAAGGCTTCCAAGTGACCTTCCCTTATCAGAAATGTCTCCGTGTCTATATTTTTTAACTCCTTCTTTACTAAGATTTCTATGAGGCATTTTATTATCTTACTTTGTTATAATGAGAACAAAGGCAGTGATTCTGAATGTGTAAACTATTGCTTCGGCTATCAATTCTCTTCAGTTCACCTTATGTCATGAAAAACTAAAAGAGCTGAGAGTGATCGCACTTGACATCAAAGTTACATTTGACCAAGTGTCACATCCAGGTACCCCAGCAATACTGGAGTCAATGAGAATCAGGAGGGAAAGTTCAATTTTATTTGGAGTTATAGTTAGTACAAATGTTGAGGTTACTTGGGCTCATTTAATTCAGCACCAGGACATTATCTGTGATGTTAGCTTAGGGTTTTTTTCTAGTTCTAACTATCTTCAGCTACTTTACCAATGAGCTTACTTCTATTTATAAGTTCAGAAGTGGGGATATCCACTAATGATTGCCCAATATTCAACACCATTCATGACACCTCTGACACTGAAACTGTTCCTGTCCAAATGAAGCTAGACCTGGACTTGTATTAGCAAGTGGAACTAACATTTGCAAGACACAAGTGGCAATGATCATCTCTGACAAAAGCAGAACTAACTATTTTCCTAACCTTTCGACATTCAATGGCATTAATGTCACTGAATACTCTGCTATTAACATCCTCTTAGTTCACCATTTGACCAGAAACTGAACTGGATTATCAAATAAGTATTGTGACTATAAGTGCCGATCAGATGCTAGGAATCCTGTAGCAAGTAATTCACCTCTTGTCTTCCCAGTGTCTGCCTACCGCCTGTAAGGAGAAAGTGAGGACTGCAGATGCTGGAGATCAGACTCGAGAGTGTGGTGCTGGAAAAGCACAGCAGGTCAGGCAACATCCGAGGAGGAAGAGAATTGACGTTTCTGGCATAAGGGCTGATGAAGGGCTTATGCCAGAAACGTCGATTCTCCTGCTCCTTGGATGGTGCCTGACCTGCTGTGCTTTTCCAGCACTACACCACCATTTATGAGGTATATTTCAGAAGTGTGATGCAGTTCTTCCCACTTGCTTGGATAGATGAAGATCCAGTTAACAGTTAAGAAGCTGGACACCATTCCAGGTCAAAAGCAACCACTTGATTGGCATCACATCCACAAATGTTCACTCCCTCCACCACCAACGCTCAGTAGCAGCAGTGTGTACCAACTACTACTTAATGCACTGCAGAAATTCACCAAGTTTTCTTCCAAACCTATGACTGCTACCATCTAGAAAGACAAGGACAGCAAATATATGGGAATAATACTGCCTACAGGTTCCCCTCACCATCCTGACTTGGACTAAATCATCATTCCTCCAGTGTCACTAGATCTGAATCCTGAAACTCCCTCCCTAACATCATTGTCAGTACCATTGCAACAATGGATTTCAGTAGTTCACAAAGGCATTCTCTGCCATGGTCTTGAGGGCAAATAGGGATGGGCAAAATATCCAGGCCAGTCAGTGAATCTCCCACTTCTTGAAAGAATTTTAAAAAGAAATTACACGCTTCCAGAAAAGGCTAAAAAAAACCATCTGGTGGAGAAATCTGGGAATTATAAGTCCAAAGTCCACTTTTTCCCATTACAGGTATGACACTTAGAATGAGCTGTGACTAAAGGAGGGCTTTACAACCAGAGTTGAGGTATATATTGATTTTGTAGTGCTGTTCCATTTAAAGATGAATTTCAGTTTCTGAAACTGAGAGTGGGGTGTTGGAAAAACACAGGAAATCAAGCAGCATCCAAGGGGCAGGAGAATCGATCTATCGGGCAAGAGCCCTTCATCAGGAATGAGGGCCTGCTCGAATATCCCGCACCTCGGATGCTGCCTGACCTGCTGTGCTTTTCCAGTACGCCACTCTCAACTCTGATCTCCAGCACCTGCAGCCCTCACTTTCTCTTAGTTTCTGAAATGCTTGCTGCCTTTACAATCAATGGCAGCCTCAAAACAAACGTGCCATGTGACAATGAACAGAAGAAATACACTTGGATAATTATTTGGCACCTTATAAGGTTTCATAACTATACAGATAGCATGAAGAGGAAATAACTGGCCCAGTGTAATTGGAGGGTGGTAAAAGAAATGTAGACAAATTTTTTTTTTAACAGCTGTTGTTGGGAACAAAACTTCAAACTGACAAAATCTAGTTTTCTTTGCCAACTTTCTCACGCATCACCGGATTTAAACAAGCTGCTACAGGTCAGGGTGTTTTGTACCATTTTACACCAGCTACCTTGGAATCACCATAGGAATCAGATGCCACTATCTGCTACAGCTATATGCAAAACAAAATTGTTTTAACAATTATGCAATCTTCAAATTAAGAATTTCATGACAATACAGTTATGATCTGGTAAGTTTTGGAAAGTTAATCTGATTGTAACAGGACACAAGAAAGTCAAAGGTGGCTTTTGCTTATCACCTGACTATACAGCAGTAAGTTTAATTTGTATTTGCCCAGACATGTAAAGACTCTTGTTCAGGAGATAATACAACTCATTGTGAGAATGTAATTAACTTTTGTTCAGGTCAATGCTTAAAGCCACAGGTGGGAGAAGACCCATCTCTGGAATGTCAATTCTTTATATGGAACATGATTCAATATTTTGTATAGGTCACTTAATTATATTATTCACCTTGACTAAAAAGCTAAGAAGGATTGATTCAAAGAATGCCACCTGCTGAGAAAAAGAACCATCCTGAACCATTCAGAAGAAAGATCTCTCCAGGTAGAGAGGATGGAGGAAGGGGTGTTGGTGGGAGGAGGAATGAGAGAGAGAGAGAGAGAGAGAGAGCGAGAGAAAGGGAGAGCTCTCAAAGCAGTTATAAGAGGTCTTCTTCTCCAAAGGAATCTCTCTCACTCTCACTCTCACAATCTGCTGTCCTGCTGGTGGACCAAATATGAAGATAATAAGAGCCATTCAGCTCAGTGAAGATAAAGTCATCATAGTCCCATAGAAAGGCAATTGGTGATAAGCTTAGCCTGAGGGTCATCACAGCTCATGTAAGGAACAAGGTTGAGAAGGTCAGACCTCCACTGTAACCTCAGCTGGAGCTGAAATTAAACCTGCGTTGTTGGTGTTGTTCTGTATCACGAACCAGCCGTTCCCTCAATGAAACTAACCTACACCCTTTAACTGCAGAAGCCACAGTCAGTTTTGGGATCTGACTTCACATGTTAATCTCTTTGCTTCGGCAACAAGAAATTAGAACAAAGAGCCATAAGAGTGTACGACAGAACTGGTGGGGTTTTGTTCTTCAGTATTCTTTTGTCTTGTCTGTACTTATTCTAATCTTCATCTATGATTTCTCTTTAATAACTTCATCTCTTTATCCTTAATCATGGACTATTCTTTAGCCTCTGAAACAAAAAGCCTGACTACTGGTCTATTTGAATTATACAAATAAGAGATTAAACAAGCTACATTACTTTATAGTTCGCTGACCACAGAATACAGCTGGTGGTTTTTAGAAGACTATCTGATTGTTCACTCTGGTTATCTGTAATTGCTCAAATGTTAATGGCTTCATAGTTTCTACATCTTAAACCAAAGAACATAAGAACTAGGAGCAGAGTAGACAATTCAGCTCTTTAAGATTATTCTGCTATTTAATACAAACATAGCGGATCTCATCTTGGGCTTCACTTTCCTGTTCGCTCTCCCATAACCCTTTTAACGCATTACAAATTTAATAATCTGTCTTTGTCTTCCTTTATTATTAATTATGCCCCAGCATCCTCTGGACTCTGTGGTACTGAAATCCATCGATTCACGACTCTGAGAGAAGTAATTCCTTCTCATAGCTCGTTACAATCTGTCACCCCTTTGCCTAAA
Organism: Chiloscyllium plagiosum; assembly: GCF_037043375.1. Classification (NCBI taxonomy): domain Eukaryota; kingdom Metazoa; phylum Chordata; class Chondrichthyes; order Orectolobiformes; family Hemiscylliidae; genus Chiloscyllium; species Chiloscyllium plagiosum. The sequence continues at coordinate 40,992,003 of NW_028270160.1, forward strand.
ACTATAACCTCTCATTTTGGAATAGTCCACAAGAGGAATCATCTATTTTGTCTATGTCTACTTTTTCAATACCCTTTAGATTCTTATTTACCTTAATTAGATTTCCCCTCATACTGCTAAACTCCAGTGACTATAGAATCAAACTTTTCAATCTCTCGTTATACGACAAGCCTTTCATCTCTGGAATTAATCTAATGAACCTTGTCTGATCTTCCTCCAATGCAATTACATCCTTCCTCAAGTAAAGAGACTAAAACAGTATGCAGTACTCCAGATGAGGCCTCACTATTGCCTTGTACAATTTCAGTAACACATCCCAACTGTTATACTTCATTTGTTTAGCCATAAATGACAAAAATTCAAATTGCTTTCCTTATTAACCACTGTACCTCCTTTTTTGAGCCATGACCTCTATCACGTTGAAGGACATGAGCAGCAGATGAGTGGGACCACCACAAACCATGCACTATCCTGATCTGGAACTATATCACTGCTCCTCCACTATTACTGTCTCAGAATGCTGTAACATCCTTTTTATCAGCATTGTGAGTTACCAATGTTCCCATGAACCACAGTAATTCAGCAAGACAGTTCATTGCTACTTTCCTGAACACAACTGGGGATTGGTATTAAATACTCACAACCCAAGGGCAGATTTTAAAAAAAAACTAGCTACACAACTTTTTTTGGATATAATTCTAGGTTTTATATTGAGAAAGTGCAAAAATGAAAGAATGTGGACTTCAGAAATAGTTTTTCAGGACATGCCAAACTATGTTACTGGTAACGAAACACTTTGAAATGTAGACATGGCTGTAATGTAAAGAAACGTTACATTTAATTAACCCACAAACTTCACAAGACAAATGATGTGATCTGTTTTAATGATTTTTTAAAAAAAAGGCTGGAAAACTGAGCAGCTTTAGCGACATTTATGGAGATAGAAACAAAAGGCAAAAATATATGATTTTTGGTTCAGTCCAAGTAGAAGTTTTTTGGAGGGTTTTTCGCCATGAAGTCTCGTGAGATATCTTGCCATATCTTTCAAAACCCATTTCATTAACTACCTCTCCAGTCCCTATGGCATCTCTTTAGTTTAAATCTATCCCTATCTTACCACATGCTGTTTCCAGAACAACCTGCCACTCAGTGGATTTTTAAAAGTATTCAATCACTCACTCATGGGACATGGGTGTTACTGGCGGGACAAGCATTTATTGTCCATCCCTAGTTGCCCTTGAGAAGGTGATGGTGATCTGCCTTCTTGAACCACTGAAGTGTTCTGTAGGCAGACCCTAAAGGCACTGAGCATCGGTGGTAGAGGAAGTGGAAGTTTGTGGAGGCGTTGCTAATAAGTGGGCTACTTTGTCCTGGATGGTGTTGAGTGTTGTTGGAGCTATACTCATCCAGGCAAGTGGGGAGTATTCCATCACACTCCTGACTTGTGCCTTGTAGATGATCAGGAGGTGAGTTGCACATTGCAGCACTCCTTGCCTCTGACCAGCTCTGTAGGCACTCTGTTTATAAGTTGAGTCCAGTTGAGTTTCTGGTCAGTGGTACCCCCCCATCCAGGATGTTGATGGTGAGAATTCAGGAATGGTAATGCCATTGAATGTCAAGGGGCTGTAAGATTGTCTCATATTGGAAATGATCATGGCCTGTCATTTGTGTGGTGCCAATGTTAGTTATAACTTGTCAGCCCAAGCCTGCATATAGTAATATCTTGTTGCATTTGTATGTAGACTACTTCAGTGTCTGAGGAGTAGTGAATGATGCTGAACATTGTGCAAACATTGGTGAACATCTCCACTTCTGACCTTATGATGGAGGAAGGTCATTAATGAAGCAGCTGGCGAAATCCACCAAAAGAGCAGCACCCACTCCATCTTTGGAATGCCACTGTGCATTGGCAATCCAGTGTTGTTCCTTACTAACAACTATGGCACAGCAGCCAGAAAGCTGCACTGCTTATTGTGCAGGGGATGGGGGATGACATTCTTTTCAATACATGGTGACCCCATCTGTTCCCCCACGTTGTACATTAACCATCAGACAACAGTTTTCCCAATCTTAAGCTACATGGCATCTAAAAACCCTCTCTAAGGCCTCACAATCATACCTGCACCCCCCCCCCACCCCCCCCCCCCTCACCGACACCCCACCACAACCGGAACCCCTGAGCCACAGTATTAACTATCATCAGTTTCTGACATGGCCATTTGGTTTTTTTTATTCATTCATGGGATGAAGGCATTGCTGGCTATGTCAGCATTTATTGCCCATCCCTTATTGCCTATGGGGCAGTTAAGACTCAACCACATTGCGTTGGGTCTGGAGTCACATGTAGGCCAGACTAGGTGAGGATGGCAGTTTCCTTCCCTAAAGGACATTAATGACCCAGTGTTTCAGTGTTACCTGCTGATGCACCCTGCCATCAGCAACTCTCTGCTGCTAGTGAAAATTTGCCATACCGCTTGTGAAAAGCATAAAAATGGCACAAGATGGGCCTTTTCAGACTTCTCATCTGATTTGGCCACACATCTCAACATAACACATCGTGCTCACACCTCCATATGATCCCACCCAAAATTTCAGACTGATGATCTTTCTTCTTCACCCAGAGGGTTGTGAATCTGTGGAATTCCTTGCCCAGTGAAGTAGTTGAGACTACCTCATTGAATGTTTTTAAGGTAAGGAAGGATTTTCGAACAGTAAAGGAATTAAGGGTTATGGGGAGAGAGTGGGTAAGTGGCATTGAGTCCATGAAAAGATCAGCCATGATCTTATTGAACGGCAGAGCAGACTCGATGGGCCAGATGGCCTACTCCTGCTCCTAGTTCTATTGTTCTAATGACCTTCGACCTCCAAATTCCAGCCTTTTCTCTTTTGAAAGCTGAGATTTCTAGCATCTGCACTAATTTGTATCTGATTGAAATAGGCTGTTTAAAGAATATTGGTTCAGAAACCTGGGGAAACACCTGCTCTTTTTCAGATATTGTCATGAGATCTTTTATGATTCTGAGTGGCCAGAAGACCCTCTGTCCAATGTCTCTTCCAAATGACAGCTTAGCACTGCTACTGGATACAAATATTCTTGAGCTGCTACTGTCCAACATAGGTGCAGAATGACAGCACCCAAACTCGTTTCCTACCCGAGAAGAAACAAAACTTAATCCGTGTACCCTTATTCATTCATCTGCCCTGTGGAAGGAAGATTATCAACAGAACACAGGAGAAAGATTCCAGAGTCTGAATTCTTTATTTACTCAATAGTAAAGACATTAATACATATTCACTCAGAGATTATTGCTGCTGATTTACTTAAAGTTTCAGTGTTGAGGTCATTACTCTTTCTCTCCTAGATAGGTACTATAAGGTATGATTCAGTTACTGAGGTGGATAGAAGGTCAATGGCGCAGGAAGCATATATGCTGTGTTTCTGCTCTCTTATATTCGAATTCAAGTCCGACGTTTTGGGAAGGTGAGAGTGTATTCACCCAGCAGTGTGTCTGGCACACCATCTGGTGTCCTCAAGACTTGCTATTGGGAAAACCTGGAAGCCAGGCGAAAACAGCAAAAGGAACTCACTGCCACCAATACCGCACCCACCCCTTCCTGTGACCACCTTGTGCCCCAAGTGTTACAGAGCCTGCGGTAGCCATATTGGTTTGTACTGCCACCTGTGGACTCACCCTGAGAGTGGAAGAGAGTCACCTTTGGCTGCAAGGGAACATGGATGCTAATGATCTGGACCTTCCAAGTATCCCAACATACCACGTGAACTGAGCTCCCTTCCATTGAGACTCATTGTATGCTCATTGCTACAGTCTCCAAAATGCTTCCTCATTGACATAATACATTCCAGAAGAGAATGGTCACTTTCAGAGGCTTGGTATCCATTTGGAACAAAATGGGCCTCTTCCTGCCCATGCAGCTAGCGTGCAGCTCTGATATGGCTGTGCGCCGTTTGAATGGCCATCTCTGTGGGCTGCATAGGTATAGGGAATATCATAATGACCTGGCCTTCAAGGTTCCATCTTAAACAGTGTCCTTGGTGGGGAGTGCATGAAAGATGCTGCTCCTCCTTATTTGGCCAGTGGAGTGGGGACAGTGGAATTTTACAGTAATTGTGACTGAATGATCCCCTCGTAGGAGCTGTGCACTTTTTTTTATTGTGTTGTGAATGGAATCAATTTTTGAGACATTGTAGTATTAGTGCTGTAAACTCTGAGAAAACTCTTGGCATCAAGGATCCCATATGGACACCTGTGAACCCAGAAAGTAAGCATCTGTTATTACACAAAGTAGGGAGCTGGTTCGTGTATTCGCATTCTCCTGACAGATGTGTCTTCCTATCTCAGTGGAAACCAGCTATCCCATTGGAAACCTGCATGTGTTAGTAAATCTAAATGAGGGACAATAGGATATGGAAGGTCTTTCTTCCAAGACAAAAAGCTTTGGAGGAACAGCGTCGTGGTTGAGCTGGTGGACATTTAGAGACAGTTGCTGTTTACTAACTGACAGCGGGATTAGTTTCACAATCTTCACTTAATATTTGGCATTGAATTGCAAACAGAGTCATTCAATAGAGCAATTCACTGCAATTGTTTAATACTAAGCTCAAGTATTTTGACTCAAAACATCATATAGAATCTCTGCATTCTTGCACACGAACAGGAAAACCATGATTAAGTTGTCAAAATTAATCTTAATGATAGCAATTAAAAATGTAGAGACAACCCCGTGTTCACTCTTTCCCCATCACCTCCCACCACAATGGATGGTTTGGCCTGGAGCCATGAAGGTGTGAATAATCAAAGCAGAACAGGTATGGCTCAATGCAAAGAAAGTTTTTATATCAATAATTGAAACCTCTGCCACTGTAAGCTGCCAATTAAATTCTTAAAATAAGCCCTAGTCTGTATTCACGTCAAAAAGATTTCCTGTTGGGATTAGTTTCAAGATAACTTAAGATAAGAAATTGTTAGATTGACAATTTAATTTCCTTCAAAATTCCAACCATGTACTTTTCTTTTCTAAGCAGCTTTTATTCCAGATTGTCACTTTTCCCGAATTCTTCAGCTTAATCCAAGATTTTAAGGTTTCAGAAAGTCAGTGCATCACCGAAAAGATTTACCCAATAATAATGCATCTTGCTGTATCGAAGAGTTTTCATGAGGTTTTTTTTCAATCTGCAGTCTATCTTTCTGAAATCCATATTGGCCATTGTTAATTATGTTCTCTCCATTTGGATAAAACAAGGAATTTATACTCATGCTATTGGGACAAGAAGGGGGGACAAGTTTGAACTGGTAACAGCAGGCTGGGGTTGAATACCGAAGATGTGGATCCAACTGATATTCTGGATTTTGAACAATGATCTTTGAGTAAATAATTCTCTGCTTGAATCATGTCAATCCATTCGTCAGCCCCATCACAACAATAAAGTGGCCCCAGCCAAAGTCAGAAATTACCTTTTTCTCAGTCACTGTGAGCGAGGTAATTGTTACTCATCTCAATCCCTCGTCTATCACTGAATCAGTTAGCTTCATCATCTTCTACAACAACTTTCAACTTTTTTTGTCTTGTTTGAAGTCTCCCTTACACGGTTGCAATATTTTCTATCTGACTGTAACAGATCATTTCCAGCAGGAGAAAATTGTGGAATTGTGCAAATATCCATAAACTAGTGTTTAGATTAGATACCCCTACAGTGCGGAAACAGGCCCTTCGGTCCAACAAGTCTACATCAACCCTCCAAAGGACAATCCACCCAGACCCATTCCCCTCTGACTAATGCACCTAACACTATGGGGCAATTTAGCATGGCCAATTCACCTGACCTGCACATCTTTGGACTGTGGGAGGAAACCGGAGCACCAGGAAGAAACCCACCGGATTGGAGAGAATGTGCAAACTCCACACAGACAGTCATCCGAGGCTGGAATCAAACCTGAGTCCCTGGTGCAGTGAGGCAGCAATGCTAACCACTGAGTCACCGTACCCATTTAATATGGAGATGGCATGGGGCATGTTGTGTCTGATGTATGGGCATTTAGCATGACATCCCAGCTAATACTTTTGGTATCACATATTTCAAGTACCTACCAGGACATTCCATAATGGTGGGGATTAACTCTTCAGTCAGGTGAGAAAACAATTTTGAGACCTATTTGCTAACTCTCAGCTACTCCACTTGTACACGCACATGCGCTCATTTTGGGATAGTGCTCTGCCTCCTTTTATACCTGAATGAGCTGCCAAGCTTCCATATCAAAGCCTAAACCTGATCCAAAGCTTGAATAAGGTGCTAGAAATCAAACTGTATTCAAGTAAAGGTTGGGGTCTTCAGAGAAGGTAAAAAGGGAGAAAATGTATTAATGAACCCTCAAATGTAATCATTTCTGTTTGTATTGGATTTGCACCAACATCGGTTTTGTAAAAAGCCACCATCTTGATTAACCGGTTTAACAAGTTATTTTGTATGTTTCAAACACATGAATAAGCGATGCAGTTCACACTGAAGCAGATTATTGAATCAATTATTTTTTATTGCTGTTCTGTCTTAATGTAATGAAGATACTGTTCAATTATACTATTCCCTGTTCCCATGTGTAAAATGGGTTTACAACTGGTGGAAGAGCACTGACGAAATGCAATTTGTCCATACTTGCAAAACTCAGGACATAGTATCCAACATTCAATATAATTGATCAGCTAAACAATCCCAATTGTGCTAAGAATTACATGATCAACCATTTTATGATTATTAGTTGGGTGTTGTGGCTCACATGCATGTGCTATATACATATACTTGCAGGGCCTTGTCTTCAATAAACAGAACATGTCTGTGCATGTTGTCCTTTTTAGCTGGGGAGAAATCCATTCCTGGGGCATTCCCTATGTCAATGCCTTGATCGATCAGATTTAACTTGCTTGGTTTAAATTTAAACAAAAGCTCAGCAGTTAACTGGTGTACTCTCCGTGGTAACACCTCTACCAATCAGAGTTCACTTTGTAACCAGTCAGCATCATTTTCTCATGCTGTATAAATTAGTGTCCCCTTTAAGATTCTTGTGATTCCATTCTGGTGAGTGAGTGTAAAATGAAAAGCTTCAACAGGATTGGTAAACGTGGTCTGTTATGCCTTGAATGTGATACCTGTTTCCATTTCGAAGCAAAGAACTTTATTTACAGCATACTTAAAAGGTCTACAGCACAAATTTCCAGTTTACATTGTTTCTGTTTCTCTAACAACACACTCACAGGCTTGACTCACAGTACAAAGAATGGTCAACAGATACAAGCAATCAGAACAGTAAATAATGCAAAAAATAACTGCAGTTTGCATGTTTTTTTTTTGCCATTACAATGCCTTCTGATCTACCCAAGGGTAATTTGATTTTTCCAATTTGTTAAGACCATTGTTCTACTGTTAAAGCAGTTCCTTGAAAATGGAGTTGCAGGTAAACAGAGAGGTGAAGAAGGCATTTGGCATGCTTGCCTTCATTGGTCAGTACATTGAGTACAGCATTTGTGAGGTCATGTTGCAGCTGTACAGGACATTGGTTAGGCCACTGTTAGAATATTGTGTGCAATTCTGGTCCCTGCTATAAGAAGGATGTTGTGAAACTTGAAAGGGTTCAGTAAAGCTTTATAAGGTTGTTGTCTAACTATAGGGAGAGGCTGAATAGGCTGGAGCTTTTTTCCCTGGAGCATTGGAGGATGAAGGTTGACCTTTATGGAGGTTTATAAAATCATGAGGGGAATGGATAGGGTGAAGAAACAAGGTCTTTTCTCCAGGGTATGGGAATCCAAAACTAGAGGCCATAAGTTTAAGGTGAGAGAGGCAACTTTTTCACACAGAGGATGATGTGTAGATGAAATGAGCTGCCAGACGTTGTGCTACAGGCTGGTACAATTATAGCATTTAAAAGGCATCTGGATGGGTACATGAATAGGAACGGTTGAGAGAGGTATGGGCTAAATTCTGGCAAATGGGACTGGATCCGTTTTGGACATGTGGTTGACATCGATGAGTTGGATCAAAGCTTCTGTTTCCATGCCATACATCTCTATGTCTCAATGATACCTCTCTTGCTGCTTTTTTTAAAGAAAAACCCTTTTTATCAGTTTATAAGTACAACAATATGGCAAAATATAGCTTGGAATACTATGTAATTTTCAGAATAGTTTGGATTTTATTGTGTCTGCTGTTTTGCTTTCGGGTTTTGAGGCAGACTTTGTTGATCTGCGATCTGTCACATGATTCTGACCCAGGGACTCAAAATGTCCAATAATGATCAAATTTCTACATGATCCTTAACTTATTATGTAATAACCTCTGAAACAGTGGAGTATATGTGACAGGAAATTGAGGTTTACTTTAAATCAAAGATCCTTTTTATCCTCTCTTGCTTTCATTAGGCCACTGGCATTTACACACACAGATTTAATAATGGGAAGTGGAGTGCAGTGGAGCAGACAATCTGAAAGATTGCACTAAAAGCATAAAATTACCTGTTTGCTTTCATTGAAGGCACATGAAGACCAGAAATTATATTCTGGTCTACAATGTGCAAATTGAGGCATTGATGGGAGGGGCTAAGTACATTAAAGTCCTCTTTCTATGCTGAAACTCCTCAGAATAGATGCATGTGAGAAAACGTCCTCCACAGGTCAAAAGGCAACCAGCTACTGTGTTTTGGAAGTGATCACTCTTCATTTGTGAATTATGGGTATATTATCTTCTGTGGGTATAGCAGTTAATTGCTTGACATTGCGTTATGTGCCTGTTAACTTACATCCCATAAAGTTGCAAGGAATTATTGACACTTACCAACATTGTTTTGTAAAGCAGCACTGCGAACCTAAAAGAAACAATGTTACCCTGAGACTGACCAATCATGCTTGAAGAATGGTGCTTAATTTTTCCGAATATTAACAAAAGGCGAGCTGAGAAAATTTGTTTACTACCGTAGTCGGAGGTAGAGATACAATATAAAAGATAGTGTGTATATGTAATTTTTTTCAAACAATTTACCATTTTCAGTTGTAAGATATTTACACTTTGTTCTACTGGACCAGGCTTAGACTACAGAATGCTAGAATTTTCACAGCAGAGAGAAAAGTAATATGGCCCATTGTGTCTTTCAATGCTATACTCCACCACGTCTCCATAACTCACATTCTTTGTATTCAAATTATAGTCTAATTTCCTTTTGAATACCTCATTCACTGTCTGTGCAAAAAAAAAAACTTCTTTAAGTCAAATTTTTGCTTCTTTTGACAATTATTTTCAACCTCTTCATGTGTGGGAACTACTCCTGTCAATTTACTGTGACCACACTTGAACCCCTCTATCTAATCACCTTTTATCTTCTCCAAAGTTAAGTGCATAGGTTAATTTTTAGCCAGAAGTTTGAGTAAGTTTTAAAAGCCCACAAAAGGCAACTAAATAAAAAATAAAGAGGGAGATAAAATTGCAAACCAACCCTTGGAGAAACACAACAGTTGATACAGTCTGTTCTCATTCTCCTCCCAGGAGCCTGCTCCAACTGGACAGATTTTCATGCATCCTTTCAACATTACAGCTCATTCAGGATTCTCTCCTCAGAATTATCCTCTGGGAAAGGTTGCAGGATAGCTGCCAGACACACAAACCTAGCAGTGGAGACAACCCCCATTCTCATCATTACTGAGCTGCTCAAGATTACTTTCAGATTGGATTTGGGGTTGAACCTGAAACTCGTGATTTGGTTGGCTCAATTATAAACTAATGAAACTCACTGAGCTGACAGGATAGCCTAGAAGGAATTACTTCCCAAAACCTTGTTGGGACTGTCAAGAGCAATGTTACTCAGTCATTAGCTTGCAGCCAGTCTTAAAAGCAGTGACAACAACAGTAACTCCTAATAAATAGCATTTATATACCCCCTTTCAAAGAAGTATGTCTCATAGTGCTCTGCAGAACCATTACTGATCAACATTTGTCACACTGGCGCACAAGGTGATATTATTAATGGAGGAGAGTGAACCAAAAAAAACAAGGAATTCAATTCCAAACCTAAGGGCCTTAAGAGATGACGGCACACTTACCAAAGTTATAGTGATAAAAATCAAGGATGCACAGAACTAAAGAGCATAACCGTCTCAATTTGTTGGAAACAGTTAGATTCTCTTTTGTTAAAATGGTCATTGACTCACACTGGTGCGGTGTGAATGTTATTTATTAACACAAAGCTGAATGTCAAAATACAGTCGAGGGGTAGAGAGAACAGCTGGTGATGTATAACATCCATTTGGAAATTAGTAGTGTTTGTGGATGATATTCCCAAGATGTAACATATAGATGAAAAATAGGAGAGGGCAAGGATTGTGCAAATCCGAAGAGACAACATTGAGTGTCAGTCTGGCCATCATTAGATGAGAATGGAACCAGGTGAATGCCTCAACAATACATATTCCAGTCTGTCTCCCTTAAGGAGTGAGAATGATGTTGTTCTGAGGATTGGGATGAGAAAGAGGAATTGCTTGATACTATTCTGCAAGTTTAAGAGCTGTAATACATAATTATACCTATCTCTGGAGAGCAATTCACTTATGGCAGAAAAATTAGGTAAAAGGTTAAAAATCACACAACACCAGGTTATAGTCACCTGATGAAGGAGCGTCGTTCCGAAAGCTAGTGTGCTTCCAATTAAACCTGTTGGACTATAACCTGGTGTTGTGTGATTTTTAACTTTGTACACCCCAGTCCAACACCGGATCTCCAAATCAGGTAAAAGGTGGTTTACTGCTGATGGATTTATTTCTCTATAAATGGTTCAGGCAATTGTATTGACCTCGTTCTCACTGTAACGGGAATCTAGCACAAATCATTTATTCACTTTACCTAGTTGATATTTCTTTTGAGTCTGTCTGTGCTCAGTTTGGTTAAATGCTGATATTTTACTGTGACATGACTGTTAAATGCTGCCACTGCTATGGCGTCCATTTAGATTAACCACAGGAAAGCACATTTCACAACCAAATGTTGCTCAAGAGCACCACACTACCCTCTAGTGGCAAGAATAAGCAACACTCTGTCTTAGATGATAGCAGTAAAGGAAAGATTAGCTGAACACAATCCCAAAATCCACAAACAGGACCTAATGTTTCTGCCTACTCCTGCCAGGCCAAGTTGGTCCTCACTCTGAACAACTTCTCTTTTAATTCCTCTCACTTTTTTCAGGTCAAAGGAGTGGCATGGCCCCCAGTTATGCCTATCTCTTTGTGGGGTACATGGAACATTCCTTGTTCCAGTCCTATTCCGGCCCCCACCCGCAACTTTTGCTACAGTACATCGATGATTATCATTGGTGCTGCTTCCCTGTCTCACCCGGAATTGGAAAAGTTTATCAATTCTGCTTCCAACTTCCACCCCACTCTCAGCTTCACCTAGCCCATCCCTGACACCTCCCTTCCCTTCCTCAACATCTCTCTTTCTACTTCTGGGGACAGGGTGGCCACCAATATCCACTACAAACCAACTGACTCCCAAAGCTGCTTTGACTATACATCCTTGCACCCTACTTCCTATAAAGACTCTAAAGACTCTACTCCGTTCCCTCAGTTTCTCTGTTGCTGTTGCATCTATTCTGATGATGCCAACTTTGACAAGTGAGCCTCCAATATAGAGTCCTAGAGTCATACAGCATGGAGAAAGACCCTTTGGCCCAACCAGTCCAAGACGCATATAATCTCAAACTAAACTCGTCCCACCTGCCTGCTCCTGGCCCATATCTCTCCAAACCTTTCCTATTCATGTATCCATCCAAATGTCTTCAAAATGTTGTCATTGTACCCACATCCACCACTTCCTCAGGAAGTTCATCCCACATGCGAATCACCCTCTTTTGTAAAACATTTGCCTCTTATGTCATTTTTAAAAACTCTCTCATCTCACCTTAAAAATGTGCCGCCAATCTTGAAATGCCCCATCTTAGGGAAGAAACAACTTCCATCAATCCTATCTATACCTCTCATTATTTTATAAACTTCTATCAGGTCACCTCTCAACCTCCTACGCTCCAATGAAAGAAGGCCCAGCTATCCAGTCTTTCTTTATAACTCAAACCTTCCAAACCCAGCAACATCTTGGCAAATCTCTTCTGAACCCTCTCCAGCTTAATGATATCCTTTCGATAACTGGGCAACCAGTCCTGGACACAGCATTCTAGAAGAGGCCTCACCAATGTCCTCAACATAACGTTCCAAATCCAATACTCAAAGGACTGAGCAATGAAGCTATGCCCACCTTCTTCCTCAAATGAGGATTCCTCAGCACTGTAGTTGTCAGGGTCTTTTGCCGGATCCAACCCATCTCCCACACTAAATCCCTCACCCCCTCTGTTGCCCCCCCCACCCCTCCCCTGCAACAATGATAAGGCCCCTCTTGTCTCACCAACCATCCCACCAGCATTCACATCCAGAGAATCATGAGCCACCATTTCTACCACCTCTAACAGGATGCCACTCCCAGACAGATATTCCCTTCCACTTCCTTGTTAGCATTCCTCAAGGATCTACATGGACTTCAGTAAGGAGTTCGACAAGGTTCCCCATGGGAGATTGATTAGCAAGGTTAGATCTCATGGAATACAGGGAGAACTTGCCATTTGGATACAGAACTGGCTCAAAGGTAGAAGACAGACGGTGGTGGTGGAGGGTTGTTTTTCAGACTGGAAGCCTGTGACCAGTGGAGTGCCACAAGGATCGGTGCTGGGCCCTCTACTTTTTGTCATTTACATAAATGATTTGGATGTGAGCATAAGAGGTACAGTTAGTAAGTTTGCAGATGACACCAAAATTGGAGGTGTAGTGGACAGCGAAGGGGGTTACCTCAGATTATAATAGGATCTGGACCAGATGGGCCAATGGGCTGAGAAGTGGCAGATGGAGTTTAATTCAGATAAATGCGAGGTGCTGCATTTTGGGAAAGCAAATCTTAGCAGGACTTATACACTTAATGATAAGGTCCTAGGGAGTGTTGCTGAACAAAGAGACCTTGGAGTGCAAGTTCATAGCTCCTTGAAAGTGGAGTCGCAGGTAGATAGGATAGTGAAGAAGGCATTTGGTATGCTTTCCTTTATTGGTCAGAGTATTGAGTACAGGAGTTGGGAGGTCATGTTGCGGCTGTATAGGACATTGATTAGGCCACTGTTGGAATATTGCGTGCAATTCTGGACTCCTTCCTATCAGAAAGATATTGTGAAACTTGAAAGCATTCAGAAAAGATTTACTAAGATGTTGCCAGGGTTGGAGGATCTGAGCTACAGGGAGAGGCTGAACAGGCTGGGACTGTTTTCCCTGGAGTGTCGGAGGCTGAGGGGTGACCTTATAGAGGTTTACAAAATTATGAGGGGCATGGAAGGGATAAATAGGCAAAGTCTTTTCCCTGGGGTCGGGGAGTCCAGAACTAGAGGGCATAGGTTTAGGGTGAGAGGGGAAAGATATAAAGGAGACCTAAGGGGCAACTTTTTCATGCAGATGGTGGTACGTGTATGGAATGAGCTGCCAGAGGATGTGGCGGAGGCTGGTACAACTGCAACATTTAAAAGGCATTTGGATGGGTATATGAATAGGAAGGGTTTGGAGGGATATGGGCTGGGTGCTGGCAGGTGGGACTAGATTGGCTTGGGATATCTGGTCGGCATGGATGGGTTGGACTGAAGGGTCTGTTTCCATGCTGTACATCTCTATGATTCTATGACTCTATTACATCCAGGACACTCTGATCCATTCTTCTTTCACTCCTAACTCCCCCTCCCCCACCCAGCCTGCCCACAGCCCCACAGCATTGCAGAAGGTGTAAAACCTGCCTATTTACTTGCTCCCACCTCCATTTCAAAGGGCCCAAACACACCTTCCGGGTAAAGCAATGCTTTATCTGCACTTCACTCAATCTACTCTACTGCATTTGCTGCTCACAATGTGGTTCTCTGTGTGTTGGGGAGACAAAGCGTAGGCTGGGTGACTGCTGTGCAGAACATCTACGCTCTGTCGGCCTAAAAGACCTTGAGCTTCCAGTTGCTTGTCAGTTAAACACACCACCCTGTTCCCTGGCCAACATCTCTATCTCAGGCTCACAGCAAGCTAAAAGAACAGCACCTTAATTTCCGCTTGGGAACTCTTCAGCCTTCTGGACTCAATATTGAGTTCAACAATTTTAGGGCTTGAGGCATCATCTCCCATATCCTTACCCCAATCCCCACACACCTGGCCTTGTTATCACATGGTCTGCTATTACACATTACTCATTGTTTGCCACTAATAGTTCCCATTAGCAGCCATACATTCTCCAAGGCTGACCATTATCCATGTCTTTGTCTGTCCAACTGTTCATCTCTCTCTTTGGGCTCTATCTTCATGTATCGATTACTCCTTATCCCCTTCCTCCACCCTATCTTCTCCGCAAAAATCAACTTTTTCCGAGCAATCAATGGTTCTGAAGAAGGATCACTGGACCTGAAATGTTAATTCTGATTTCTCTCACAGATGCTGCTGAGATTTTCCAGCATTTTCTGCTTTTGTTTCTGATTTCCAGCATCCACAGCTCTTTGACCTGAATAACATTTTTATATTCCGATTCCTGCAAAATTGTTCTAAAATTCCCTTGAGTAATTTGACTTTGTGTTGTCTAAACCAGATGATAGAAAATGGACATTACTGATTTTGTTTTAGCTTCTATTAAGAAGCCAAAGTGACTCTGAATTTGTACTTGTCTGACCTTATTGTGCCATTGGTGTCAACTCTGCCAAGTATAGCATTTGTTTTAGGCAGAGATTTTTGCTTATGTGAACGTGAAACCAAAGTCTGAATTTCAGATATTTTTAAGCAATTTAATACACTTGAAGAATGTGGCTCAATAAATTCTCCAATGAGTTGCTCAGAGTGTCACATTGCTAAGAATATTACAATATTACAAGGATAACATTACAATGTATCTGCTAATATTGATCAACATAGTATAACACCGGACAGTGTCATTTCCATGTACATTTCACTCCCATTCCCAATCAAGGCAGGCACATTAAAGACTAAATTTATCTCCATGATAAATAAGTAAAATAAATAAAATTTATAAACCTTTTATCAAGATAGGTTCATAAAGCATAGTTCGCTAGAGTGAAGGCAACGATCAGTTAGATTTATTTGAATGTTCAAGTTCTCGTACAATACTCCTGATGTATGGAATCACAGAACTATGCATCAATTATTTATTTCTTTCTTTGTTTTATTGATCTCTTTAATTTTAGTGTTTTCTCCTCTTATTGAATTCTGATTCAATGTTGTGAAACAACAGCCTAGAATGTCCACTCAATGGTGAACTAGCAGTATTCATGATCAACTTTTAAGAGGGGTGCTCCCAAGATCCAGTAATCTAACCCTCTCTCTCTTAGTGTCACACACTCTCTTGTGCTCTCTCAAGTGAACATTAAAATCATTCTGGTGCCAGTTGTAGGAGATCTCTAGCATTCAGCAACAGTCAGTTTATCAGGCAAATCAAGCAGCTAATCACATCAAACAATTATTACAGCAAGCTAACCAGGAAGTAAAATGCATCTATTTATTATTATTCATATTATAATGATTTTGTCGATAGCAAAATTAATATTGAGACATATGCCTGGGATTAATAGAATTGAAATATCAAAAAAAATTGAAAAGATATGTTATTATAGACATCGAAGGAAATTTCAGCACGGAATGGAGAAACTTGGAATTAGTTTTTCTGAGCTTGTGAGGATATTCAAGAGCAATTGTAATTTTATCATACCGTTACAAACTCTGTTACATCTCAATTAATAAGGTGTGACCTTTGCAAGGGGTTTTATAGTGAGACTGTGATAGCTTTGGAATGAAACATCCTGACAATTCAAGAGATTTTTGAGATTCACATCTGTCAGGATTTCAGCATGCACTCACTCTGCAGAGGAACTGGATCACTGACAAGATCTGCTGGATTTCCACATTTTCCTGCACATGAACCTGTCAGAAGTTGGCTATCAGTCTTGCTGTGTAATTGCTGATAAATAATTACAGGTCCTCTAATAGAACAACCACAAATCAAGCCAAATTTTTCTTAATTTTTGGCATTGACGATATGAGTCACAGAAGAGTTACAATATGAGTTAGAAATGAGTGAGGAAATTCCATCTTGGTCAGCTATCAGCTTTCAACTCAATCTGAGAACAACATCTGTAGCAATGCAGTTCTTTTCATTTCTCACCGACAACGTTAACATTTGCATTTATAATGGCAACTTTTAATGAAACAAATTATCCCAGGCATTGTATAAATGTAAATATACATTTGGACCAAGAGGCCTAGGTTCAAATCCCACCTGCTCCAGAGGTGTATGTTTTAAAAAAAAAAATCAGTCTGTTCAGAGATGTTTTTAACAACACTGGAATTTGTGGGCATTGAACCTGGACCTCAGTTCAGGGGTAGAGAGGCTGGGTGGTACGGTGGCTCAGTGGTTAGCACTGCTGTCTCACAGCATAAGGGACCCGGATTCGATTCCAGCCTCTGGCAACTGTCTGTGTGGAGTTTGCACACTCTCCTTGTGTCTGTGTGGATTTCCTCCGGGTGCTCCAGTTTCCTCCCAAGTCCAAAGATATGTAGGTTAGGTGGATTGGCCATACTAAATTGCCCATTGTGGTCAGGAGTGTGTAGGTTAGGCGCATTAGTCAGGGGAAGTATAGTGTATGGGAAAGGGTCTGCATGGGTTACTCTTTGGAGGGACCTGTTTGGGTAAATGGTCTGTTTCTACACTGTAGGGATTCTATGACTACTGCTGTACCACAAGAGGGCCCTCCAAAGGTGTGCTGTACATCACTGAAAAGCTTGATTAGAAAATATTTATAAATTGATAACAAACTGTGGAGAGACATTTGCACAATTGTCTAAAACTAACTTGGAAAGTGACTAATTTTGAGCAGATTTTTAAAATTAGTTTCTCATTAGGTGGTGGGGATTGCACAAATGTTAGAAAATAATTGATCTCATGAATTTATTGTTTTATTGTTAATTCATTCGTAATCTGTAATTCAACCTCATTGTTGTCTAAATTAATCTTGGACTCCTGCAGCACAGTGGTAATGTCCCTCCCTCTGGGCAAGGAAGCCCCATTTTCAAGACTCTTACTCCAGAGGCATGTCATAAACCACTTCAGCAGGTTGATTTAAAAATATCTAAAATTACTGATTAAGGAACACCGAGAGAGAGAGAGAGAGAGTGATGAGCCACAAAATAATGTTAAATCTGTATCAAACTGGCATTTATCAACAATATATGAAAAAGCATTGGTTTGATTTATGATCTCCTCTTGCAACAAGAAATAATTCAAACTATTGACTCATTAAATGTCACAAATATTGTCCTGATGCATTTCATTCTCCTAAAGTTGTGGGTTGATTTGCATATAAACGTGCAAAAATACATATCAGCAGCAGAAGCCCCTTTGCCTTCGCTGCTATTTGATAAGATGCTTTTGATTGTGAATTCAACTCTAATTTCCTCTCTACCTCCTTTAGCCTTTTGATTCCTTGTTAGTCAAGAATCTAATAACTCAGCCCTGAATATTCAAGGACCTGTCTCCACTGTTGCCTGGGGAAGAAATTTCCACCGATCAATGACTCTCGAGAGTGTCTTATTCCCACTCCCCTCCCCTAAAAAAAACAACTGTGTAACCCCACTACAAGGGTGAATGGGCACCACCCAGGTATGGAAGCAGGGAGTACACTAAGTTAAAGTGGGTTTGACGGAGAGAAAGGAGAAAGCGTGTTGAGGGAACTTTGGTGCTCATATGCTTTAAGAAAAAAAGGCTTGTATGTCACTCTCAGTTTCCGCACACACATTCTGGATGTTAACTTACTCGTGGTTGTGAGTCTCTCTGTGGAGGCGTGACATGCATTTTCACAGCATGTCGCAGCACTTCATGGTCACAGACAAGGCTGGATGGTCTGCTCCGAGAGCCTGCTGTACCATCTTTAACAAGCCCACACAAGGCATTGGGTCATGATAACAGCTCCTTATTCGACATCTCTAATGTTTGGTTCCCTCTGTGTATAAAGGTGTACATTTCAAAGTTTAGTTCATCCGTGCTTGATCCAGCAAGGTGCACCATACAGAGGGACAATGGTCAGAGAGGGAGCAGTCTGCATGCTGTACTTTGCATGGGTCTGTGACAATGCTCTTTTAAAAATTAGCATTTGCTGCAGCCCCCACTCCTTCACAGTTCAGCTCACTTACCCTGCCTACTCCAAGTGTACTCACAGCCAATTTTTCCCCACTTCAGGCTTTTGATTTGCAACACAATGGAAGATGAAGGTGAGTGGTCCTCTTCCAGTGGCTTCCAACCACAGCCTGGATATGCTGGTAAGCTCCCAGATATCCAGAACCTTTTCCTAGTAACCCATCCAGTAAACCCCACAGACTTCACACTTCCCCAAGTCCTGACCGAACCCCATTTATATGTAGCTAATCCTGACCATATTTCCCATCTGACACTTGAAGTGCCCATGCCTGGTGTTGTCATTCGCAACCATTCCTCTTGAAGCCATGGTGCACCCAATGGGATGACCCCCTTTCCCACATTATACCCTTCCCAGCCATGCTTTATTGTACAACCCAATGCAAATCTTGCTGTCGATCTTTACAATGCTATTGCCCAGAGGCTCCAGATCTCCATCACTAACTTGCTGAGGATCAGTCCAGGAGATATTGCTGCACTTGCCTCACTCCCCCTTCCACTTTTGTTGCTGTGACAAACGCACTGTTACTCACCCCCTCAGCTGACATGACTGTACAGACATGGGCAAGGTGCCTATACAGCTCTCCGACTGCATTAACCTGACCCTCCATAGAGTTCCATGTGTACTGCTGCCTCAGAGTTGGTCACTTGGCTGCTTGCGTGCTGTGTGTACTGTGTTTGCGGTGTAAGCTGCTGGCACACGGAGCAAGGTAATACACTGCCATCCCAGAAGTTGTGTGCCCTCAAGACCTGGGACTGCTGACCAACAAGGCCAGCTACCTGTTTCTGTGACTGCACTAATTGGCACAGCAAGGCAGGACAAGAATGCTGTAAGCATGCAGTTGAGCGCTAAGTGAGCAAGCATCGCCATGGTGCAGCCTGGTTCGGTTTGTGATCTGGATAAGTGCCACTTGGTGCACAAAGTGTCTCTGCTGTAGCCTTTCAATGCTAGTTGCTGGCGCACCCTGCAATGCAAGTCTGTGCTTCTCGAGCACACTGCTCATGCATATTACAATTGCTAGTTTGTCATGAGAAGGTAGTAGATGCAAAATGCCAATACCTATGGAGAAAGGATACATATGCTCTTTTCAATTTTCTTAATTCACTCATAGAATGAGGACAATTCTGGCCAGGCCAGTATTTATTGCCCAGTCCTAATTACCCAGAGGGCAGTTAAGAGTCAACCACATTGCTGTGGGTTTGGAGTCACATATAGGCCAGGCCAGGCCAGACCAGACCAGGTCTGGTTAAATTCCTTCTCTTCTGGTTAAATTTCCTTCCCTAAAAGGGATTAGTGAACCAGGTGGGTTTTTTTCCCTCACAATTATTTCATGGTCATCATTAGACCCTTATTTCCAGATTTCATTTTTAACTATTGAATTCAAATTCCACTATGGTGAGATTTGAACCTGGTTCCCCAGAACATTAGCTGGGTTTCTGGATTAATAGTCCAGTGATAATACCACTAGGCCATTGCCTCTGCTGTGTGCCCATTGATAATGCCTTGTGTACTGGTTTGATTACAGGTTACATGGAGATCATTCATAGAAGGTAGCAAGCTGAATTTGTCAGGTCACACACTGGGCAAACTTGACAAAAAAATTATTGTCCAGCTTGTTTGCTGATTTTGCTAAGGCTGAATATTACTGAGGTGATTTGAACTATTAACAGGGTGTTTATAAACATTAATCCCTACAAATTAGCAATCTTGCCATTGCCCAGTGAGAATCTCACCATGTTGCTTGCAAGAAGCATGAAAGATGGAACATGATGATCTTAACATCAAGATGGACCGTGCCAGACTTCTCATCCAATTCTGCCACACATCTCATCATAGCCTCTGTCGCTGAGACCCCTATAATGTTCTGCTCAAATTATTTTTCCTGCCCTTCACTTTCCCCTGCCCTCAAACCATCCTTATTAACAGCTAAACCCAAGCATTTTTGAAAATTGAACCTTGTTGGAATAAAGTAGAGAAGAAAGGACTGTAGATGCTGGAGATCAGAGTCGAAAAGTGCGGCTCTGAAAAACACAGCAGATCAGGCAGCATCCAAGGATCAGGAGCATCAACGGAATTTCTGATGAAGGGCTTACGCCCAAAACTTCAATTCTCCTGCTCCTCAGATGCTGCCTGACCTGCAGTGCTTTTTCAGTGGCATACTTTTCAACTATAATTAAGTACAGCCACTTAACCATCTTTGTGTGTGTGAAGCTTCAAGAATAACAGCTAAGAACTAATATTAGTTATCAAATAAACAACTAATTTAAAAATGGATTGAGAAACAATTGGTCCAGAATGATAAGGACTTTTGGATAACTGATAGACACCTAAAATCAATTTGGCTGCTTATGTGTCCAATTGAATTTCAATTTGCCATGGAATGAGAGTCTTTGTTAATAATAAATGACCAATGCTTTTGCTTTCCTCAAAAAAAAACAGTGAATGAATTGAATCACTTCACAATTTGTCCATTCACTTCAGTTCTGTCACTAGCTTTAAGTTTCACTCTGCATAAACTCATTGTGCCAGCAAGAGATCAGACAAAACAAAACTTGTTCCATTTCCTGCTCCCAGGAGCTGAGAAGCCGGTATGCCATTTGGAATTGAATCAGATTTATTTATTCAAATCCTGCCACTGTGTATTTTTTAACTTTTAATCAGCTTTCTTCTCCCACTGTTTTCAGGATCACTGAGGCCAATTGTCTCCACAAACACACACACATTGCATTTAGCCACTGGGGAGAAGCCTGTTTCTAATTTTGATTTTGAATAAACTCTTTAAAGATATTTTTCCTGCTTAAACTTTAACTGAAATGCAAGATTCTTGATAAAGATTTTCTTTGGGCAAATCAAAATGCTGGCATCAGTCAACAAATGGAATCCTTTTGAATAATAAACCTTTTCATTACACAAGGAAGATTTACCTATTGTGTAAAGTTGTTTTTGCAGATAAGCAGTCCCTTTTTGATGGAAATGATTCTGCCTTGGAAGCATACCAGATTCTGCTTTACTATTTATCTCTGCACACCTAAACAGTGGATTTTAGCTAATGAGAATTTCTGGAAAATATTTTGAGTTATATTATGAAAGCATGAAATTTCTTGTTCATTCTTATTTATCTTCAGGCTTATCTATGACCTTTTTAAATTCCTATTCAGTAAGACGTGAATACAAAGACAGGATCCATAACATTCTGTTTTATTTTTACAAGTTACATGTTCTTGGTAATTGAAGTTATTCTTTTGTGTCTCTTGAAAACTATGATTTTTTTTCTTTCATGGGATGTAAGTGTTATTGGTGAGGCTCACGTTTGTTAGCCATCCCTAATTGCCCTTCAGATGAATGGCTTGCTTTGGAGGGCACATAAGAGTCAACCACGTTTGTAAGGGTCTGGAGACATATGTAAGCCAGACCAGATAATGATGACAGGATTTCTCCTGTGAAGAAAATTCATGGATCTGAGTGATTTTTACAATCAATGGTAATTTTTTGGTCACCGTTACTGAGACTACAGTTCATATTCCAGATTTATTGGTTGAATTTAAAATCCTCGAGGAGAAAGTGAGGTCTGCAGATGCTGGAGATCAAAGTTGAAACTTTATTGCTGGAACAGCACAGCAGGTCAGGCAGCATCCAGGGAACAGGAGATTCGACGTTTCGGGCACAGGCCTTGGGCCTGTGCCCGAAACGTCGAATCTCCTGTTCCCTGGATGCTGCCTGACCTGCTGTGCTGTTCCAGCAATAAAGTTTCAACCCTGAATTTAAAATCCACCAACTACTGTAGTGGGATTTGACCTCATGGCCCCCAGGTCTCTGGTTTACTGGTCCAGTAACATATAATAGCTTTAAACATAGACAGAAGGTTGTTACTGATAGATTTATTTTCTCACAGAAATCCTAGAAGTGTACCCAGCAATTCTCTGGATCACCTGCTGAAGGTTTGGAGTGTACCATGCATTAGGTAAGAGCATCAGGACCCCAGAGCAACCTTGCGATGTTATCATGGAGCTACACATCACTAAGCATAAATTGACAGCGTAGGTGGAATTAGAACTACTAGAACAAACTATGGAAGGAACACTAAGTTCACAATGATCTGAATACATAAAGGTAATATTTACGTTATGTAAGGACTAAGCTATAAATCAAAACCTAGTACATCTATAAATACTCTGCATGGCAGCATTTAGTATTAATGTATAACAAATGGTGTTACTTTGAAGTCTAAGTCTGAAGATGGTTCTTGATTTTGTCTTCTCTTTGAAGAGTCTTTAAAGAACCCAGCCTCATTGTGTGGCATCAAACCTTGTGATAAAAGACCCTACACTCTTTCATTCACATTCTCAACACAGCTAATGTTTGGTCTTGATGAATTGGTGTTCCATGGTATGACATTGTAGCTGAGTGGTTTGTCCTGCTGACTCACAGGTGCTAGGGACCTAGATTCGATTCTCCCCTTGGGTGACTGTCTGTGTGGAGTTTGCACAATCTTCCCATTTCTGTGCAGATTTCCTACCACAGTCCAAAGATGTGCAGAAGAATCATGGTAAATGAGTGTTACAGGGGTAAAGTAGGGGGCTGGGTCTGGTTGGTATGCTGTTCAGAGAATAGGTGTGGACTTGATGGGCTAAATGGCCTACTTCCACACTGTAGGAATTCTACGTTTCAATGGCAGCAATAGTTAGCATGCCATTCTTTAGCAGGGACTATGGCTGACTTGCTGGTAAGTCACTAGGAATCATGTCTTATTTTGGCAGATGCTCCAAATTTAAAAGGCAATGAAAAGTCACTTCTTACATGCAAGTTTATATCACCTTGTTCAATGATGGAATGGTACTAACAAGCCTGCTTGTTTTCTAATTGTTTTCTAAACCAATGTGTTTTCTAATTGGCTATATTTGTTCTGCAGGTCTATTTTGACAGCAACCTCTCCTACTTTTTAAGCTGCGATGTTTTGTGGTGTTTTGAAGTGAGTGAGTGGAAGGAGATTGATCAGGTGTTTATTTCTAAGAAGGTTGGTATTCATTTTTATGGTTTCTGATTATGGAAAGCAGCTAACAATTCAAGATTTCTGTAATGATCCTGTAGATTTATGGCTATCCATTAATTCAATCCTTACCTTAGCATTAGGGAAAGATTTCAGTTTACTCCAACCTATGGGGCATTGAATATTGAGCTTTGAATATGCATAAATTGTCTTGTGGTCCAGATGGTTCTGAGGAATAAATTTCAGTTTGTCTGATGGAAAAGAAGCTTTCTCTGTTGACCTTCGTTATTTATCAACCCTTGATTCTGTTCGAGCTCCACTTGAGAGGTAATTGAGGCTGACACTCCAGTGTGACATTGTACTGAGGGAATACCTCATTTTCCCACATTACAATAATGAGCACACTTCACAAATATTTAATTGGCTGTGAATTCATTTTAAACATTCTGAATATTTTTGCTTTTCTGTCAAAGTCTAGAATTAATTTACTTAGCTAAAGTACCCTATCAACACATGTTAAACAGATGTCCGAGACAATCGTCCCCCTACCACATTACAGAGTCCTCCAGCAAAAACACTTTGAAATATCTGTGGCACAGGTGCCTATCTGGTTTGGAAATATCAGAAAATTTAGTTTCCTGTCCTTTTCCCTCCTCAATTGCCTGGACAAGTGGCCAGAAGAGAGAGTAAAACTGACCCGATTTCTAACCCTCAAATTCATATCGGTTAATATTCCATACACTGTACCCCTGCATGAATATAAAGCTGTCCCTTTTTCCTTTCTCTTCTCCCACAGCTACCCTACAATTAAGGATGGGTAACAAATACTGGTCTGGTCATTAATAATGAATCAAAGAAAATGTTGGAAGGATTTGCACATTGATGCTCAACCTGTTTAGCTGCTTTATCAATATACCTTCCTTGGCTATCAAGTCCTTCGTGACTTGAACCTGGAGCTTCTAGATCAAAGGAAGGGATTCTTCTCTTTGCATCACAATGCATCAAATTAGCATAGAATGTAACATTTTCTTTTGCAAGGTTTCTGTCAATGCCTGTATTTTTATAACATTAACACCCAAGTGCTGAGCGTAAGCATCATTGGTGTGAAATTGGAATTGATAATCTTTATGACTGGCTGCTATGGCTGCCACTTCAGCACCTTTTAGCATTGTGATGTACATGGACACTTTCTAGACAGTTAAGTTGGACATAACATTAATGGGTTAATGAGCACCACACTCCATGAACAGCCTCATCTTCCGCCTAGGAACCCCCCCAACCACACGGGATGAATGTAGATTTCTCCAGCTTCCTCATTTCCCCTCCCCCCACCTTATCTCAGTCCCAACCCCCGGATTCAGCACCGCCTTCTTGACCTGCAATCTTCTTCCCGACCTCTCCACTCCCACCCCCTCTCAGGCCTATCACCCTCACCCTCACCTCCTTCCACCTATCGTATTCCTAGCGCCCCTCCCCCAAATTCCCTCCCTGCTACCTTTTATCTCAGCCCGCTCGGCACACCAGCCTCGTTCCTGAAGAAGGGCTTATGCCCGAAGCGTCGATTCTCCTGCTCCTCGGATGCTGCCTGGCCTGCTGTGTTTTTCCAGCACCACACTTTTCAACTCCATGAACAGCCACTGGATATGTGCAAAGCAGGCAGATTGTGATGTCAGTCAGCATATATTGGTTTCAGGTCAATGGTATTATTTTGCAGAGCAACTGTAACGCTGATTTCCTCACCCCTCAGTGTTCCCTTCGTCTTCCCTCAATTGCTGAGTCACATCACCATAATGCAAAATGTAAAGCAAGCACAAAACAAACATTCCAAACCAAACTTCAAAATGAAATAGTGTCATATTCTGCTAAAGTCAATTATTTGCCCTTGTGCATTCACCCTGTTTGTCTACCATGTGCCTTTGCCATGTGAATCATGTGAATGTTTGTGTCTGAGACTTAATTGATAGAGTTTGTTACCAACCGAGTGTAATTGATGCAATAAGGAATTGGACAATGCAGTCACTGGCATTGTCCTCCACTGCTTTCTGTTCTTCCTACCTTCAAGACATGTGGCTAGAGGGCTGGCAGGACATCTTTCTGTTTTCTTGCCTCTTCCAGCATGGACTCCAGTACAGCATCTGAAAACCTTTGAAGCCTGATCCGTACCACATTGTGTCATTATTCAATGTCTCACGATTCAGAATCCCTCTCTGCATGACTGTACAACTTTCAGCAAAGACTCCAGCCAAAATGCATCTCTCTTTTAAAAACTGTAGCCAGTCATAATATTGACTCTGCTGTGATGTTTTTTGGTGCTTTGACATCATTGGAATGAGTAGGCAGCAGGAGGTTGATATGCTGCCTGTATGGTACAACAATCAACGGGTACAGGTTAATTGTATGTCACAATTCTATGTGTTTTATAGGCCTGAATTCAATAACCCCAGTTGGCGATTCACAGAATACTATATATTAACTCTTTAATCATCACTTTTGGAGAATAATCATGATAAACTGCATTATTTGTATCTTATTTAAGGATCCCTTTTGCTTTTGAGATTTAAAATTGTGACCTTGACTCTCCCTCTAAATAGTCTATTCTCCAGTCAACAACCGAAATAGGGGAAAGAACCTTTTTTGAAAGGGGTAATAAGTAATTTTGAAAATAAATAGTCTGTCTCTGCAGCTCAGTTTTCAGAAGCAGACAAGTCAACATTTTATTTTAAACATTCTGTACCATTCCTGTAACTAACAGATCACTTCCCTACCATTTGACATTTAACCTGGGGCAGTGTTTTGTAGAGGAATAAGACGGTGTTATTTTCTAGGTCTGTAGATTGTGAAGGAGCAAAAATGGCCTTTAGTAGAGTGATATGCGCTTCTTGTCAGATGTGGGAGATTAAAGAGAATTTAAGGGTTACTGCGGATTATATCTGCAATAAATGCTTTTGGTTGCGAATCTTATCAGATCGAATGGATCGATTGGAGAGACAGATAGAAGTAATGAGGAATTTGCAACAGCAACAGTATGTGATGGATAGGAAGGGGGGGGGGGGGGAAGTCTCAGATACAGTCACATAGATGGGTTAACTCCAGGAAATGTAAGAGAGGTATGTAACTAGTGCAGGAGCCTTCTGTGGCTATACCCATTTCAAACAAGTATGCTGTTTTGGAAAATGAAGGGGGTGATGGATTCTCAGGGGAACGTAGCACGAGCAGCCAAGTTTCTGGTATTGAGACTGGCTCTAATGCAACGAGGGGTATGTCGGGTTCCAAGAGATCAATTGTGTTAGGGGACTCTCCAGTCCAAGGTACAGACAGATGTTTCTGGGGCCAGCAGTTAAAAAATGGTATGTTGCTTTCCTGGTGCCAGGATCAAGGATGTCTCAGAGAGGGTGCAGAATGTTGTCAAGGGGGAGAGGGGCCAGGAAGAGGTCATTGTCCACATTGGAACCAACAATATACGAAGGGAAAAGGTTGAGATTCTGAAGGGAGATTACAGAGAGTTAGGTGAGAATTTAAAAAAGAGGTCCTCGAGAGTAGTAATATCTGGATTACTCCCAGTGCTACGAGCTAGTGAGGGCAGAAATAGGAGGATAGAGCAGATGAATGCATGGCTGAGGAGCTGGTGTATGGGAGAAAGATTTACATTTTTGGATCATTGGAATCTCTTTTTGGGTAGAAGTGACCTGTACAAGAAGGACAGATTGCACCTAAATTGGAAGGAGACTAATATACTGGCAGGGAGATTTGCTAGAGCTGCTCAGGAGGATTTAAACTGTGGGGGGGGAGGACCCAGGGAGATAGTGAGGAAAGAGATCAATCTGAGACTGGTACAGTTGAGAACAGAAGCGAGTCAAACAGGGCAGGCAGGGACAAGGTAGGACTAATAAATTAAACTGCATTTATTTCAATGCAAGGGGGCTAACAGGGAAGGCCGATGAACTCAGGGCATGGTTAGGAACATGGGACTGGGATATCATAGCAATTACAGAAACATGGCTTAGGGATGGCAGGACTGGCAGCTTAATGTTCCAGGATACAAATGTTACAGGAAAGATAGAAAGGGAGGCAAGAGAGGAGGGGGAGTGGCATTTTTGATAAGGGATAGCATTACAGTTGTGCTGAGGGAGGATATTCCTGGAAATACATCCAGGGAAGTTATTTGGGTAGAACTGAGAAATAAGAAAGGGATGATCACCTTATTGGGACTGTATTATAGACCCCCTAATAGAGGGAAATTGAGAAACAAACTTGTAAGGAGATCTCAGCTATCTGTAAGAATAATAGGGTGGTTATGGTAGGGGATTTTAAATTTCCAAATATAGACTGGGACTGTATAGTGTTAAGGGTTTAGATGGAGAGGAATTTGTTAAGTGTGTCCAAGAAAAGTTTCTAATTCAGTATGTGGATGTACCTACTCGAGAAGGTGCAAAACATGACCTACTCTTGGGAAATGAGGTAGGGCAGGTGACTGAGATAGTTGGGGAGCACTTTGGGGCCAGCGATCATAATTCCATTAGATTTAAAATAATGATGGAAAAAGATAGACTGAATCTAAAAGTTGAAGTTCTAAATTGGAGAGAGGCCAATTTTGACAGTATTAGGCAAGAACTTTCGAAAGCTGATTGGGGGTAGATATTCGCAGGTAAATGGGAAGTCTTCAGAAATGAGAAAATGAGAATCCAGAGAAAGTATATTCCTGTTAGGGTGAAAGGAAAGGCTGGTAGGTATAGAAAATGCTGGATGACTAAAGAAATTGAGGGTTTGGTTAAGAAAAAGAAGGAAGCATATGTAAGGTATAGACAGGATAGATTGAGTGAATCCTTAGAAGAGTATAAAGGCAGTAGGAGTATACTTAAGAGGGAAATCAGGAGGGCAAAACGGGGACATGAGATAGCTTTGGCAAATAGAATTAAGGAGAATCCAAAGGGGTTTTACAAATATATTAAGGACAAAAGGGTAACTAGGGAGAGAATAGGGCCCCATAAAAATCAGCAAGGCGGCCTTTGTGTGGAGCCGTAGAAAATGGGGGAGAGACTAAACAAATATTTTGCATCAGTATTTCTGTGGAAAAGGATATGTAAGATATAGACTGTAGAGATATAGATGGTGACATCTTGCAAAATGTCCATATTACAGAGGAGGAAGTGCTGGATGTTTTGAAACGCATAAAGGTGGATATATCCATAGGACCTGATCAGGTGTACCCGAGAACTCTGTGGGAAGCTAGTGAAGTGATTGCTGGGCCTTTTGCTGAGATACTTGTATCATTGATAGTCACAAGTGAGGTACCGGAAGAATGGGGGTTGGCTAATGTGGTGCCACTGTTTAAGAAGGGTGGTAAGGACAAGCCAGGGAACTATAGGCTAGTGAGCCTGATGTCAGTGGTGGCCAAGTTGTTTGAGGGAATCCTGAGGGATATGATGTCCATGTATTTGGAAAGGCAAGGACTGATTAGGGATAGTCAGCATGGCTTTATGCGAGGGAAATCATGTCTCACAAACTTGATTGAGTTTTTTGAAGAAGTAACAAAGACGATTGATGAGGGCAGAGCAGTAGATGTGATCTATATGTACTTCAGTAAGGCATTCGACAAGGTTCCCCATGGGAGACTGGTTAGCAACATTAGATCTCATGGAATACAGGGAGAACTAGCCATTTGGATACAGAACTGGCTCAAAGGTAGAAGACAGAGGGTGGTGGTGGAGGGTTGTTTTTCAGACTAGAGGACTGTGACCAGTGGAGTGCCACACGGATCAGTGCTGGGTCCTCTACTTTTTGTCATTTATATAAATGATTTGGATGCAACCATAAGAGGTATAGTTAGTAAGTTTGCAGATGACACCAAAATTGGAGGTGTAGTGGACAGCGAAGAAGGTTACCCATAGAGTACAACAGGATCTTGATCAGATGGGCCAATGGGCTGAGAAGTGGCAGACAGAGTTTAATTCAGATAAATGTGAGGTGCTGCATTTTGGGAAAGCAAATCTTAGCAGGACGTATACACCTGATGGTAAGGTCCTAGAGAGTCCTTGGAGTGCAAGTTCATAGCTCCTTGAAAGTGGAGTCGCAGGTCGATAGGATAGTGAAAAAGGCATTTAGTATGCTTTCTTTTATTGGTCAGAGTATTGAGTACAGGAGTTGGGACGTCATGTTGTGGCTGTACAGGACATTGGTTCGACCACTGTTGGAATATTGCTTGCAATTCTGGACTCCTTCCTATCGAAAAGATGTTGTGAAACTTGAAAGCGTTCAGAACAGATTTACAAGGATGTTGCCAGGGTTGGAGGATTTGAGCTATGGGGAGAGGCTGAACAGGCTGGGACTGTTTTCCCTGGAGCGTCGGAGGTTGAGGGTTGACCTTATAGAGGTTTACAAAATCATGAGGTGCATGGATAGTATAAATAGACAAAGTCTTTTCCGTGGGGTCGGGGAATCCAGCACTAGAGGGCATAGGTTTACGGTGAGAGGGGAAAGATATAAAAGGGACCTAAGGGGCAACTTTTTCACGCAGAGGGTGGTACGTGTATGGAATGAGCTGCAAGAGGAAGTGGTGGAGGATGGTACAATTGCAACATTTAAAAGGCATTTGGATGGGGATATGAATAGGAAGGGTTTGGAGGGATATGGGCTGGGTGCTGGCAGGTGGGACTAGATTAGGTTGGGATATCTGGTCAATATGGACGGGTTGGAACCGAAGAGTCTGTTTCCATGCTGTACATCTCTATGACTCTATCTGGATGGTGGTTTGTATGATACCTTTTTTTTTACAGTCCTCCATTTTAAAAAGAACAGAATATCTTTGAACTCAAATGTTCCAAAATGAAGTTAAGTTTCCATATTAACAAAACCAATTGATGCTATGAATTTCATTGTCGCTAAAGACCATGAGTTGATATTTTAACATTTCGTTTTAAAAATGTGGACGTGAGGGGATGGATTAGTTGGAAATATTGGAGTTTTATAGAGCAGCTTCAGAGTTGCCACATTTAATAGCAAGGTGCAACCAGCAATGTATTTAAATATTCAGAGGGAGGTGTATAATTTCACAGTGCCCCACGATACAAAATATTTTTCTAGCACCACGATGCTAAAATTTTGCTAACTGGAATTAGCATTGAGGCATCAATAATGTCTGGCATGTGATCTAAGGCCTAGCATTGTGAAAGAACTTTTTGATCCTGATTTTTTGATTCCTGTCAGACAGGTTTTGGAATTGTTGGTTGTTTTATAAACAGTGGTGACATC
This sequence comes from Chiloscyllium plagiosum, assembly GCF_037043375.1. NCBI lineage: Eukaryota > Metazoa > Chordata > Chondrichthyes > Orectolobiformes > Hemiscylliidae > Chiloscyllium > Chiloscyllium plagiosum. The sequence goes on from NW_028270160.1 coordinate 41,022,537, forward strand.
AATGGGTGAATTCTTATAAGAAGACCCAGCAGGGTGGTTTTAAATTGTCAATACAAAGTATTTAAATAAGCACAATCTCTCTGCGGGAAACATCATTGATTTACCCGGGATAGTATTTCTGCTTGATTGTGCTGTTTTTCTCCAGTGTAATTCTCCTGATGTGAGCCAAACCAGTGTGTAAGATCAAGGCAGTTTGAACACAAAATTGCATCCAACACAACTTTATAAAGCTGTATAAATAACTATTCAGTTACTATATAAAACATCATGCTCACAGAAGTGGTCACACCCTCCAGATCAAATTAATCAACAAGTGAGTTTGGTCAATTGCAGCCATATACAGGCCTTTGAAGAGGTCACTAGAGCTAAGCTTAGCTCTTAAGGAACAATTTAATTTGTACATTTTTAGCAATTTATTTTCAGAATTAAAACTTTAAAGAAATTGGCTCCAGTATGCCAAAGAAATTTAATAAATGGTTCCAGATGGTTTCATAAGTCATTTTCAGTTATTTAAAATCAGCCAATGGCCAAGACATTAATTAAAATGCTTTAGGGATAAACCTATTTTCAGCTGTATCAATCACACTGCATCAGGTTGTCAGCTCTTAAATATATTGTAAATTGATGAGATCTTAAAAGTCTAAAATGTTGCTGGTTCATGGAAAATATTACATTTGGTAATACGTAAATGCTTTTGAGCAGAGACTTGAGCAAAAAAAAATCAGTTCAGAAGTCTAGGCAGCTCACTCGCCTCTTGGTTGGAAGGCTGTGGATTCAAGTCCCACTTCATGGCATGAGCACATAAATTTGGGCTGACATTTCAGTGTGGTGTTGAAAGAGTACTGTACTACTGAAGGTACCATATTTCAGATGAGACCTCTCAGCTGGAAGCAGAAGATCCCTTGGGGTTATTTTGAAAAGAAACAGGGGAGTCATCCTTCATGTACTGGTCAGTGTTTACTCTTCACTCAACTACATGCAAACACATTAGCCCCACCTTTCAGTTCCTGGGTCAGGTACGTAGAGGCAGGGGAAATTACTAATGCCATTTACAAGTTCGCTGATGACACCACCATAATCAGTCGAATCTCAGATGGCGACAAACAGACTATAGATGGGAGGTGGAAGACCTGGAAAAATGGTGCACTGAAAACAATCTCGCTCTCAATGCCGGCAAAACCAAGGAACACATTGTTGGGGACTCATTGTTGACTTTCAGTGGGATGTTACTCATGCCCACCTACACATTAACAGCACAGAGATGGAACGAGTGGAGAGTGTCAAGCTCTTGGGAGTGGTCATCCACAACAAGCTTTCTTGGACTCTTCATGTGGATGCACTGGTTACAAAGGCCCTACAACATCTCTTCTTCCTCAGGCAGCTGAGGAAATTGGCATGGCGCAAATACCCATGGCAACGTTTATAGGTTTGCCATCGAGAGCATTCTGTCTGGATGTATCACTACCTGGTATGGCAACTACACCATTCAACATTGGAGACGGTTACAGAGAGTGGTGAACTCGGCCAACCACAAAGGCCAACCTCCCATCTATAGAATTCATCTACCAGGCCCGCTGTCAATGAAAGGCCACCAGCATTCTCAAAGATCCATCCCACCCTGGCAATACTTTTCTACAACCTCTACTATCGGGGAGAAGATACAGAAGCCTATACTCACGCATCAGCCGGTTTCGAAACAGTTCTATCCTACTGTTGTTAGAATACTGAATGGACTCACAAACCCTTAACATTTGCCTGTACGTAAGTTTTTGTTTTTGCTGCAGTTTACCTATTACTTACTTATCTATGCTACTTAACACTCTGATTTGCCTGTATTGCTTGCAAGACAAAGCTTTTCACTGTGCCTCGGTACCCATGACAATAATTCAATTCAATTCAATTCAATTCTGGCACCGTGACTGTGACATTTTAAAAAGGCTGTGCACACTTTCCATTTTGTTTCCATGGCTCAGCTGGACTGGGAGTTAGGTCAGGCAATTGGAGGAAACTGCACCTCCCCAGGGTGAGCTGGATGGAAGGCCTACCCAGAGGCTCCAGTACTGTTCCAAACTTTTTTTTAATAAAATATGAGATTAAAATATAAAGCATTCCTCCTTCTCTCATCCACACAATGCCCATCTCCCATTCGTGCCAATGCATGCCAAATTATGTCCTTATGCCCAAATCTATTAGGGCCTTATACCCCATATGTCACCTTATATGCCCCAGATCATCCTTTAAAGTCTCCATGCCAACTTACTACCATATAATCTGATGCCCTCTGTCATCCCCAATAACTTGACATATTCTCCATCAAATGTGTGCTGCTGGAAAACTCCAGCAGGCCAGGCAGCATCTGAGGAGCAAGAGAGTCGATGCTTTGAGCCCTTCCTGATGAAGGGTTTATGCCCAAAATGTTGATTTTCCTGCTCCTTGGATGCTGCCTGACCAGCTGTGCTTTTCCAGCACCACAGTCTCGACTCTAATCTCCAGCATCTGCAGTCCTCACTTTCTCCTGATATATTCTCCATGTCAACTTAATGCCTATTTCCAACACCGCACTTTCCCCTTTCACCTACCATGTCAACCTATTGAATATCCACAACTACCCATACTATATAGAGGAAAACAATATAGTCCTATTACATTAAGATTCATAATGCAGTCTACATGTTATTGAAAAATGCACCCTCAATCATGAAACAGACACATCCATAAAATCATAAAAACATTTTTTAACACTACTGGGCAGGTTTCAACAATTTTGACAGTGTAGGAACTATCCCATTTTTCATGCATAATCATCTCTGCAGTTATCAGTCTGAAAGGGCTTCTGACTGCTCCCCCCCTTTACACCAAAAGGATCCCTGATCCTCACCCCAAAGTGTTAAGGAACCATATTCATAGAGTCATAGAGATGTACAGCATGGAAATAGGCCCTTCGGTCCAAACCATCCATGCCAACCAGATATCCCAACCCAATCTAGTCCCACCTGCCAGCACCCAACCTATATCCCTCCAAATCCTTCCTATTCATATACCCATCCAAATGCCTCTTAAATGTTGCAATTGTACCAGCCTCCACTACTTCCTCTGGCAGCTCATTCCATACATGTACCACCCTCTGTATGAAAAGGTTGCTCTATAGGTCTCTTTTAGATCTTTCTCCTCTCACCCTAAATCTATACCCTCTAGTTCTGGACTCCTTAACCCCATGGAAAAGACTTTGCCTATTTACCCTATACATGCGCCTCATAATTTTGCAAACCTCTATAATGTCACCCCTCAGCATCTGACGTTCCAGGGAAAACAGCCCAAGCACGTTCAGCCTCTCCCTATAGCTCAAATCCTCCAACCCTGGCAACATCCTTGTAAATCTTTTCTGAACCTTTTCAAGTTTCGCAACATCCTTCCGACAGGAAGGAGTCCAGAATTGCACGCAATATTCCAACAGTGGCCTAACCAATGTCCTGTATAGCCACAATGTGACCTTCCAACTCCTGTACTCAATACTCTGACCAATAAAGGAAAGCATACCAAACGCCTTCTTCACTATCCTATCTACCCGCAACACCACTTTCAAGGAGCTATGAACCTGCACTCCAAGGTCTCTTTGTTCAGCAACACTCCCTAGGACCTTATCATTAAGTGTATAAGTCCTGCTAAGATTTGCTTTCCCAAAACGCAGCGCCTCGTATTTATCTGAATTAAACTCCATCTGCCACTTCTTGGCCCATTTGTCCATTGGCCCATCTGATCCAGATCCTGTTGTAATCTGAGGTAACCCTCTTTGCTGTCCACTACACCTCCAATTTTGGTGTCATCTGCAAACTTACTAACTGTACCTCTTGTGCTCTCAACCAAATCATTTATGTAAATGACAAAAAGTAGAGGACCCAGCACCGATCCTTGTGGCACTCCATTAGTCACAGGCTTCTAGTCTGAAAAACAACCCTCCACCACCACCCTCTGTCTTCTATCTTTGAGCCAGTTCTGTATCCAAATGGCTAGTTCTCCCTGTATTCCGTGAGATCTAGCCTTAATCAGTTTCCCATGGGTAACCTTGTCGAACACCTTACTGAAGTCCATATAGGTCACATCTACTGCTCTGCCCTCATCAATCCTCTTTTTTACTTCCTCAAAAAACTCAATTAAGGGTGTGAGACATGATTTCTCACGCACAAAGCCATGTTGACTATCCCTAATCAGTCCTTGCCTTTCCAAATACCTGTACATCCTGTCCCTCAGGATTCGCTCCAACAGATTGCCCACCACCGATGTCAGGCTCACTGGTCTATAGTTCCCTGGCTTGTCCTTACCACCCTTCTTAAACAGTGGCATCACGTTTGCCAACCTCCAGTCTTCCCACAGAGTTTTAGGGTACACCTGATCTGGTCCTGGGGATTTATCCACCTTTACCCGTTTCAAGACGTCCAGCACTTCCTCCTCTGTAATATGGACATTTTGCTAGATGTCATCATCATATTCACAAGGATACTACAAAGGACTACCCTGACTATCCAAAAGAAATCCTTTGGGAACTGTTCTACTTTGTTTAATCACCATATTCTGGGATCCAAACACAATGGACTCCAACTTTCAATGGAGGTAGCTTGTCATTAAATGTTATTTTAAAAAGGGTTTTTTTTGCTACAATAGAGATGGACACCAGTATTTGGTATGGTTTGTGTGAGCTTGTCGTGTACACATTTGCTGCCTCATTTCCTACATTAAAAAGTGACTACACTTTAAAAGTGCTTTCAGATGTTCACTCACTTTGAAAGGCTCTGTATTTAATGTTAAGCTTATTTGTTCTTTTTTCATTTTTTGTGAACTGTATCATATTTCAAACTTTTCATATGTTTCCTTTGCATGTACTGCCAGCCTTCTGTAGCATTTTCCCTCTTTTATAATTTCTAATTCTGGTGCTTTCTTTGACTAATATAATATTAATGGTTGTACTTTATCACAGATGTTGAGCCTTCCAGTTGTTACTTGCTATGACGAGAGTGATATCTGCACAATTAATGGTTGTAATCTTCTACTTTATCCAAACAGAAATATAGTTTGTAGTTGTGTAATACTTCTGTGCTGGAATGTTTCCACTGACATTCAAGCTACGTGCTCCAGTCAGTTACAGTAATCTAAGGTCACTATGCCCAGCATAAAGTGTAGTAGCACAGGCTTGAAATGAAGTGACCTCTACGTTTGATTTTCATTTATGGATATTTTCCAAGCATTTGAAACAATATGACTTTGAAATGCCATTGTGCTAACTGTTAGTGTTTGTATAAAATTTTTCTTCTTTTTGTTAACCAGAGATAACAACCCAATTAAAATAAACAGAACACTACCTCATGAAAATAGAAGAATAAAGAACTTAACACAAGCATTTGTTTGCCAGCATTTCCACATCTTAATTTAAATGTCAAGCCAGAGAAGATTGTTCAGGGTCAGGTCATTGCATTAGTGTTACATTACAGTCTAAAGTAAAATAATTCAGTGTTTCTGGGACAGAACTTTGTATCCCTGAATTGTACAATGGGGATTGAGTAAAATTAATCACTGGGTTCCAGTGCAATTCTCATTTGGAATTTCAAAATTTGCAAATCAAACATTTGTAAATTCCACCTTTTGAGTTTAAATCTTCTATTTGATTTAACATCTTTTAGAGTGATAAAAATTAAACGTACGCTCTGTGGTGACTTCTCCCAAGTGAATTGACGTAAAGCTGCCATCACGATCTTGTGCAGTCCAAGCTGTGCCACTCTTATATATGGAGAAAGTGAGGTCTGCAGATGCTGGAGATCAGAGCTGAAAATGTGTTGCTGGAAATGCGCAGCAGGTCATGATGCTGCCTGACCTGCTCCACTCTTATATGTACCATGCATGCCATGTCAGTGATACCCAGCAACTTCAGGCAGGTAGACATTAGTTTCCATGTGGTTTCTCTTCCAGTCCCTGCTCAAGAGAACAGCATGTTCTACAGTCTAGTGTCCTGCTTATGACACTCTCCCAGTTCCCTCTATGTCTACATTGGGATATATTGGAAACAATGTGAGTTTATGGTCTTTGAGTCAAATTTCCTGGAATGCAGGCACCTTTGATCAAACTTCAGCACATTGCATGGCAATTTTCAAATCACTAACCTTGATTAATGAGAATATTCTAAACATCAAGTTTAGCCAGTGTAGAATATTATTTTGCTATTTACCTCAGGTGAGGAAACAAATGAAAGAAACTAACTGGAACTGCTAGAATCTTTCACATTTTTTTATTGATCACCAATATAAAGTTTAATTTGAAGCATGTAAATATTCCTAGTAGTTTCTCATTGATTTGAATGAAATTACCATCCAGGAAGTAAAGACAATGGAAGTTCATTATTGATCCCAGTCTGGACCCAACAACCCAAAGAAGACTTCAAATTGGGCTTTCGGATTTCCTTCAATTCTACAAACAGCTTCAATCTAGCTGCATCACTTTCTGTTCACTTCTCCCATGTGTGTATCTATTTCTACTTCTGTATCTATAAGATTTATCTCAACTATTCCTTATTCCAATCTCTGAATCCTCCTGAATTCCCTATTGGATTAACTAGTGATTACCTTACTTCTTTTTAGAATCCCGAAAGTATGAAAACAGGCCATTTGGCTCAACAAGTCCACACCGACCCTCCAAAGAGTAACCCACCCAGACCCCTACCCTATTATCCCACATTTACCCCTGATTAATGCACCTAACCTACACACCCCTGAACACTATGGGCAATTTAGCATGGCCAATTCACCTAACCTGCACATCTTTGGACTATAGGAGGAAACCGGAGCACCCGGAGGAAACCCGGGGAGTATATGCAAACTTCACACAGATAGATGCCCGAGGCTGGAATTAAACCCGGGTGCCTGGCACTGTGAGGCAGCTGTGCTAACCACTGAGCCACCGTGCTGCCTATACAACCTGTAGTTTTGATTTCCCCACAAGTGGAAACATCTCTTTAACTACCCTAACAAATCTTTTCATGATTTTCAAGTGCTCTAGAAGAATCCAGGCCAATGCATAAAAAAGCAATTACTGCTATGGGACTAAAACAATTTTTAAGTGTTTCATTCACATGTGGGTTCCCTTCTGCCTGTTTAAATGGATTGTAGGAATGTGTGGAAACTATCCAAACCAACATTTAAACCAGATGTCCTTCTCAGGTAACCTCTGGACTGTGTGAAGGTAATAAACAGACCTTTATTGGCTTTTGTACACTTGTTAGCACAATAGGACTTGATTTCCACTCCAAGTTGTGTTTTTATTTAAATCATCTGCCATTTTTCCACATAATCTGAATCTTGTACATGGTCTTAGGTTACTGAAAATAAATTGATGATTTACCAGAGTGTTTTAGTGCAAGTCCAGTTGTTGACCACTGTCATGTTTGTGCTGCATTTTTTGCAGATACATGCAGGGAACAGTTTATGGAAGCTGGCACGGTTTGAAAGAGATGGCACTGATTTGCCTGACTGAGCTTTAGAATTCCTGCCAAGCAAACCCATCAAACAGCAAAATGGTCTTTTCATTTGTACTTGCTCTATGTTTATACAACATGATGGATGTAGGTCTGTCAAATCAGTAAGTGCACATTCCCATCAAAAACATATAAAACCAGCCTGGAACAGTTAACCAGTTGTCTGTCCACATCTTTCAAATGCAGTCAGCAAGCAAAAATATAATTGGTTTCAGTCAGTTGTGAGTTCTAAATCTACTCTGAACTCTCTCCTGTGGATGCTCCAACCTACTGTTTTAAACCCTGATAGAGGGAGTAATATGGAGGTGTGTGGGAGAGGAGAGACAACACTGAACCTTTATCATAAAAATCTTGTGCAATCCTTGTAGTTTTAAACACTTCACATTGACAGAAAATAGAAGTTAACCATTGTCTTGTGGAATTATTGTTTCAGAATGTGGAGATACTGGGATTGGCAGTAACCAATCAACTCATGGAATGCATATTGGCCAGAAAAGAAGCACATATTTTTGATCCCTGACCTCATTGGAATTTTACTGATTAGTTACAGATGTCAAATGATGGCCCCTGTTTAGTTTATCTTTAGCCTCAATTTTTATTTTAACTGGCAGGTCTGCAGAGACCCTCTATATTCTATTTAGTGTAGCGTTACAGTTGAGCTTTGTATGCTCCTGTCAGGAGTCTGTTTAAATTTCAATTTCATCTTTTAATTTTTCTCATGGGATGAAGGCATCACTAGAAATGCTTGCCAGTTCATTGGCTTGTTTAGCCATTAACGAGAGCAGTCAACACAGTGCTGTGGATGTATGGTCACATTTAGGCCAGAATTCCTTCCTTAAAGGATAGCAGTAAACCTGATGAGCTTTAACCACAACGGATAGTTTCACTGTCCCCATTATGGAGATCAACTTTCAATTTCAGATTTTATGTATTGAATTTCAGTTTTGCCAGCTTCACTGAGGTTGAATTTGAACTCTATAATAGGATTAAACTCAAGTCTCGGGAATATTACACTGAGCCTCTGGGTTAATAGGTCCTGTGATATTGCCAACACGCCATCACAATCTCCCCTGGTGGATTCTGAACTGTACATTGGAAAGAGCTGCACTGCCTGTCAGTTGTTTTGGCTATCTGTTGGTAGGTGTCTATGGAAGTTGCAGCACATAATTGACAGTAAAGCACCTGACCCATTTTTTAGACTCTTAGCAGCCCTGTACTGTGGACTTTTCACAAGCAAATATTGGCCCTATTGACAGCAGCAATGTTCCATTTGATTTTTCAAGTAGATATTGCTGGAGATTGATGCAATGGTACTCTAACAACAGAACTTGGGTCTGTCTTGTTCGAAGGTATTATCAATGAATGAAATTATATCCATGGAATTATCGCCTGAGCTTTTTACCCTTTGGGACTGACAGTAATTTGTGTAAGACTTCAAACTAAAGGGGCCTCCAATCTTAATGAATCTTGGAAAACAAGATTCCACTATTTTATGGAAGATCCAATACAGAAAAGTACTGCTTTTGATTTTCTGCAAAGATTGAGCGTAACTTCAAACTGCATCCATATAAGGTATGATGGATACGAACCTTTATTACGGAAACAAACAGTTCTGTCCAGTGTGTGACAATAGAAACCCAGAACAGACCATGGAACACAGAACAATCAATACCTGATTCAGAAATATAAGGGAGGCTTCAGTCAAATATTCCACAGAAATACATTGCACTATGCCTGATGACATTATCTGACTTAACTACTTGAATGTAGAATTATAGTTGTTCTCTAAGTCCATTTTTGCCATAAGACAGAAGACTGGCAATGACTATGGAAGGGTTCCCACTGTGGATTAAGGATGTTGGTAATTGAAGGATTTTGTTAATATTTCTTATTCCATCTAACCTAGAAGACCTTCCTTTTTGATATGAAGTATAATGTGTTCTGTCCTCTGTACATTAGCACAAAAGAAAAACTAACTTGCATGATACTTTATGATGGGTACTATTCGTAATGTTATAATGTTGCCTTTCCACTCAAGGCTGTGAAATCTTGCTCCACGTCAAGTCCTAACAGCATTTTGGTGCTTATGGCATGCATCAACAACTCTGATGTGATGTGCACCAAACACCAGCTTGGCTTCAGGGTGTAGCTCACATGCACTTAACATCTGCTAGAAGTATGCAGAGGAAAGCATGTGCCATCAGCACCAGAGTTTACAAAGATGTCTGTCAGTGTATAAACATGAGCAGCACATTGTACATGTCAATGCTGGCAGCAACCATGGTTTGTTCTATGGCAGTTTGCTGCACCAGTTGTGTTTCAGACACTATGACATAGCAAAGGGTAATGTTAGGGCTACCAAGCCCACTTGATGATGACTACCTTGAAGGTAGTCTCTCAATTTGTGATAGTACTTGTCACTTGCTGCATTGCTTTCTGATTTGGAGCGTACAGCCACCAGCTATCAGTGTAGCTGAGCAACAAGAGTATAGGACGCAGACAGAGAAGTAAGATAAAGAAGTCTGCTACTTACACAGCCCCTCTCTGTCTGGGTTGTACCTGAAGAACTATTCCAAGTGTGGGTTAATATTAGCTCCTTATTTCAGCTCTCTCACTTGACCAAAACATCTTTCTCTTGTCCACATTGAAAACATTGACAGCCAACAAAAAGAAAATACACATTCCAAGCTAGTTTATAAAGAAAATTCAAGGCATACTGATATAGGCTTACACCAGTCACCCTTATGGATTCCCTCAATGCATGCCTTCCAGGTGACTGCTTATCTCAGTGCTACCCCAATGTCTTGCAGTGTAGCAGCTGGAAACTTGAGGCAGTGGAGAATATAGGCTACCTTGTGGAGAATATAGGCTACGGGCGGCACGGTGGCACAGTGGTTAGCACTGCTGCCTCGCAGCGCCAGAGACCCGGGTTCAATTCCCGACTCAGGCGACTGACTGTGTGGAGTTTGCACGTTCTCCCCGTGTCTGCATGGGTTTCCTCCGGGGGCTCCGGTTTCCTCCCACAGTCCAAAGATGTGCAAGTCAGGTGAATTGGCCATGCTAAATTGCCCGTAGTGTTAGGTAAAGGGGTAAATGTAGGGGTATGGGTGGGTTACGCTTCGGCGGGTCGGTGTGGACTTGTTGGGCCGAAGGGCCTGTTTCCACACTGTAAGTAATCTAATCTTGTAGGGAAATCTCCAGCATCTCTGAAGCCCTAGCTGCAGACTGCACCAGTTTGGCATGGGCAAAGCGATCTGCATGACTGTCTCAGACGGATTCGTGCTCCAGGGAGCCACAGCCACTGGCACTAACATGGGGTAGCACCTCAACCATCCTTGTAATCTGCTGGAACAGAGACGTTTGGCCTGCTGTGACATCTGCAAGCCCCTTTGAACTCTGGTACTCATTGGGATTCCCTGCTGCGCTTTGATTACTGTTGCGATGTGTTTGTGTTTTAATTGAAGCTAACCATTAAATGTTGCAATATAGTTGGGTCCATAGTGTGTTGGTGGAGCTGACCATGTGGATCATCTTGGAAAGGATGGACTCTAAACTCTGTGCAAAGGGCAATGTCAAATTGGTGCTCTTTGACACTGTACACTTGCTTTCTGGCAGGCTTCCCAATACACCCAACTTCTCATTGTATAAACTGATCAGCCTTCTTCTGAGAGATGTCTGATTGCAGTTCATATTTGAGTCCCCTGCAGCAGAATGCAAGTACCATGTCACCCTCTGGCAAATTGGCACTTGAGACAACAGCACGCTTATGTTCGGTGACTCTCCTCATGTCAACGGCCTCTCTCATACATTCTCTGAGACCAGTGTAGTTTTAGTAGTTGAAATGGTGGCTTTGGAAGTTGCATCATCAAGAATTCGAGGATATGATGGCCCTAAAGTGCTGAGGACCCTACTCCCTTGCCGGTTGTATGCAGCACGACAACAGTCATTTGGCAGCAAAGAGCATTAGTACACTTTCCCAAATTGCATGTCAATGTGAAGTAGGAAACGTATATGGAATTTGGGGTGGATCCTACATAAAGTGGCATTACTGCAGACCTTGGTTTCACCTCAAGTTCTCTTAAATTTTATGACGACCTGCTTGCATTATCTCGGTCCTCCCAGGCCCTTGTATTTGGCCTCAATGTGTATTTGATTAAGACAGCACCACTTTCCTGAACTCAATCAGGGTTAAGACATAATGTGGAAAATGTTTGAGTCTTATTTGTTTATTGATCATCCTAAAGTGGTTGCTTTACCCCCAGTACTTTGAAACCAGGTGTATTGTACAAGATATAGTTAAACATTTGGCCTGCTTTCCCACATATATTTTACTTATACGCCTTGTCTCAAAAGATATCTTTTGTAAATCTAAATCTGATTGTTGGACCACAGTGAAAGATGACGTAGCCTGAGAGATTCTTTGATAATCTACGGATCTACTTTGAATTGCTACGTAGTTATAACATTCATCCCATTGGAAGTGATTTACAGCTTTAAAAATCACATGACCATCCAAACTGGATTAAAAATAATAAAGCTCAGATTTATGTCAGCAGACAGATTGATTTACTTTACAGTCTTTGTGTGGGATTGCTGGGCCTCCTTTATTCCTGGGTGTATGTTTACCCAGAGAATATAAATGGCATTCTATGAAGTGATCATTGGCAAGCAGTGTTTCCTAATGACAGTTCCTGGCATTGCAGCAAATCTGGTAACAAACTCTTTCTTTGTGTTTTGAAACACGATGAAAGATGAGTGCTTCTTTGTATTTTCTACTACTGTTCTAAGGAAAGGAAATAGCCACAGACAATTTCTTGGTGATGCATTGTGTATTAGTATGTTTACCTTTGAGAGAAGAATGATTATATATTCACACTGCTACTTGAACTTCATCAACTTCCTCCTCCTGTATGGAACTTAATCTTTCTTACCTGCTAGTCACTGACAAATCCTTTGTTTCATTGTTTAATATTTTGATGGGACATAATTAAGTTACTAAATTTAACAGCATCTGACATTAAACATGGTTACCTTGTGAAGGTAGATCGCAATGTAGGCAACAGGCCAAATTTGTGCTGTTATTGCTTTAAATGACTGTACTGTTCAGCCCTGCATTGTTGATTGGCTAGGCACCAGTTAAGGGGGCAATTTAATGAGTAGATAGTGCCAACTAAAACATCTGTTTTGCTTATAGTTAACCTGCACTTCTTGGAAGAACAAGTGTAGGAGCCCTTTGTAAAATGAGTAGTGTTGAAGAATGGAGGAGGCTTCAACTTTCTGGGATGACTGGCTTGGAAACCATGGTGGAGAGAAGAAAAGTCTTGTTTCAGAAGGGGGCATCAAACATACATTTAGAAAGTTCCAGGAGCAGTTAACTGTTGGAAGTCTGTGCCAGGAATGCACTGGAGTTGAAGGATCTTGATGAGGTGCTGCAAGAAGTTCAATGATCTCACATAAGTGGTCAAGGTGAGAGAAATCACCTTTAAATGGAGGGTGGTGCATGTATGGAAGGACCTGCCAGAGGAGCTGGTGGAGGCTGGTACAATTACAACATTTAAAAGGCATCTGGATGGCTACACGAATAGGAAGGTTTTAGAGGGAGATGGGCCAAATGCTGGCAAATGGGACGAGGTCTGTTTAGGATAGCTGGTCAACGCAGACGAATTGGACCGAAGAGTCTGTATAACTCTATCACTCTAAAATGTTTGCTACATTGGAAATTTGGCAGAAAGCATGAGTCCAGTATCAAGGAGCAACTCCAACTTTGCTCAGAGCCAGGAGCCCATCTCTCCAGAATGGAAGTGGTGGCCAATTCTCTCAGCAGACTAGCGGATAAAACCATGGCACATGTCTGGTGGTTAATGTCTCAACTTGCATTACAACATAACAGCTTCTGCCCATGCTGCAGTCATACCAGTCCAGCAACTTATTCTCCCCCAGCTTGACTCAGGATTGTTGAGGTGTTTTTCTCTCCCAGTCACAGTGGGAGAGAACCTCAACAGTGCAGAAAGTGACCCATCAAATCTGCACTGACTAAGTCTCCCCTCATGACCAAGACCAATTGACCTTACCTGCACATGTTGAACAATGGGAAGAAACTGCAGCACCAGACAGAAATCCACGCAGACACAGGAAGAACATATAAACCCCACACAGACAGTCGCCCAAGGTTGGAATTGAACCCGGGCCCCTGCTGCTGTGAGGCAGCAGTGCTAACGACTGAGCCACCGTGCCAGCTGCAGCTATAATCTTAGATTTATTGAGACACGTGCAATGACTCAGGGTTTATCTTGTATTGGTCCAATTGCCCTGCTCTGACCCCCTGGAGAAAGCTGCTACCTTTTCCTTTAAGTCGTTGGATACAACTTCAGCAATTTTCAGCAAACAGCAAATCTTGGTGTCGCGACTGAACAAAGACAGTTCACGGATACTTTCACATCATTGTGGCAGAGATTTGAAACGCAGTCGATCGGCATTCCCACAACCCACCTACTTCCATTCCTTGGTGCGATGTTTGCCAACAGAGGGAGGCACAGTGGTGGTCATGCTGTTTGCTGTTACACATTCAAGCATAGAGACAGCCCTCACTTGGATTACTCTGCTTATCACAGCAACTGGAAGCTTGAATTCTGACCACCCATAATGATTTGTTTCCAGTGCGCTATCATAGACAAGTTTGTGACAAAGACATCGTTGCCCAAACACTGAAAATTCTCTTGATTCAATATTTCATAGGGACTTAGGGTCAGGAGTTACCTATTCTGTCTGTCGAGCCTGCCCTGCCACATATTAAGCTCATGGCTGAGTGAACACTTCAATAACTTTTACCCATCTCACCTGCACGGCCATTTATGCCAAAGGTACTTAGAAATCTATCAATCCTGACCTCAAACATGCTCAAAGACTGATCTTGGAGAAAGTGAGGACTGCAGATGCTGGAGATCAGAGTCGAGAGTATGCCGCTGGAAAAGGCACACAGGCAGCATCCAAGGAGCATAAGCCCTTCATCGGGAATTCCTGCTCTTCGGATGCTGCCTGACCTGCTGTGCTTCTCCAGAGGCACTCTCTCGACTCAAAGACTGACCTTCCACAGCTCTCATTGCAAACGTCCATTGTAGAATGTATTTTCTCATTTGGATCATACATTAGTTACTTTTTTCCTTATTGACTTTTCATGTGGCTTTGTAATGTAAGAAGTTGGATCATTTGGACAGAATTCAAAAGTATAAACCTTTTTTTTCATTCCAGTACTTGTTCCTAATGATCAATGCACTGGTTCTGTACACTCAGTATTGCTTCAAACAAACTGATGTCAAATCACATGCAGAGTCCATTCCGAACAGATTACTCAGCTAATCCCTTTATTCAAATTTCTTCTATATATGTGAGTGCACTTGGAAAACATAGGGAGGGAAACTAATATATATTGCCACATAATGGTCTATTGAAATTATTTATCAAGATATATGTGAGTGCACTTGGAAAACATAGGGAGGGAAACTAATATATACTGCCACATAATGGTCTATTGAAAGTATTTATCAAGATTGAGGATGCACCGTGCTGATGAGTTCCAGAACTTTCTGCTCAAGTACTTTTTCTTAGCCCCACTCCCTCAGCCTAACTCAAAGTGCAGCACGACCCTTCCTGCCCCACTGACTGATCTCCCAATCAGGTTGATATTAGCTGATGTGACCTTGCTACGTGTAGGGTCATTTGAAGGTACTCTTTTCTGCAGAGTCATGGAGGTAACATCTGAAGCACACATGATGATGATATAACGATGTTGTCAGTGTCATATGAATAGGTCGAGCGTTCTGGGATAGAGCAGGTTCTTTCACCTTTTGTGAAGAGAATTTATGTGAAGATCTAGCTGTACCTCGAGTTATTGCATTAAAAATCCATGGACTCATGCAGGATATTTTGGGAGACGAACTGTTACAAATCTAATATACACATAGAGTCATAGAGATGTACAGCACAGAAACAGACCCTTTGGTCCATCTCGTCCATGCCGATCAGATATCCTAAATTAATCAAGTCCCATTTGCAAGCATTGGACCCATACTCCTCTCAACCACACCTATTCATATACCCATCCAGATGCCTTTTAAGTGTTTGTCCAAACACTTTAAGTAATCGTCCAAAGTTCCAAAACAGTGCAACAGCTTATAAAACAATAATTACTGCTCCAAGACATTGAGGAAATCAGCTCCAACACTGAAACAAACCTCAAAAAAGGAGCAGCTCTTAAAGCCACAATTTTCTTCTGTCCTCCATTTTGGAATACCCAGAATCCATGTCTTCAAAATATTCAAGGCCTTTGATTCCTAAAAAAGGAGATAGACAGAGTTCTTAGAGCTAAAGGGAATAAAAGGTTTGGGGTGAAAACAGGAACAGAGTACTGAGTTGAATGATGGACCATGATCTTATTAAAATGCAGAACAAGCTCGAAGGGCCTAATGGCCTATTTCTATTCCTATTTCCTTTTTTAAAAAGCACAGATAGGGAAGTCAGTTGTGCATCTGCCTTGGAGCTCATTTTCTTCTCTTTTCATAGTGCATTAGGGCCTGAAAAAAACTGGGTGTCTGTACATGATAGAGTCTCCCAATGGATCTTCACCATGACCCCAATTGCTCGTCCTCTGATCCCCCTCCCGTTGGGAGTTACTTTAAATTGGGTTCTGGGTGATTGAGACATAATGTTGCCACAGATCTCCATTTCTAGATATATTCCTCATTAAACTGTTCACAGATGTCATTACACACCTCACATGCAGGTTTGACTTGAACCTGGGCCTCCTGGTGCAGAGATAGGGACACTCCCACTGCACCACAATTTAAGGGCCTGTCTAAATATCACCAGTGGAGGACAGACAACGAGTCTATCTAGGCAGAGTCTTAACAATAAGAGGCAATTGTCTTGCAAAACCTGACCCGAAACGTCGACTTCTCCACCTCCTGATGCTGCCTAGCTTGCTGTGTTCTTCCAGCCTTCTGTCTGTCTATTACAAAACCTGAGGCAGTTTACTGCATAGTAACAATACTTAAAAATTACATTAACTAATTAGGTATAATTACTTAAGACAATCAGGAACTGGGTATATCACCTCTGAAGCCATCATGATCTCATGCACTGTTCTCCAACCAAAGATTGTGTGACATAATCCAATGTGGGTGTATCTCTATGCAAATTTCAACATTAACTCATTCATAACCATTACCTTATCCAACATTGGTGACCCATGGTTTGGGAACCTCTGCTTTAAAACATTCCAACTTTCCATCTCTGTCTCCTACTTTTAGCTCCCAATGCTAAAATCTCCTTCTTTGGCTCCAGTGCAATGCCTGCCTGGGACATTTACTACATTAAGTTACGTAATATTACATAGAATGTGTGACACATAAACAGCTTTCTCCCATGTGACTTCATCCATCCGTATCCTCTTCAATTTCCTTGCTTTTAATAAGTTTATCTAGCTTCTGTAACACAGTGCTCTCGAACCAAGGAATGTTTAACATGACTTCTCTAACTTTCAATTCTATCCCTCCTAAAAATAAACCCTGGTGCTTGATTGAATTTTCTTATCTCCCACCCACAGCTTCCAACCTCATAGTCCGGGAACCCCGCACTACCCGGTTCTACCTCCTTCCCAAGATCCACAAGCCTGACCACCCTGACCGACCCATTGTCTCAGCATGCTCCTGCCCCACTGAACTCATCTCTACCTACCTCGACACTGTCCTATCCCCCCTTGTCCAGAAACTCCTCACATACATTCGAGACACCACCCATGCCCTCCACCTCCTCCAAGACTTCCGTTTCCCCGGCCCCCAACGCCTCATCTTCACCATGGATATCCAATCCCTCTACACCTCCATCTGCCATGACCAGGGCCTCCAAGCCCTCCGTTTTTTCCTCTCCAGATGTCCCCAACAGTACCCTTCCACCAACACTCTCATTCGTTTGGCCGAACTGGTCCTTACCCTTAACAATTTCTCCTTTGAATCCTCCCACTTCCTCCAGACCAAAGGGGTAGCCATGGGCACACGTATGGGCCCCAGCTATGCCTGTCTCTTTGTTGGCTACGTAGAACAGTTGATCTTCCGTAATTACACCGGCACCACTCCCCACCTCTTCCTCTGCTACATTGATGACTGCATTGGCGCCAACTCGTGCTCCCGCGAGAAGGTTGAGCAATTCATCAACTTCACCAACACGTTCCACCCTGACTTTAAATTTACCTGGACCATCTCTGACACCTCCCTTCCCTTCCTAGACCTCTCCATCTCCATTAGTGACGACCGACTTGACACAGACATTTTTTACAAACCCACCGACTCCCACAGCTACCTGGATTACACCTCTTCCCACTTTATCTCTTGCAAAAATGCCATCCCGTATTCCCAATTCCTCCGCCTCCGCCGTATCTGCTCCCAGGAGGACCAGTCCCACCATAGAACACACCAGATGGCCTCCTTCTTTAGAGACCGCAATTTCCCTTCCCACGTGGTTAAAGATGCCCTCCAATGCATCTCATCCACATCCCGCACCTCCGCCCTCAGACCCCACCCCTCCAACCGTAACAAGGACAGAACGCCCCTGGTGCTCACCTTCCACCCTACAAACCTTTGCATAAACCAAATCATCCGCCGACATTTCCGCCACCTCCAAAAAGACCCCATCACCAGGGATATATTTCCCTCCCCACCCCTTTCCACCTTCCGCAAAGACCGTTCCCTCCATGACTACCTGGTCAGGTCCACTCCCCCCTACGACCCACCCTCCCATCCTGGCACTTTCCCCTGCCACCGCAGGAACTGTAAAACCTGTGCCCACACCTCCCTCACCTCTATCCAAGGCCCTAAAGGAGCCTTCCACATCCATCAAAGTTTTACCTGCACATCCACTAATATCATTTATTGTATCCGTTGCTCCCGATGCGGTCTCCTCTACATTGGGAAGACTGGGCGCCTCCTAGCAGAGCGCTTTAGGGAACATCTCCGGGACACCCGCACCAATCAACCACACCGCCCCGTGGCCCAACATTTCAACTCCCCCTCCCACTCTGCCGAGGACATGGAGGTCCTGGGCCTCCTTCGCCGCCGCTCCCTCACCACCAGACGCCTGGAGGAAGAACGCCTCATCTTCCGCCTCGGAACACTTCAACCCCAGGGCATCAATGTGGACTTCAACAGCTTCCTCATTTCCCCTTCCCCCATCTCATTCCTAGTTTCAAACTTCCAGCTCAGCACTGTCCCCATGACTTGTCCAGACTTGTCCGACCTGCCTAGCTCCTTTTCCACTTATCCATTCCACCCTCTCCTCCCTGACCTATCACCTTCATCTCCTCCCCCACTCACCCATTGTACTCAATGCTACTCTCTCCCCACCCCCAACCTCCCTAGCTTATCTCTCCATGCTTCAGGCTCACTGCCTTTATTCCTGATGAAGGGCTTTTGCCCGAAACGTCGATTTCGCTGCTCATTGAATGCTGCCTGAACTGCTGTGCTCTTCCAGCACCACTAATCCAGAATCTGGTTTCCAGCATCTGGAGTCATTGTTTTTACCTCGTGAATTTTCTTGTGGCCTGTTGGCTATTGTCATCATTTTTAAAGATTTGTATTCATGTTGAAATTGTTAAACATTATGGTAGCACGGAAGTAACAAAGACGTTTGGTTTGAAGAGGACAAAATAAATCATCCACTGTTTATGCTGCAGGAATTGCTTCTTCCAAAAGTGAAATGAGATATGTATTTTGGAGGATAGTCAGGGGAAAGTGTATGTTCCAACTGAGGCTAGGAATGTTGCTCCTGAGAAACTGAGAGCTTCTCTTTTCCACATTTCTCAGGATCAGTCTTTTACAAAGTTGCCAACTCTCCAGGATTGCCCTGCACAGTCCAAAATTAAAGAATCATTTGCAAAACACAATTGTGAGCAAAATCCAAGGAGAAAAGTCAGAACGGTGCTTTAAAAGACATCTCCCCTTCATTGGTTGTGTCCATTAACTTTTTTAAAAAACTGAAAATGGTCTTTGAAAGGAAAAGGCTATTTAATTGGTGGGGCAATTGGAGATAGGAGATCATACAATACTGCCTGTGGACAACTCCCAATCACAGTTTCATATGTTAGATGTGTAGGCCATATTTTATATCAAAACTGTTCACCTTGTGCAAAAGGTCTCAAATCTAACGTCTAGCCAGTCTATATGTCAGTTTTAAGCTTTTGCAATTCCCAATCACAGTTTCTTATGTTAGATATGTAGGCCATATTTTACATCAAAACTGTTCACCTTGTGCAAAAGGTCTCAAATCTAACGTCTAGCCAGTCTATATGTCAGTTTTAAGCATTTGCAACAATGAACTCTGGTAATGTTTTGAGTGGGGCTGATGTTTGGGTTCAGTGCTGTGGTTTTAGGTCCACACGCTGTGGCACAGTGGCTCAGTGGTTAATACTGCTGCCTTGGAGTGCCAGGGGCCAGGGTTTGATTCCAGCCTTACTTGACTGTCTGTGTGGGTTTACTCTGGCTGCTCCAGTTTCCTCTCACAGTCCAAAGACGGTGGATTGGCCATGCTAAAATACCCAGGGATGTGTAGGCCAGGTTGATTAACCATGGGAAATAGAGAATCACAGGGGTAGGTTGGGGGGCCGGGGGGGTGTGTGGAGTGGGATTCTCTTTGATGGGTTGGTGCAGACTCGATGGGCCAAATGGCCTCCTTCCTTACTGTAGGGTTTCTATACTAGGAACTACATTAACATTAACCATTTAGTGTGAGGCCTAATTGTCAGTAAAATGATAAGATTTTACTGTGTCTCTGGAGTTGACAAGAACTTAGTTGGTGGAACAGTTCCGTTTATCTAAAAACACTCAAGAACAAAGTAATTAAGAGGAAGGAGCAGAATAAGAGAGTCCCCCATTAGTTTTTCTGTTGCAAATCTGTCTTTAAGGTTGATCTAGTGTGGCATTAATTCAATAATACAATTTTGTAGCTTCCTGCTTGTGCACTGTTGTTCTCGCTATGTCCTGATGTTTGCCTGATTTGTAAACAATTGTGCCTTTCTTTACAATGTTTTAGAGGTTGATTTTGGATCAATTAGAAGAAAATAGAATTACTTGCAGCATCCAGTGAAAACTGTAGTTTCTTTGTAAGGATTTCAGCAGTTATTCAAATGTGACGATTGATATCAATGCGACTCCATCTCAATAAAGCTCTATATTTAATAATGAATTTTAGGACTAAACTAGGATCTGAGTATTTTGGGTAATGTTCATGTGCAAATCTCGGTTTTAAAATTCTCAAAGATCTAGAAATATTATACACCTCAGTGAATAAATGATTTATAGCTCAAGCTTTCAATCAGAGCATCTGAAAATGTCAACACTAGATGGCAGCAGAGCAACAGGATGAACACAGGAATGTTAACAGCAAGCCAGACTTCACTGAACTACAGAAGCTTGACAAAGTAGAAACAGGCTATTCAGCCCATTGTGACTACACCAACTCCTTGAATGAGCATTATGACTCAGTGCCATTTTCCTGCCTTTCTCCATATTGTTTTTACTTAAACGATAATTTTGTAATTTCTTTAATATCCAAACTGAACCTGCCTTCCTCACATTTTGAGAAAGTATGTTCCAGACACTAACCTACTTGAGTGAAAAAAATTTGTTAAATCACATCACATTTGTTCCTTTTTCAAATTACCTTACACCTATGACTACTTATTTTTGATCCTTTCAGTTTCTCTCAATCTGTCAGCTCCTTCATAGTTTTGAAACTTTTATCAAATCTCCTCTTAGTTTCACCTCTCTGTGTGAAATCGTCCCAAATTTTCCAGTCTATCCTCACAACTGAAGTTTCTCATCCTTGGAAAGGTTCTCTTAAACCTCTTCTCCACCCTCTCCAAAGCATTCACAACCTTCCTGAAATGTGGCATGTAGAACATCCTTTATTTATACAGTATCTCTACGTTCTTTCAACCAAATGTATCACCTCAGACTTCCCTACATTGAACTTCACCTGTCACCAAACTACCCATTCCATGTGTCTATGTAGTTTTGAATCTACATTGTTCTCACAATTTACAATGCTTCTAAGTTTTGTATCATTTGCAACCGTGGAAATTGCTGCCTCACAGCGCCATGGAACTAGGTTCACTGGTTGACTGTGTGCGTGGAGTTTACACATTCTCCCCGTGTCTGTGTGAGTTTCCTCCGAGTGCTCCGGTTTCCTCCCACAATCCAAAGATGTGCAGGTTAGGTGAATTGGTCATGCTAAATTGACCATAGTGTTCAGAGATGTGCACCCTGAACATTAGTTCATGATGTGCATTAGTCAGGGGTAAATATAGGATAATAGGGTAGGGGAATGGGTCTGGGTGGGCTACTGTTTGGAGAGTCGGTGTGGACTTGTTGGGCTGAAGGGCCTGTTTCCACACTGCAGGGATTCTGTGATTCGAGATCTAGATAATTAATATATCGAAGAAGCAAAGACTCAAAACTTGCAGAAGCCCATCACAACCCACCATCTGGCCTGAAAAACATCCATTAACTTTAGTCTCTGTTTTCTATCTCTCGTCCAACTTTGTATTCTTGTTTCTGTAAGGGAAGAAATAAGAACAAAAGTGGTCTCCTATCTAGGCAATTGCATGCCATTCACTGCATTATTTTTCGTGTTTCCGTAGCTCGTAGCAGGTTAAAGTATATGGAGAAATGCAAGGTTTGTGATGGTTTGTAGCTCAGGTTGAGGCTGGGACAGGCTAAGCAAAGACATGCCAGGCACATGCTAGACGCCTGGCACTCCAACCACAACACCATAAACAAACACATAGATATAGATGCCATCTATCAACCCCTCAGAAAACGAACAGGAATGACATCATCACAAACCCTAGGAACCCATCCAGGACAAACATATAAATAGAAAGCAGGAGACAACAGCTTCGCTTCACTTGGAGGTCGCCACTGATGATGTTATCTAGCCAGGTAATGAAACGTCTGGATATCAAACCTACAGCTCAGCGAGTAAACCTATACCCTATATGGAGAAATTAAAATAAATAATATGTCTGAGCAGTTTTGTGGGAGCTTTTGTTTTGAGATGAGCTCAAGTCAAACCTCATGATGTTTCCTCGAAAGGAATTTGTTTACATAATATAGAGATGGCCTTGCAAATGGGCATCCCTGCCCTGAGCTAATGTAATTCCAGCCTTCTCGCCGGAAATGTTTCTTGTGTATGGCAAATTGAAGTGAGCATCCTGGCACCCGAACTTTTGGAAGCCTTGGACTGAGACCACGCATACTTGGGAGAACCTGGAAATCAAGCTGGGGAAGGGGGATGTTTCATTTAAGAATACAGGGGGTGCAGCACTGATTGTGATCGATGGGATTTTCTTTTAAAAATAAATAATTATTTGACCTTCATTTCTCAATATTTCAAAGTATTGGGTAAAATGTAGGATCGGAAACCAGGCCACCTCTGTAGAGGGAAAAGCTCACCTACTGCCACAATCTGATGTTGCAAAGCCATCTCAAGCACACAATTCCAGTTTTCTCATAGTGTAACCCTCGTCATGGCCCTGTTGTTGTATTTTCATATCTTGAAGCCATGCAGCAATGATGCTAGTTTCTATTTGAATCCCAAGATTTATTCATAATAAATATACTCCAATGAATTCTACATACTGTTCCTGTTGTAGAGTCATAGAATCATACAGCACAGTAACAGACTCTTCAGTCCAATTAGTCCATGCCAACCATGAACCCAAAATAAACTAGCCCCACCTGCCTGCACTTGGCCCATATCCCTCCAAACATTTTCTACTCATGTACTTATCCAAATGTTTTTTAAACATCGTAACTGTATCCACATCCAACACTTCCTCTGGAAGTTCATTCCACACACGAACAACTCTCTGTGTGTAAAAGAAATTGCCCCTTGTGCCTTTTTAAAATCTTTTTCCTCTCAGCTTAAAAATATGTCCTCTGGTCATGAAATCCCCCACCCTAGGGAAACAAAAACACTTTCCCTTTGCCGTAGATATACCTCTCATTATTTTATAAACTTCCCAAAGGTCACCTCTCAACCTCCTAAGCTCCATCAAACACAAAACTATTGAGCACGACACCTGTAATCTTTAACCTCAGTACATGTCCTTTTTTGTTGGCTTGCAGTGATTTTTTGCTTTTCTTATGCCTTACACTTGTTTAAGGACAGTTTTGTTTCAGTGACAGAGGGAGAGAGCTCTAGTAATTTTCCATGCTTGACAGTGCATCTGTAACAAAATAAGCAGTGCTGAAGAGATATACTGTCAGAAGGGAAGAAAACTCGTTTAGCACTTTAATCAATGATAGAATTTTTTTTCTTTTCTGCTGATAAGTATTCTGATTTATAACGGCTTCTCACTGTGTCACTGTTCTCTCCCATAAATTTAAAATAAATAGTTGTGTTCACAAACGAGGTGTGTTGGCACTGTTTTTTGAAAAGTCTGAAATCTACATGTGTGAATAACACCAGAATCTTAGCTGTTTCATTTTTAAAAAGTGAGAACATTCCTTAAGATCTTGAAACAAAGCAAGTATACAGGGTGGGGAAGAATAATAAAATCTTTGACTGAATTACTTTACTCTCACAATATCAAACTGCAAAATTAAGTACAGGCAGTACAAGGCTGCATTTTTGTGTTGGGCTCAGGAAATACAATTTGGACCATCTACTGAGTTCAGAAAACAGAGCCCAACCCCTCTGTCCATGCCCTCCATATTTTTGTCTTCATGGGACGTGGATTGACAGAATCCCAAGGCAATATTAGAAGAGTACAGAAGATCTGCCTTAGTTTGCTGGATCATCTACCCAGCACTCCAGCATAGTTTCTATGCCACTTATTTTTCCCTGTCTACTCACTCATCCCCACACCCACCCCTCTGTCCTCCCTCCATTTTGCTCAGACGCCCCAAATTCCTCCATCTTGTCCATTTATTTTCCATTTCTACTCACCAACTATTCACTGTGAAACAATCTCCCAGTGTCTTTGAAATGGATATTAAACCAGGCTTCTAATTGTTTAATAGTGCAACCATGTTCAAACACACTTCATGCTGACAAAATAAAGTCCCTCTCATTTATGAAAGCCATTTAAAAATATTGTAATTCTCCTTGATGGTCAATTTATTGTTGAAAAAGGAAACATTATTCCACCTACCTCATCAAAGGCAAATAATCCTTTAATAACCTCTTAAAAATTGTCAATCAAAATATGCATCCAGTGCTTTTTTAAGATAAGTTGTTCAGGATCATTTTAAACAGCCAAGCATTTGCAGTAGACCAACTATAAGAATAAATGAAACCACAACAAACAAGCAGGTGGGGAGCATTTTACAGAGAGCTGTGCTGGGTTAGGAAGTTTTTTGATTTACCTTCCTGCTTCATCACAAAATATCAGTTCTTTGGTGTCAACATGTTTGCCTTTACATTCCCCTGGCAGGGGTAATATGCCATATTCATGTTCCAAGATAAATTGGAAGAATTGATCTTTTGCATCAGGCACAATACAGCAATTTTATTCTTCTAATGAACTGAAACATAAAAGAGTGAAATTGGCCTAGATTTTCAGTCTGGGGTCATGAGGACAGAGTCAGTAATTTCCTGGCTCTACAACTGATGCAGGAAAATGTGATCTGGATGATTGACTTTCATTCTGAAGTGCCCTGTGGGTTGGGGCATGGGCAATCCTGGAATGAGTATGGAAGCTCTAGGGTTGCAGAGGCTGGCCAAGCACATGATGTGTCTTAGTCCTCTGCCACAGCATTGAAACATTCCAAAAATAATTCAAACAAAATAAAAGCCCACCAGATATTACCCCACACTCCCCTCAGTCACAGACATTCCTTACCTCATTCATACCAAACTATGTCACCTCATGATTCCACCTATTCCCGTAGTCCTTCACAGTCTCCATGACAACTAGGTCCTTTTACATCTCCCACCACCCTTCATACCCTTTATGCCTCTCTAACTCCCTTGATCCACATCCATCACAACTCACACCGTCTATGCTAGCCCATATCCCTATTCTCCCTTATCCTCAAGATCCTCTATAGTTCCTTAGCTAATGTAGTACCAAACAATGCCCCTCACCCCTCACCTTTTACCCTTGCCCACTCCATACCAACTGATGTAGTATCTAACCTGAATGGATAGGAGTCATGCTGAGTCATTCTTATTGATGGTGCCACTGTTTTGAATAAAATATTCCGGTTGGCTTAAAAAAACAATCCTTTAACTAATCTCTTATGAAAATAAATATTTCTATTCTGTAGCCACTTGGAGCTGTCAGTCAAACTGTTCATTTCTCAGAAACTCCACTGTGACAATGTTAGGTTGCAAAAAACAGTCATGCTCACAAATCGTACAATGATGAGCTTCAGCTTCTACCCACATTTTCTTACACAGAGTTAAATTCTAATAACTTTCACACTTTCACAACATATTTTGCCAGTTCTTTATCAGCCTGAAGATTTTCTGTCGGCTTTGACTGTTCTAATGAGTTTACACACTTTTTATACACTTGAAAATCTACTTTTAACAATTCATTGAATTGTTAAAGGGCAGCTGACCTCTCCCAAAAGTGTCCAGGAACTACCATTTATAATTGGATTTCAGATATCTGCCTGACAACATGTGTAGAGGCAGTTCCTATTTATGCAGGCATTTCCTTTCAGGTACCAAGGACATTGGTGAGGCCACTTTTGGAATACGGTGTGTAATTCTGGTCTCCTTACCATAGGAAGAATGTTGTTAAACTTGAAATGATTTGCAAAGATGTTGCCATGGTTGGAGGATTTGAGAAATCGGAAGAGGATGAAAAGGCTAAGGCTATTTTCCCTGGAGCATCGGAGGCTGAGAGGTGACCTTTTAGAAGTTTATAAAATCATGAGGGGCATGGATTTGGTAAATAGACAAAGTCTTTTCGCTGGGGTGAGGGAGTTCAGAGGGCAAATGGTTGGGGTGAGAGGGGTAAGATTTAAAAGGGACCTAAAGGGCAACTTTTTTTAATGCAAAAGGTGGTGCATGTATGGAATGAGCTGCCAGAGGAAGTGGTGGAGGCTGATACAATTAGAGCATTTAAAAGGCATCTGGATGGGTATATGAATAGGAAGGGTTAGAGGGATATGGGCCAAGTGCTGGCAAATGGGACTAGATTTATCTGGTCGGCATGAATAAATTGGACCGAATGGTGTCCGTGCTGTATAGCTCTATGGCACTATGACTGTATGTGCAATGTGAAACCATTCTCTGTTGGACGTAACCATAGAAATGTCAATGGACTTCGAAAGTTGGAACCCTGTCACAATTTTTACAGATACAACTTTTTCATCTGTGCAACGTTTCAGGCTAAAGTTTGAATAGAAAAGCAAAAAAAATTACTTAACACTTTTATCATTATCAGTCTATTTTTTACTCACAACACTTGCTTGTGAAAAAATACCGCATGTTCCTTTAGATTTGATTCTTTAATTCCTTTTTCTCACTTATTCTATTTCTCCTTTCTCCCATAGAAATTCAAGTCAGTAAGTATAAATCTGAGAAACAACAACCCTAACATATTTGGGTGCACTTTTTCTTTTGCTTCCTTACCCACATTTACAAATTAGACAGCAGTTAATAACTTTCACAATATTTCTTTTTTATTTTACATGTCATCTCTGCTTTCCTTTTAATTTATAAGTGAACCTGTTTTGAATCTTGCTTTGTCTTCATTGATTTAAATCTAGTTCTGATTGAGCTTCGATTAGGCCAAAATGAATCATCATATTCACAGTTGTTGTTGTGACTGAATTATTTTTTTCCATATTTCAGTAGAATGTAGAAAAGTAAAGTTGATCTCCATTGTTTGAAAAGAGGAACTGCTCTTATGGTAATGATTTGGATGATGCTTGAACCACATACCAGAACCCTTAGACAGCAAGGTTAACTATGACAATGAAGTTTAAAGGATAGTCAATATGACCTAGTAGCCTAATGACTTGAGAGACACCATCAAGGATGTATAAACAACCTGAGTTCTGTGAAGTGTGCAGACCTTGAAAAAATATGTGAGAAAGAATTGATAAAACTCTTTATTTTGGGCAATTATGAACAAGGTCTTGAAAGACTGAATGGAACATTAAAGTGATCTGAAGTGGACGCTGTTCCCTGCATTTGCCACTGCTGATAAGACAGCGGGAGAGGAAGGGGTCATGATAGAGTGACTGACCAAAAAGTCCACTCCTGTGCAAGAATATTCAGGAATTTGGTGATGCATGTACCAAGGGTTGTTTGGCCATTTTAGGGTTCTGTTGGGGACATAATAATTTGGAGTTATTGTTTGTACATAAAGTTGCCTTTCATCTTTTCTTGTTTACTTTACTTTTCAATAAAGCTATCTATTCTTTTTTGCTTTAAATATATTATCATTTATAATTGTTTTATTGTCATTGCCTTTGACACATTACCTGATATTGTCACTCACAATAACAACAGTACCTATTCGAGAGTGAGACCCTTGAAGAGATTCTCACATACTTTGGAATGTTATCCTCGTGACAAATATCAGAGTGCAATCTGATCTTACTTTGATTTGGGGTAATGTAATTCCCTGAGAGAAGGAAAGAAAATCTATTACAGTCAAAAACATGGCTTATTAAAAAAATTCTATCACCCCAAAACACCTCCTAGGGCTCAAGGACAATACTGCATTTACTTTTCCCCATATTGCACTACAGTTCATTCACAGACATGACTACAATAGGATGTCCTGTGAGGACACGCATAAGCAGTGCTTGAGAACTAAATCATTTGCAAGTCCCATTCTGAGTCATACACAATCTTGTATTGGAAATATGTAATCCATCTTTCATCATTGCTAGGTTAATACTCTGTCTGACAACGCTGCGTGAGTACCTTCAGCACGCAGTGTGTGAAGTGACTCAAAAAGGTGGATCACCACTAACCTGTCAAGAGCAACTAATGATGGGTTGCGAACATTGACCTCATGAATGTTGCCCATTATCTGAGAATGATCTTCTAAAAACAAAACTGAGCTCTTCCTGTGGCTCAGGACAACATCAGTTGGAAAACATCTGCACTGAGGAAGCTGGACAATCCAATTATAAATTAAATGAACATAATATAATTAAAAACAAGTTACATCATTTCCTACAAGATAAAATTTATTCTGGGAAGCTGACTGATTGTGAAAGACATTCTTCAATGTCAGCTTCTGGTTTCTGGCTATTGACATCGGTTCAAGGGTTTGAGCTATCGTGAGAGGCTGAATAGACTGGGGCTATTTTCCCTGGAGTAGCGGAGACTGAGGGGTGGTCTTACAGAAACTTATAAAAATCACAAGAGACATGGAAGAGTCAAGGTCTTTTCCCCAGGGCAGGGAAGTCCAAAACTAGAGGGCATGGGTTTGAGGTGAGAGAGGAAAGATTTAAAATGGACGTAAGGAGCAACCTTTTCATGCAGAGGGTGGTGCATGTATGGAATGAGCTGTCAGAGGAAGTGCTAGTATAATTATAATATTTAAAAGGCACCTGGATGGGTATATGAATAACAAGGGTTCAAAGTGATTTGGACCAAATGCTGGCAAATGGAACTAGATTTACTTAGGGTGTCTGGTCAGTGTGGAAGAGTTGGACCGAAGGGTCTGTTTCTGTGCTGTACATCTCTGTGACTCTTTGATTCTATAACATGAATAATTTACCCAATGAATTCATGTAAATGTCCAATTTTAAGGCCAATTTTTTAGACCAAGATTCATCGGGGCAATTTTTACACAGGTAATATTTTGAAGGAGTTACCATATGTTTAACATGGGCCCAGATAAGATATTTGCAGCAGAATCAAGTAAAACTAACACCACAAAAGAATTCACATGAACTATCATTCATAATCTGATCATCTTACTGATGTGATAACTAAGAACAAAACCCAGCATTCCTTATTAGACAAGAAACTGGTATTCAGGCCAACTAAGTGGGTGCCCCTGTGAAAGTTCTAGCTTAGTATGTTTCCCCCGGTGGTAGGTTTGATTTGCAGAAGCAGCCCTCACTCCAGCTGCTCAGCCCAATATGAAAATCCTAGCCCATTTGTTGATGGCTTGTTTTATTCTGCTCTGAATGTTGGTGTTCATTTGCTTAGGCACCTAAGTGCTGATAACGCTAGTTAAATAAATAAATGAATATTAGTTTGGACAAGTATTTTGATAAACTCAGATCCACTAAGAGTGCGACAGTTTCACTCTGTCTGGTGCTTTTTATACAGAGCTATAGCACCTGGGCAGGAAATTGTGCCTCACATAGACAGGATAGGCATTTGCTTCAAATATCACATTAAATCGTTCATACCAAATCAACTACTCGAATAATAGGTCAATTCTTGCAATTTTTAATGGGCATTTGGAAAGGTATCATAGAAATGTTGGAATTATGAACACTTTGGATGGCATAAACTCATCGTGAGTGAATTACTCTGACCCATTTTGCCTCTCAGTTCACAACGTTATTTGCATTACAACTGCTGATGTTATAGATGTCTAATATCTCATCATGGCTTTCCTCTTCCTTAAACTGCTCCTAAATCTTTGCATAATTTGCAAATAATTGGTTTGTTATTACAGTAAGGTAGCAATGACCCAAGCAAAATGCCTAATCTATGAAATTACGAGGGGACAGTCTGCTGAGAGTAGTTAGACCTACTCAAAGGCTGTTTGAGAAGTGAAGCCCACTTTTATTTTTGACCCGCTGCATGGTTTTAACTGTATTTTCCTTACAGTCATATCCAGACTTCAATGATGAATTCATGTGATGTTTTTGAGGTTTTACAATCGATACCCTTTTTAGGTTCAGTCTCACCCATAAGCGGACCTCATATCCCCTATCAATCAAATGGGTCTTTGTAAATGTATTGAGAACTCTTGCTTTTGTTTTCTGGTTTTCAGGAATATATTAATATGACCATGTGACTGTTGCAACTACGAAAAATAGAAGAATGTCCACTAAATCAGAAAGCACAACAAACTATAAATGAACATTTATTTATCATTGGTAAGGTAACTACATGGTATTCTGCAGAAACAATATATTTACAGTAATACTATGTTTCTTAAAACATCAATCCAATCAGAATGCTAACCTTCAATTTAAAATTGATCCCTAAAATACTTGTGTTATAACTCTGTTTCTGTTCAGCTCGGTTCCTTAGCTCAGATAAGGCTGGCTATCGGCAATGAAGATGTCAGCCTCAGGTACCATTCATACTTCTTTGAGGATAGCTTACTTGTTTCAGAGGACAACCTAACATTAAATAGACAAGATTTCACAGATTGTCAATTACATACATTTGAAATAAATCTTGAGTTATTGATTGGTGTCAGTCAAAATTTAGACAAATGTGAGGTGCTGCATTTTGGAAAGGCAAATCAGGGCCAGGACTTATACACAATTATAAGGTCCTGGGGAGTGTTACTGAACAAAGATACCTTGGAGTGCAGGTTCATGGTTCCTTGAAAGTGGTCTCACAGGTAGATAGTATAGTGAAGAAGGTATTTAGTATGCTTGCCTTTATTGGTCAGTGCATTGAGTATAGCAGTTGGGAGGTCATGTTGTGGCTGTACAGAACATTGGTTTGGAGTATTACATGAAATTCTGGTCTCCCTGAAGGATGTTGAGAAACTTGAAAGGATTCAGAAAAGATTTATGATGATGTTACCAGAGTTGGAGGATTTGAGCCATAGGGAGAGTCTGAATAGGCTGGGGCTATTTTCCTTGGAATGTCAGAGGCTGGGGGTGGGGAGGTGACATTATAGAGGTTTATAAAATCATGAGGGGCATGGATAGGATAAATAGACAGGATCTTTTCCTTTTGGTGGGAAAGTCCAAAACTGGAGGGTATAGTTTAAAGGTGAGTGGGGCAAGATATAAAAGGGACATAAGTGGTAACCTGTTCATGCTGAGGGTGGGTGAGTGTATGGAATAAGCTGCCAGAGAAAGCATTGGAGGCTGGTACAATTGCAACATTTAAAAGGCATCTGGTTGGGTACGTGAATAATAAGAGTTGGAGGGATATGGGCCAAATGCTGGCAAATAGGATTAGATTTCAATAGGCTATCTGGTTAGTATGGACAGCTTGGACTGAAGGGTCTGTTTCCATGCTGTATATCTCTATGACTTTATCTTAATGGGACTTCGGAGTCCTAGTTCAGCATTCTATTAAGGTTCACAGGCAGGTTCAATTCGCAGTTAGGAAGGCAAATACAATGTTAGCATTCATTTCAAGAGGCCCAGAATGCAAGAGCAGGGATGAACTCTAAGGCTCTGGTCAGACTGCATTTGGAATATTGTGAGCAGTTTTGGGCCCCTAAGATATCTAAAGAGGAATGTGCTGGCCTTGAAGAAAGGAAGCTTTCAAGAATGATCCCGATGATGAAGGGTTTGTCATATAAGGAGCGGTTGAGGAGATTAGACATATGAGGGGGGATCTGATTGGAACTTACAGGGAGGCCTGGATAGAGTGGATGTGGAGAAGATGTTTCCACTAGTAGGAGAGACTAGAGCCTGAGAGTACAGCCTCAGAGTGAAGGAACGACCCTTTAGAACTGGGACGAGGAAGAATTTCTTCAGTCAGATGGTTAATCTGTGTAGCTCATTGCCACAGAAGGCTGTGGAGGTTAAGTCATTGAGTGTATTTAAGACAGAGATAGATAGGTTCTTGATGAATAAGGAGATCAAGGGTTACAGGGAGAAAGCAGGAGAATGGGGTTGAGAAATACATTTGTGTTGACTGAATGGCAGGTCATACTTGAAGAAGTGAATGGCATAATCTGCTTCTGTATCATATAGTCACATGATCATCTCCATTTAAGTATAATGACAGCCATCAAACTCTGCAAAGAAAGCCTATTGGAGATGAGAATATAGGGGAAATTATAATGTACAGTCAATGCAGTTCACAGAAACAGTGCCCATACAATTGGCTTAAACCTCATATGTACTGTGACCATCAAGAAACGAATTCAATAAATAATCCTTGGACGAATAATCCATCATAGATACTTGTTTTACCAGGTGTAGGTCTAGTTGTGGTAAGGGAGAACAGTGCAATGAGACTGTATTAAAAATACAAAGAACTGGAAAAACTTAGCATATCTGGCAGCATCTATGGAGAGAGAGGGAGAAAGACAGATATACAGAAATCAGAGTTAATATTTTGAATCCAATGACTTTTCTTTGGATCTCCAATAAGGCTATAATTCCCTGCTACACACATGTCGAGAAATGGGGTGAATATGTCACGACTTCAAATTTTTTTTTATACATGGTTCATTTTTTATTGAACAAAGTGTTAGCATCTATTCCCATCATGCATTCATGTACTCACCAACTTAAGGCAGGTTAAAATTTTCTGGGTCATTTTAATCATAAGGTACTTGCTTTTACTTTGAGTTATAATGTCCTTCAAATTCAATGAGAGGTTGTTACTCTGTAATTTTCTTTCAGATATCTTATGTTATGAACTGCCTCTGGTAAATCCCCAAATTAAATAGATTGCAAATGCTTAGTGCTTCCTTTTCAATCCTACAAGGCATTATATCTTCTACAATGTAATTATATATCAAACAGGAACATGAGTCACTGGAACCAAAGCCTTACAAATGCAATTTACCTTTTAATTAGGACAGTGGTGGAGAGTTTAAGACTGCATTTAAATAATGCTGTCTTTGAAATTTATAAACAAAGATAGTTTTCTCTTAATGTTTGTGGTACTAGATGAAGCCTCAAAATGGTCTTAAACCGTTCCATTAATACAGCATTTCACTCTAAAAGAAAGGTTCCAGTGTGCTTCACAGACTGTCAAGAAGAGAATTAAAGCTGAGGCAGGAGAGAAGATTTTAAGTGGGCTGACCTAAACTTTATATTTTGAGATTAATTTTACAGATTTTTTTTTAAAGAGAGGGATGGGGAGATTAATAGAAGGGATTCCAGAAAGTGAAGCAAAGACAGTTGAAAAGCCCGGTAAGGCAAAGGAAGAAAATGTACAAGAGGCTACAGATGAACAGAATGTTCTGGGAAGGAGACCAAGAAAGATAACAGACTTGGAGTCTGCAGGAATTGAATGCAGCAAGAATACAAAAGGATTCAAAGGAGAGGATGTGTATTAAAATCTTAAAGCTTAGGGAATGGTGTCATAGGCAGATGGATATTTTTAGGGAACAGGTTGCGTTTGGCGGTGTTCTTCACAATGAGAATTGATGGATGGGAAGCTGCAAGGTCGGCCATGGGATGAATTCAAGAGGTAATGAAGATCTCCCATTTGGTTTCAACAATATATGGTCTGCAATATTAGAAGATGAGGCGTTCTTCCGCCTCAGAGTCATTCAATCCCAGGGCATTATTGTGGACTTCACCAGCTTCCTCATTTCCCCTCCCCCCCATTTATCCCAGTTCCAAACTTCCAGCACAGCACCATCCTCATGACCTGTTCCACCTGTCAATCTTCCTTCCCACCTATCCGCTCCACCCTCCTCTCCAATCTATCATCTTTATCCCTTCCTCCATCCGCCTATTGCACTCTCAACTAACTTCTCCCCAGACCCACCCCCTCCTATTTAACTCTCCACCCCAGAGGCTTCCAGTCTCAGTCCTGATGAAGGGCTCCTGCCCGAAATGTCGATTTTCCTGCTCCTCGGATGCTGCCTGACCTGCTATGCTTTTCCAGCACCACTCTGATCTAAACACCATATCGCCAGGCTGCCTAATTTTTGATACAATAAAGAAGGAAGCCCAGGAGTCAAATGGAAATAATGCCTGGAACTAAAGACACTCAAGTCTCTTTCATATGGACATGTGATGCCAACCACTGACAAGCATACTGCTGCCATCATTCTCTTCTGCCTGGGTCTATAGGGCCTACTAGATCTATAGTGGTAAAGGAAAACCATGAGATAGTCTAGTGAGAAGAGACTCTTGTCGTAAATGAGATGTACTTTATTGCATGATAGCAATCAGTACGAGTTCTGTTAGTAAGCTAGACATTGTTACTGAAATGACCGAAGAAGTAAGAGGACAGGTTTGTTGCTTTCAAGATCCTAACCTGTTCTTCCCTTTCCCGTCACAAGTACTTGTGACATCACCAAATTGATGGTTTCGAGCAATAACCCTTTCAGAACTATTACTTTATACAGCAGCCTCATGGTGAAGACATCATGATAGTGTGACAACAGCCCAATTCCCAGCATCCTGTGTTAAATTTGAGGCTTCAAACATTACAGCACAAATCAAGAATTGTGTCTTAGAAGAGGCAGTTTAGAGTGCACTTGAAATGATATTGTACATTTAGTTGTTCAACAAGTGGTGACCCAGATAGAGTCATAGAGTCACAAAGATGTACAGCATGGAAACAGACCCTTCGGTCCAACCTGTCCATGCTGACCAGATATCCCAACCCCTTCTAGTCCCACCTGCCAGCACCCAGCCCATATCCCTCCAAACCCCTCCTATTCATGCACCCATCCAAATGCCACTTAAATGTTGCATTTGTACCAGCTTCCATCACTTCCTCTGGCAGCTCATTCCATACACGTACCACCCTCTGCGTGAAAAAGTTGCCTCTGAGGTATCTTTTGTATCTTTCCCCCTCACCCTAAACCTATGCCCTCTCGTTCTGGACTCCCCGACCCCAGGGAAAAGACTTTGCCTATTTATCCTATCCATGCCCCTCATAATTTTGTAAACCTCTATAAGGTCACCCCTCAGCCTCCGACGCTCCAGGGAAAACAGCCCTGCGTATTTAGCCTCTCCCTATAGCTCAAATCCTCCAACCCTGGCAACATCCTTGTAAATCTTTTCTGAACCCTTTCAGGTTTCACAACATCTTTCCGATAGGAAGGAGACCAGAATTGCACACAATATTCCAACAGTGGCCTAACCAATGTCCTGTACAGTCGCAACATGACCTCCCAACTCCTGTACTCAGTACTCTGACCAATAAAGGAAAGCATACCAAACGCCTTCTTCACTATCCTATCTACTTGCGCCTCCACTTTCAAGGAGCTATGATCCTGCACTCCAAGGTCTCCTTGTTCAGCAACACTCCCTGGGACTTTGCCATTAAGTGTATAAATCCTGCTAAGATTTGCTTTCCCAAAATGCAGCACCTCACATTTATCTGAATTAAACTCCATCTGCCACTTCTCAGCCCATTGGCCCATCTGGTCCAGATCCTGTTGTAATCTGAGGATACCCTCTTCGCTGTCCACTGCACCTCGAATTACTAACCATACCTCTTATGCTCGCATTCAAATCATTTGAGCCAGTTCTGTATCCAAATGGCTAGTTCTTCCTGTATTCCATGAGATCTAACCTTGCTAATCAGTCTCCCATGGGGCACCTTGTTGAACGCCTTACTGAAGTCCATATAGATCACATCTACTGCTCATCAATCTTCTTTGCTACTTCTTCAAAGAACTCAATCAAGTTTGTGAGACATGATTTCCCATGCACAAAGCCATATTGACTATCCCTAATCAGTCCTTGCCTTTCTAAATAAATGTACATCCTGTCCCTCAGGATTCCCTCCAACAACTTGCCCACCAGTGAGGTCAGGCTCCCCGGTCTATAGTTCCCTGGTTTGTCTTTACCGCCCTTCTTAAACAGTGGCACCACGTTTGCCAATCTCCAGTCTTCCGGCACCTCACCTGTGACTATCGATGATACAAATATCTCAGTAAGAGGCCCAGCAATCACTTCTCTAGCTTCCCACAGAGTTCTCGGGTACGCCTGATCTGGTCTTGGGGATTTATCCACCTTTCACTGTTTCAAGACATCCAGCACTTCCTCCTCTGTAGTCTGGACATTTTGCAAGATGTCACCATCTATTTCCCTCCAGTCTATATCTTCCATATCCTTTTACACAGTAAATACTGATGCAAAATATTCATTTAGTATCTCCCCGATTTTCTGTGGCTCCACACAAAGGCCGCCTTGCTGGTCTTTGAGGGGCTCTATTCTCTCCCTAGTTACCCTTTTGTCCTTAATATATTTGTAAACACCCTTTGGATTCTCCTTAATTCTATTTGCCAAAGCTATCTCATGTCCCCTTTTTACCCTCCTGATTTCCCTCTTAAGTATATTCCTACTCCCTTTATATTCTTCTAAGGATTCACTCGATCTATCCTGTCTATTTTTTACATATGCTTCCTTCTTTTTCTTAACCAAACCCTCAATTTCTTTACTCATCCAGCATTCCATATACCTACCAGCCTTTCCTTTCACCCTGACAGGAATATACTTTCTCTGGATTCTTGTTATCTCATTTCTGAAGGCTTCCTATTTTCAAGCCATCCCTTTACCTGCGAATATCTGTCTCCAATCAGCTTTCGAAAGTTCTTGCCTAATACCGTCAAAATTGGCCTTTCTCCAATTTAGAATTTCAACTTTTAGAGCTGGTCTATCCTTTTCCATCACGATTTTAAAACAAATAAAATTATGGTCGCTGACCCCAAAGTGCTCCCCCACTAACACCTCAGTCGCCTGCCCTGCCTTATTTCCCAAGAGTAGGTCAAGTTTTGCACCTTCTCTCGGAGATACGTCCACATACTGAATCAGAAAATTGTCTTGTATGCACTTAAGAAATTCCTCTCCATCTAAACCTTTAACACTTTGGCAGTCGATGTTTGGAAAGTTAAAATCCCCTACCATAATTATCCTATTATTCTTACAAGTTTGTTTCTCAATTTCCCTCTGACTCTTAGGGGGTCTATAATACAATCCCAATAAGGTGATCATCCTTTCTTATTTCTGAGTTTCACCTAAATAACTTCCCTGGATGTATTTCCGGAATATCCTCACTCAGCATAGCTGCAATGCTATCCCTTATCAAAAATGCCACTCCTCCTCCTCTCTTGCCTTCCTTTCTATCTTTCCTGCAGCATTTGTATCCTGGAACATTAAGCTGCCAGTCCTGCCCATCCCTGAGCCATCTTTCTGTAATTGCTATGATATCCCAGTCCCATGTTCCTAACCATGCCCTGAGTTCATCTGCCTTCCCTGTTAGGCCCCTTGCATTGAAATAAATGCAGTTTAATTTATTAGTCCTACCTTGTCCCTGCCTAACCTGACTGTTTGACTCACTTCTGTTCTCAACTGTACCCATCTCAGATTGATCTGTTTCCTCACTATCTCCCTGGGTCCCACCCCCCCACTTTACTAGTTGAAATCCTCCCAAGCAGTTCTAGCAAATTTCCCTGCCAGTATATTAGTCCCCTTCCAATTTAGGTACAATCCGTCCTTCTTGTACGGGTCACTTCTACCCCAAAAGAGATGCCAATGATCCAAAAATGTGAATCCTTCTCCCATACACCAGCTCCTCAGCCATGCATTCATTTGTTCTATCCTCCTATTCCTGCCCTCACTAGCTCGTAGCACTGGGAGTAATCCAGATATTACTACCCTTGAGTACCACCTTTTTAAAATTCTGCCTAACACTCTGTAATCTCCCTTCAGAATCTCAACCTTTTCCCTTCCTATATCATTGGTTCCAATGTGGACAATGACCTCTTGCTGGCCTCTCTCCCCCGTGAGAACATTCTGCACCCTCTCTGAGACATCCTTGATCATGGCATCAGGGAAACAACACACCATTTTGCTTTTTCGCTGTTGGCCACAGAAACATCTGTCTGTACCTCGGACTACAGAATGCCCTAACACAATTGATCTCTTGGAAGCCGATGTACCCCTCATTGCATTAGAGCCAGTCTCAATCCCAGAAACATGGCTGTCCGTGCTACGTTCCGCTGAGAATCCATCACCTCCTACATTTTCCAAAACAGCATATCTGTTTGAAATGGGTATATCCACAAAAGATTCCTGCCCTAGATGCCGACCTCTCTTACCCTTCCTGGAGTTAACCCATCTATGTGACTGTATCTGAGACTTTCCCCCCTTCCTATAACTGCCATCCATCACATACTGTCGCTGTTGCAAATTTCCCATCGCTTCTATCTGTCTCTCCAACCGATCCACTCGATCTGATAAGATTTGCATTCAACATCATTTATGGCAGATATAATCCGCAGTAACCCTTAAACTCTCTTTCAACTCCCACATCTGACAAGAAGTACACATCACTCTATTAAAGGCCATTTTTGCTCTTTCACAATCTACAGACCCAGAAAAGAAAGCCATCTTATTCCTCTACAAAACACTGCACCAGGTTAAATTAATAGCTATGGCTTATATTTTAAGTTTAATCAAGAGACTTATCTCCAAAAACATATAATCAAGAAAGAACCCACTGTACTCACTAATGCAGCCTTTCTCTTGGACAGACATAAAACAACAATTAACTTATCTGATTCTGTGTTGTGAACTTCGTCCAAACCGGTTCCTCCAAAATTAGCTGTGAAATTCACTGTTTGTTAACTTTCCCAGATGCACTCCGATGTCCAGCAGCACATGAATTCAAAAACAGCAAAGACAGGAACTGTGCAGGTTCTCTCTCTCTCTCTGTCTCTTGCACTGTCCTCACCATGTACTTCTTTTGCCTGCTCTTCTCCCTTTTTAAAACTGCTGTTGTTTTGACTTATTTTTTCTAAAGTTCCAAAACAATGAAACAGCATATAAAACAGTAATTGCTGCTCCTGGAATTCGAGGAAATCACCTCCAGCACCTAAAAAATCTCAAAAAAAGGAGCAGCTCTTACAGCCAGAAATTTTTCCCGATCTCCATCTTGGATTACCCAGAATCCTATTTTTTCAAAAGTGTTTACGGCATTCTTTAGATCTGCTTGAGGATCTTGTGTGAAATGACTTGCCAAGTATCGATCCTCTTCCACTTTATTTTGAACTTAAGTACGCAAGTGAGTAGGATATACAAAGCATATCTCATTGTCCAAGTGATCTCTATTAGCTCCCAGTGGAGCACTACAATCAGAGAATAAAATTGCTCTGGGCCTTTCAGACAAAATGTCTTTGGTATTCCTGATTAAAACCTCAAGGCCAATATGTTCCTCATCCCAGCATGGATCCTTGGACGACATCAAGACATAGCAAGAGGAAAAGGAAGAAGAAGACTTTATGAAGTCACATAGGTGGCATGAGTGACACTTCATTGTGAATACATTCTTACATTAGTAAAGATACATTCACTTTTCACCAGCTGTGTGTTTGTTCAGCTGCAACAACTACATTGAAGGAAATGTAGTACAATGGAAGGAAACAGTGATCATTCTTCATTCAGTGACTCTCAGACTCAGTCTCCTATATCTGGTGAACCCACAAAGTACACATTCCCTTCTTTGTAGCCCTCCCCCTTGAACCTCTCTGTCTTCCCAATGTCTAAATCCTCATCTTTGACATTTCACTGGCAAATTTCATTGAATCATAGATTCCCCTGGGTCCTAGGCATATTGAGTCATCATGCCAGAAATGGAAATATATTATGCTGCAAAGCAGTGCTGTTGCTGACTGTCAATGACTCTCCACCAATTTACCCCTTTCCATTTCATTCTGTATTGTCTCATTGCTTTATGTATTGAGTTACCCCCCTTTGCAGAGCCATTAAGACAGCCAAGGACCAATACCGATCCAAACTAGAGACCCAGACAGACACCTGGCAACTATGGCAAGGACTGAATGACATCACAGGTTCTAAAAAGAGACAATGCAAGATAGCAGATGATGACATATCCCTCCCAGATCGTCTCAACACTTTCTATGCTTGCTTTGAGCAGAATTTCAGTAGGGAGGTAACACCTATTCCGACAAGTTCTGGTGAACCTATCCCAACAGTCACCGCAACAGAGGTCAGATCAGTTTTCCTTCGAGTGAATCCAAGGAAAGCGATGGACCAGACGGAGTACCAGGCTGTGCACTCAGGGCATACGCAGATCAACTGGCAGAGGTCTTCTTGAACATCTTCAACCTCTCTCTGCAGCAGGTCACTGTCCCTGCCTGTTTCAAGAGGGCCAACATCATTCCTGTGCCTAAGAAGGCTCATGCAGCATGTCTCAATGATTACCGTCCAATGGCCCTAACCTTGGTGGTCATGAAGTGCTTTGAAAGGCTGTTCATGGCATTAGATATGGAAATGTGTTGCTGGAAAAGCGCAGCAGGTTCATGGCATTAATCAACTCCAGCCTCTCCATAACTCTTGACCCACTCCAATTTGCCTATTGGACCAACAGATCCATGTCAGATCCATATCACTTGCCTCATCCTCCCTAGAACATCATGAGACCAAAACAGCCACATAAGAATCCTACTAATTGATTACAGTTCAGCCTTCAACACTATTATCCCCTCGAGACTGATGACTAAACTGAGTGATCTTGGACTAAGCCCCACTCTCTGCAAATGGATCCTCAGTTTCTTGACCCATAGGCCACAATCAGTGAAGATTGGGGACAACATTTCATTCTCATTAACACTCAACACTGGTGCCTCCCTGGGGTGCGTACTGAGCCCCCCACTGTACTCACTGTATACCCATGACTGTGTTACCAAATACCAGACTAATGCCATTTACCACCATAATCAGTCGAATCTCAGATGGCAATGAAACAGAGTACAGACAGAGGTGGAAGACCTGGAAAAATGGTGCACTGACAACAACTTAGCTCTCAATACCGGCAAAACCAAGGAACTCATTATTGGCTTTCAATGGGATATTACTCATGCCCCCTACAAATTAACAGCACAGAGGTGGAACGAGTGGAGAGTGTCAAGCTCCTGGGAGTGGTCATCAACAACAAGCTTTCTTGGAGAGTGAGGACTGCAGATGCAGGAGATCAGAGTTGAGAGAGTAGTGCTGGAATAGCACAGCAGGTCAAGCAGCATCCGAGGAGCAGGAGAATCGATGTTTTGGGCATAAGCCCTTCATCAGGAATGAGGTTTGTGGGGCGGGACTGAGAGATAAATAGGACGGGGTGGGGTTTGGGGTAAGGTAGCTGTGAAAGCAATAGGTGGATGAAAGTGAGGGAGAAGGTGATAGGTTAGAGGGGGGAGTGATGGACAGGTCTGGAAGGCAGTGCCGAGTTGGAGGCTTGGGACTGGGATAATGTGGGGGGAGAGGAAATGAGGAAGCTATTGAAATCCACGTTAATTCCGTGTGGTTGCAGGGTCCCAAGACAGATCCAGGCATCGGGTGGTAATGGTTTGATGGTGGAGGAGGCCCAGGACCTGCATATCCTTGACAGAGTGGGACGGGAAGTTGAAATGTTCAACCATGGGGCGGTTGGGTTGGTGGGTGCGGGTGTCCCAGAGATGTTCTCTGAAATGATTCGCAAGAAGGCGTCCTGTCTCCCCGATGCAGAGGGGACCACACTGGGTGCAACGGATACAGTAGATGGTATTGGTAGAGGTGCAGGTAAATTTCTGACAGATGTGGAAGGATCTCTTGGGGCCTTAGACAGAGATGAGGGAAGTGGTGTGGGTGCAGGTTTTGCATTTCATGTGGTGGCAGGGAAAGGTGCCAGGAGTGGTAGTGTGGGCTGGTGAGGGATATAAACCTGATGAGGGAATCACGGAGGGAGTGGTCTTTTAGAACACTGAGAGAGGTGGGAAGGGAAATATATCTCTGGTGGTGAGGTCCGTTTGAAGGTGGCAGAAGTGGCAGAAGATGATGCTTTGTATGCGGAGGTTGGTGGGGTGGAAGGTGAGGATTGGGGGATTCTGTCCTTACTGCATTGAGAGGCGTGGGGTTCAAGGGCGGTGGTGCATGAAGTGGAGGAGATACGCTGGAGGGCATAATCAATCACGTGGGAAGGGAAGATGTTTGAAAGCTTTTCTCTGTGCTTTGGGACATGTGACATTAAATTCATTTCAGTTC
Organism: Chiloscyllium plagiosum; assembly: GCF_037043375.1. NCBI lineage: Eukaryota > Metazoa > Chordata > Chondrichthyes > Orectolobiformes > Hemiscylliidae > Chiloscyllium > Chiloscyllium plagiosum. Next base: position 41,064,921 of record NW_028270160.1, read on the forward strand.
AATTCAGTTCATTTCAATTCAATTCAGTTCATTTCAATTCAATTCAATTCACAAATGTTATCTCCTCTGAATCCCAGCCTGCTGCCTACTGTCCTCACAACTGAGTTCCCCAAATTCCCTCCCACAACAATGCCTCCTAATATAATGCCATCCTCCCTAATACTTTTCATGGATAGACCCCTAAGATTGACTAGGGCCCACCTCTTGACCAGTTTGGATAAGCAGCTCTGACTAATTCCTGAGCAGACCATGACTGACTTCCTATAACACACTGGACTGGTTGCACTGGACACACAGGGCTGATTGTGGCCACTGGGAGTAAATGAGGATAGCAGATGCTGGAGATCAGAGTCGAGAGTGTGGTGCTGGAAAAGCACAGCAGGTCAGGCAGCATCCGAGGAGCAGGAGAATCGACATTTCAGGCATAAGCTCTTCATCAGGATTGTGGCCACTCCCTGGACTGTAAATATATAGACTCTCTGGCCCTGACCAAGACCCAGTGCATGGACAGATCTCAAGGGCTGCCCATGACTTACTGTGTTAGATCTCTCTGGCTGAAGGGTGGATCTTTTGAATTGACTGAGGACTACTTTCCGAAGACTTTGAGACATGGCCATTTGGTTGATGTCTATGCTGTGCATTGGCTGCATATGCAGCTGGCACATTTCAGAGATATGAGATTGATGCAGCAAGGTCATGTACAACAATGTGTTCTTCCCCTTGACCGATCATTGCTGACAGCTATGACATGTAGCCTGGCTTTCTGTCTGTGTTAAATGACAATTCAATACATAAGAACTGTATGGGTTTAAGGTCTGGCTGAAGGGAAGGCAAGGCAAGGCAGGAATGCTGTCAGAACAAAGTGGGTGAATACTAAGACAATGAGCAAACAGCCCTGAGGTACATTCTGGTCCAATCCATGAGCTAGGTGTCTGTCCCTATGTGTAATGTGTCCTTTCGGTAGCATTCCAATGAAAAATGCTGATGTGTTCCAAAGTTACATTGAAGTGTAAAATCATAGAACTTAGGTAAGCCCATTGAGCATGGTCTAAGGTTATAGTGACTGATGTCACATATGGAGGACTGGTGGAATAATCTGGAGTCATTTTGGGAATTGTCACCATCTAGTTTCTGTCTGGTGGGTGGGAGAATGGGAAACTGCATATAACATGGGTGAGGTTAGAAACAATGTGATGCCAATACTTGCAAATGAACCTTTCACTGCTCACTGGTGAGAATCTCGTCTCACCATTCACTTGATTGGAAAATGGGACTTCATGCTTGCTACATTGAGAAGCACCTCACAGGCCATATCGCAGTGCCCATGTTTAGATTTAGATTTTAGGTTCCCTACAGTGTAGAAACAGGCCCTTCAGCCCAACAAGTTCACACCGACCCTCCGAAGAGCAACCCACCCATACCCATTCCCCTACATTTACTCCCTGACTAATCCACCTAACGCTATGGGCAATTTAAAATGGCCAATTCAGCTAAACTGCACATCTTTGGACTGTGGGAGGAAACCAGAGGAAACCCACACAGACACAGAGAGAATGGGCAAACTCCAACAGGCAGTTGCCCGAGACGGGAATTGACCCTGGTCCCTGGCACTGTGACGCAGCAGTGCTAACCACTGAGCCACTGTGCCACCCTAAACAGTACAGTACAGTACAGTACAGTACAGTACCTGGGAATATTCTACAATTACTTGCAGGTTAATGTTTCTTCTCCATATCTTTAGGTGTATTTTGGTAATGTAACTGCAAAGTTATTTGCTTCCATTTAATAGATGAATCACCAATTTATATACCAGAGTAACCTTGGCATGTTTAACCTTTTGTGAAAGTGTTGATCTCTGTCTTTTCACAAGGTGCTTGCTGAGCACTCAGGTTTGCTTGCTGTGATAAATGCTCCTTAAGAAACACAAAATATGGTTGTCTTGGACACAAAAATAATAACTTCAGTTCAAATCAACTTTAAGTGTATCTTCGCTCCAGGGGATTGTTTATCCATGATGGCCATTTAACCAAAGATGGCTTAAGAGAACAATAAAGAGAAATGCATTTCCATGGAAACCCGTGTAATATAACACAACGCTGAACTTGTACTGTCATCATCCTGGATGCCTGGCTTTTCTACTTCCTATTGAAAGTTTAGTAGAACAAGCTTTCCATCCATCCATGTGACCATCACATAACCCCACCCCTTCCATTCTATTCTCCTGGGGGGGGAGGGGTAGCCCAGCCTGTGATACAGGGCAGACTTGGATCATTGTTGCCAATCTTGACAGATTCACTAATACCAAGAGGAAGGAAAATCTTCTTCACTGATACAATACAAGCAAAATTAAAATGTGTTCAATACAGGAGAAGCCTTGAACGATTCAGCTGTAGTCGAATTTGTGCAAGAATGGAGGATAGAGTACAGAAAGGGTTCAGAAAAGATTTACAAGGATGTTGCCAGGGTTGGAGGATTTGAGCTATAGGGAGTGGTTGAATATACAAGGGTTATTTTCCCTGGAGCATCAGAGGCTGAGCGCTGACGTAATGGAGGTTCATAAAATCAGGAAGGGCATGGATAGGGTAAATAGACAAGGTCTTTTCCCTGGGGTGGGGGAGTCCAAAGCTAGAGGGAATAGGTTTAAGGTGAGAAGGGAAAGATTTTGAAAGGACCTAACGGACAACTTTTTCACTCGGAGGGCTATATATCTATGGAATGAGCTGCCAGATGAAGTGTTGGAGGCTGGCACAATTACAACATTTAAAAGGCAACTGGGTGGCTATATGAATAGGAAGGATTTAGAGGAATATGGGCCAAAATGCTGGCAAATGGAACTAGGTTAGGATATCTGGCCGGCATGGACAAGTTGGACCAAAGGGTCTGTTTCTGTGCTGTACATCTCTTTGACTCTATGACATTACTTGATATGGGGTAAACAAAGTCAGAAAACACACAAACATTTGTGATTTCAAATAAACCTGTTGGACTATAACCTGGTATCGAGAGATGTCTGACAATGACACTATGGACCAATGTTAATCAGGCATTAGTGGGGGAAATAGATCAGCTAATCAGTGCCATCTTCACTGTCTCACATAGTGTTGGAAAAGGTTTAATCACATAACAAACCTGATCAGAGTAAGTGTGCAGAAATACCGGAAGCAATTTTACAAATGTGACTTATTCTTACCTTCATCGGACCCCTTTAGTGCAAATTTAGACGACTAATAATATTGTCAATATATCATAGGGGACTCATACTGCTCCTTTCCTACCAGTGTGTACTTTTCTAGTGCCTGAAGTATGGAGCAATCAAAATAATGTTTGAAGAGCTAGTACATGTGAAGATTTAAGGAGCAAGATCAGTTTGATGCTGTTTAATAAGATCAAGTGAAGAACTTTCAAATAACTCATCATTATGTAACAGGGAGAACAGAAGCTATGAATAGATTAGAGGAGTTTGTAACTGTATCTGCAAAGTTCCATTCGATTGAGGATACGGCAAAATGTACAGTGAGATTTTCGGTTGTGTTACACAGAGGAAGTTTTCTACCATTCACTGTATAAGTGTGTTATGAAGATGTGGGTGTACTATACCTTTGAGAGAGTTAAAAGCAGGCAGAACTACCTGACACAGCACCAAGTGTTCTGAACAAGGTATAATGTAATATTTGGTTGAACAACTTGATTAGCTGGTTGCCTGGAGACGACAAAACAAATTTGAATTAGGCAATCAGTTTAAATTATACCCCGAAAAATACCAAACTCCAATCAAGTTTGAATTTAGTCTACTGACAATCTTAAAATTGATGACACTCTTGCAGGTGGAAGACAAGGGAAAATTGATCAGTTGGGAGGAGAACTGCCAAGCCACCAGCATCTCCAGACTGCCTGTAGAATAGTTCTCTTAAAGGTGCCTTTATTGATCAGTGATCTGTGAAACAGAAATCACTTAAGAATAAGAAAAGAAGACCGAGGAAGTTGTGAAGAGTCAACAACAGGCTAGTTTTGAAAATTTGAATTTTTGGTAAATCTTAACCAGGGGTTTTGTCAGATTAGTATTATAGAAGGGAAAGTAAAAGATAGGTTAGAGGAAGGAGTTGTAAATAGTTGTTAGTTAATTATTCTCTGTTATGCTTTAAGAAATAAAGTTGTTAATTTTTACTTTAAATAGTTCTTGGCCTCAGATTTTCAGTTTACTGCACGGGATAAATCTGGTCTATGTTGCTGGTTTAAATTAAGTAAGAGGGTTTACTCCTTGCTGTAACATTAGTTGCCCACTAAAGTAATGTGAATTCAATGCTGATTATAGTTTGTTATAATAGGAGTCTAAAAATGTGAAATCTTGTCATGTGATTCTTTCTGTTGGCTACTGGGGAATTCATATTTCTCTTTTAAAGTTATTGGCCTCTCCAGAACCTGTAACAGTGAATATAAAGATTCATACAAGAGTAAAATCAAGCAAACTGACAGGCATTTTATTACTAAGTTTGAATGCAGTTTTTGGCCAAGTTGAATAAATAAAACAAGTTTATAGAGACATTGGATACCTGAAAAGTGTGCCAACAGCGCACTGTGCTTGATTGAATGCTGTTCTTGTAAATCAAACCAATTTTACCAACCTTCACTTTGTACACAGTTGAGCAATGTAATTTGAAGGTAATTACAAGTTGAATGTAATTTAATTCAAATAGCAGAAGGATAGTACTTGATGACATTCTCAATGTTCACAGAAATATAAAACCTGAATTAAGTTATAAGAAAGATTTATTCTCGACAGTTTTTGGGCAGTACCATATCCTCCCCATTCCTTTCCAAGAAACTTTGTTATTGTCACATTTTGATGGATTTTACAGCATTATGACTACATATTCAGCCATTTCAAATGAAGAATGTTTGGTTCTGGGAATGTTAGACATGCTTAATATTAAAAAATGCAGCCGTTCCAGGTTAAAATGATGATTTATCTTTATAATACGTAATAGGTAATACGTAACAATTAAACTCCAGGACACTGATAGGAATTACAATTATATCACAGTAACAATTCTGATACCCAAAACTTGTACCTTTTTCTTGTGGGGCGGTAGGGGGGGGGGAAGGGGGGGGGGGTTGGGGGAGTGGGGTGGGATGATGAAGGAGGTGGGGGAGGGGAGAGGGGTTGGTGTTGGTAGGGGATGGTGTGAGAAGAAAGATTTCCAGAATGTCGGCACTTTTTGCATGAAGCAGCTTTTCACTATGGTCCACAACTTCCAAACCTGCTAAAACATTGGCTTGAACCGATCAGCTTGATGCGACTGTAAGCTACCTTAGAACATAAAACATAGAACAATACAGTGCAGAACAGGCCCTTCGGCCCTCGATGTTGCACCGACCTGTGAACTACTCTCAGCTCGTCCCCCTACACTATTCCAAAATCATCCATGTGCTATTCTAAGGATTGTTTATATCTTATGAGCATTTCTGTTTATGAAATGGTCTGAGAGCTACAGAGCTGTACTCTCCCTTTCAAAATCTTCATTCATTCCTAAATTATCAACCGGGCCCTTTAAAGTTAAAAGATCAAGTTGCATTCATTGAATGCTTAACCTTTCTTATCTTTATTCCTGTCAGCAAAGCATATGAAAATAAAACTACAATGCCTGGAACATCTAATGCAACCTGTCTTTTAGCTCCACCTTCATAATACATTTAATCCAGTTTAATTTCCTTCTGGCACTACTTGAATGTTTATATGCTTTCATTCAACCATGCTACACCCAAACCTTTTATGTTGTCATCAGCCTGTGCCTCCAGATTGCAAATTAGGCCTGAGTCAAGATACTTAAGTTACATTGGCAGTACACTATAAAATGGATAATGCTTCAGTATTAAGTGTACCTTCTGCATTGCCTCGACATTTGGAATTAGAATTATAATCAACCACTTTTAAACTTTTTAAATTTAAAATTGTTTGTATGTAGGAGTGGTTAACTCAATCAAGGAGTAAGGAGTTCAACTAGGAACTTTGTAAAGCGTTCCAGAAGATGCATACTTGTCAGCAGAAGAACTATTGACGTAATTGCTTTTTATTGTTTTTTCCAAATGCATCTTAGTTTGCTGTGACAGTAGCTGGAATGCTAAGTATAATTTTGGGAGAACATACAAGAATGATGCATGCCAAGACTATCCATATCCTTACAAGAATCACTGTGTCTTTTTTTTAATGATGTTTAAGCCAAGTATATCAAGGGGTTGAAGGAAAGGTGGCTAAATTGAGCTGAACTCAGGAGTTGGGATGTCAAATTGCAGCTGTACAGCACGTTGGTTAGGCCACTTTTAGAATACCGCAAATATCCTGACCTCTCTACTACAGGAAATATGTTGTTAAACTTGAAAGGATCCAGAAAAGGTTTGTAAGGATTTTGCTGTGTTTGGAGGCTTTGAGTTAAAGAGAGAGGCTCAATAGGCTCCAGCTTTTTTTCCTGGACTATCAGAAGCTTACAGGTGACCTTGTAGAGGTTTATTAAATCATGAGGGGCATGGACAGGGTAAATAGACAAGGTCTTTTTCCCAGGCGAGGTGAGTCCAAAATGAGAGGACATAGGTTTAAGTTAAGAGGGGGAACATTTACAAGGGATGTCAGGGGCAACTTTCTCACTTAGACAGTGGTGTGTGTATGGAAAGAGTTGTCAGAGGAAGTGGTGGAGGTAATTACAATATTTAAAAGTCATTGGGATGGGTTGATGAATAGAAAGTGTTTAGAGGGATTTGGGTGAAATAGTGGAAAATGAGATTAGATCAGTTTAGGATATTTGGTTGGCATTGATGTGCTGGACTGAAGGGTCTGTTTCTGTGCTATATAACTCTATGACACTGTGAGGTACAGATCTGCAGTGATCTAATAAAATTCAGGAGTGGTTCAAGAGGCTAATGGCCTAATTCTTTTATCCAATGTGGATTTCCAACAAGGGAGTAATCTGACATTGTCCTCATTTTACTGAGGGGTGGTATGATGCACAGATTTCACTTAGATAGCATTGATCAGAAGATTGCAAACTCACTCACCAAGAAAACCTACAGTCACACACAACACAATATTCACTCATTATTAAAATAAATCCAATTTTTCTTGTAATACAATGTGGAATCTATTTTATGCATTATACAATTTTGTAGTTTTTGGATCTCTACGTTGAAGCGCAGAATAAGTATCCTTCAACTTATTGATTTCACAATATAATGAAGATTTTATTTACTTTGCTGATTGACACTGCGTATTAATTATCAAAATTATTGACACCGCAAACTCTTCAGAAACTTAATTCAAAGCTATTTCTTTCATCTCTTATGGACTACATTTTTTATTTTGTTTTTTTTCACTCAGTGACGATAACTTATATCTAACAATACAGATTCTATTCAATGCCTTTCATAAATATTTGTAAGCCAAATTTAACATTTAAAAAATATTTATCCTTATGATGTAGGCAATTAGGGATAGGCTGACATATATTGTCTAAGGAGAAAGTGAGGTCTGCAGATGCTGGAGATCAGAGTTGAGAATGTGTTGCTGGAAAAGCACAGCAGGTCAGGCAGCACCTGAGGAGCAGGAGAATTCCTGATGAAGGGCTATGGCCCGAAACATTGATTCTCCTGCTCCTCGGATGCTGCCTGGCCTGCTGTGCTTTTCCAGCAACACACTCTCGTATATTGTCTAGCCCTGGTCACCCTGAAGAAGGTATTGATGGATTGCCTCCTTCAGTCCATATTGCTACCAAAACCATGGCTTCATTTTTGCTGATCATGAGTCATGTTAACTCAGTACAGATACTTCTGGTCATAACAAACTAGCTGCAACCTGAAACAGAGCTAGGTAAAAATGAAAATATTAATTATGGCAATTCATATAGTAATACAATGAAACACTGTGAAGAAGGAAGCAGTCAGCATTAAAGATAAATTATTGCACAATGCTTCTTCTGGAAAACTTCTTGATCAAGAAGAGACTTGCCTTTCAAGAAGAACAGGTTATGTACAGCAGCGAGCTATATGAATACCATGACCTAAATGCCATGCTTGATTGATAAACACAGATAAATCAATGTATAGATGGCAAAATATTAATAATTATCCATTTAGTGAAATGATTTGAATTTCTTTACATTTGTCTTTAATAATACTTAAAACAAAAATGTAATTAAAATTTGAAATAAATATGATTGAGAATTAAACGTAGCCTGTGATAGTAATTGGAATTTTTTTATCTAAGATTTGGCAATCTCAGTATAGAAGTTTACTTGGCAGAAATCCACATAGTGAATTGGAATGTTGGATTTAATTTCCAAAAGTACTCTTGCTTTATGGATCTCCTTTTGGAGGAACACTCGGGGCGGAACAGTGGCTCAGTGGATAGCACTGCTCCCTCACAGCACCAGCGTCTCAGGTTCGATTCTCAGTCTTGGGTGACTGTCTGTGTGGAGTTTGCACGTTCTCCCCGTGTCTGCGTGGGTTTCCTCCGGGTGCTCCGGTTTCCTCCCACAGTCCAAAGATGTGCAGGTTAGGTGAATTGGCCATGATGAATTGCCCGTGGTGCTAGGTGCATTAGTCAGAGAGAAATGGGTCTAGGTGGGTTACTGTTCGGAGAGTTGGTGTGGACTTGTTGAGCCGAAGGGCCTGTTTCTGCATTGTAGGGAATCTAATCTAATCTAAATTGTCATATCCACCTTTTCTGCTTTGTATTCCCACGGGAGGTCCAGAAGATTGGCCTCAAAACTTTCATGCTGAGACCATTGTCAGTGCTAATAAACTGGTCTAAAGCATGTTAATTTTAGTCCATTGTGTATTGCACTAATGTAACCCTTATTACATATCTTAACAAACTGGACAATGCCTTTTTTGAGCCTCTTTCCTGGGGTACAGTATTGCATCAGTTACAGTATTAGAATAATAATCCAAAATATTATTTAAATTTTATTATGACTGTTTGGAGAACTTGCATTCAATATTTTAAAAAATGTTAACCCTGTAACTGCAGAAAATGTAACACTTGCCCATTTACTTCCACCCTTCCCAGCATCCAAGGTCACAAACATACCATCCAGGTGAAGCAATGCTTTATCTGCACTTCACTCAGTTTAGTCGACTGCATTTGCTGCTCACAATGTGGTCCCCTCTACACTGAGGAAACTAAGCATAGACTGGGTGAATGCTTTGCAGAATATTTGTGTTCTGTCTGCAAACAAAACCCTGAACTTCCAGTTGCCTGCCACTTCAACACACCACCCTGTTCCCTGGCCGACATCTCTGTCCCAGGCTTTCTGCAGTGCAAGCTGGAAGAACAGCACCTCGTTTTCCATTTGGGAATGCTACAGTCTTTTGGACTGAATATCGAGTTCAATAATTTTAGGGATTGAGGCACATCCATGTCCTTACCCCAACCCCCACTTACCACGCCTTGTTATCACATCATCTGCTATTACACACTGCTCATTGTTAGCTACTTATAGTCCCCTTTAGCTGCCATTCATTCTTCAAGGCTGACTGTTACCCATTTCTTTGTTTGTCCAACTCTTTTCTCTTTTTTGGGCACCCTCTCCACCTATAATTTACTCCTTTCCCCGTCCCCCTAACTTATCTTTTGCCTGAAACCAACTTTATCCCAGTTACCATTAGTTCTGAGGAAGTGTCATTGGACCTGAAATTATAACTTTGATTTCTGTCCAAAGATGCTGCTAGACCTGTCAAGCTTTTCCAGCAATTTCTGTTTTTGTTTCGAATTTCCAGCATCCGCAGCTCTTTTGATTTTTGCTTTCATTGAATTCTCCCAAGTTCTCCTTTTGTCAATCATGACATTTATTATTCCAAACTTGGGGGATGGGGGTGGGGGTGTTCAGAAGTGGTAGTGCAATGGCATCGTCAGAAGTTTGGATTTAGATGATGAGATGAAAAAGGCCCATATATGAAATTATGATGATAGCTATCTATCATACTGCATAGTGCTGTAGCCCTGTAAGACAAGGATGGACTGGCACATTCAGGTTCCAGTGGTAGCAGAGGTTTATGACAATGTTCTTCGACGAGCTGGGACTTGCCTTCTCTTCAACATCTCAGTGGGAGCTTTGGAATGATCAGCCTTGTAAAGAGTGTGTCTTTGTCTCTGGGTTAGAGCATCACATAGAATCCCTACCATGGGGAAACAGGCTATACAGCCCATCAAGTCCACACCAATCCTCCAAAGAGCATCCCACCCAGACCAGCCCCACCATCCTATCTCTGTAACCCTGCATTTCCCATGGCCAATCTACCTAGCCTGCACATCATTGGGCTGTGGGAGTAAACTGGGGCACCAGAAGAAACCCAAGCAGACATGAGAAGAATGTGCATACTCCACACAGACAGTCACCTGAGGCTGGAATTGAACCTGGGTCCCTGGTACTGTGAGGTAACAGTGCTAACATTTGAACCTCTGTGCCACATAGGGCACTTTCTCAGGCAGACTATCTCTAGTCATCCCTTACCTTTCAGGGCAGCTGCTTGCTGAGGCACTGCCTTTTCTGGCTGGGATTGAGGGTGAGGTCTCATGAGGGATAAAGTCCAGGGCTGGTCCAGGATCCTAGCCTGAATCGGTGACTGGGGCTGGCCTAAATCAGGATCAAGAATATGGATTGGGTCTGGATCAGTGACTGGTTCGTGGTCTGGATCAGGACTCAGGTTAAGGTCCACTTCACCCAGTTCCCTTTGCACCATGTGGAGTTGGTGACTGTTGCTTTTGGGCTCCATAGGCCTTTAATTGATTAATGTGGTACCACCTGGTCTTTCCTGTTTCTAGCGAAATTCCATACATGGATGGACTGGCCTTATCCACCACCAGCTTGGGACCTGAATATCTGGGGGACGGGAATGTTCCTGGCTGGAAAATATGTAACTTCACTCACTGCCCTACATTGTAAGTGACCAGGTTCACCTTCCCATCAAAGTTCGCCTTGATCTGCTTTCCCCTTTTTTGCCATTCTGACGGTGGTTGCATTGTGTGCAGCTTGTACATTTCCAAATAGAATTTTCACAGTTTTCTCATAGTAGAGAGCTTCAACCTCAGGCTCTGTCAAGTCCAGTTCTATTAAGGGTTCAATATCGCACATGGAGCGTCCCATCAGTAGAACGTGGGAAGAATGACTACAATTGAACCGGACGATGAGTTCCTTTTGAGCATGAGAACAAGTTGTAAAACTATGTTCCAGATCGAGTTATTTAGCTGGACGACTTTTCACAGCATCCCTTTGAGGGTGTGATTTGTCTTCTCTACAATCCTGCTGGATTAATGATGGTAGGCAATGTGATTAGATTAGATTAGATTACATTACATTACAGCATGGAAACAGGCCCTTCGGCCCAACAAGTCCACACCGTCCCGCCGAAGCGCAACCCACCCATGCCCCTACATTTACCCCTTACCTAATACTACGGGCAATTTAGCATGGCCAATTCACCTGTGGGAGGAAACCGGAGTACCCAGAGGAAACCCACACAGACACGGGGAGAACGTGCAAACTCCACACAGTCAGTCGCCTGAGGCGGGAATTGAACCCGGGTCTCAGGCGCTGTGAGGCAGCAGTGCTAACCACTGTGCCACCGTGCCGCCCCGTGGTGGACCTTTAGCTGATGCCAAATATATTCATCACCGCCTGCATTACATAGGCTGTGAAATGGGTTCCCTTGTCTGCAACTACGCTGCAGGGAAGACTCAATCTATTGAAAATGTGCTGAATGAAGACGTCTGCTGCAAATTTAGTGGTGTTTGTTCAAGTGGGAAATGTCTCAACGCATTTGCTAATAATGTCCATGATGACCAGGATATATTTATGTCCTCCTTTGCAGGATATTAGGAGCTGACATAGTTTATTTGAAGGTCAGTCCATAGTTCTCTTACTGGCCTGTATGCCTTAGCACTCCTTTAGTGGCAAACTTCACTGGATTGTCCTGGGGGAAAAGAATACAATTCTCGACGTAATGTTTCATGACTTTTCCTATTACTAGTCACCAACACAATCCCCTAATTCTGTCAGTCTTGGTTTCTGTCTTTTGATGCTCCTGGATTTTGTGACATTGTTAACTAACTTGATTTCAGTCCTGGATCGGTACACGTACCATCCGTCTTTGAGAACATGTCCATCTTTAGTACTTAACATGTCCTCCCATGTGCTATATGAAGCAGGGATCATTTCCTTCTGTACCTGCTTTAACTTGATGTTGCTGCTTTGAGCTTGTACCTGAGCTTTGATATTGGTTCAGCTCAGAGTGGAAGAAAGTGAGGACTGTAGATGCTGGAGTATCAGAGTCGAGAGTGTGGTGCTAGAAAAGCACAGCAGGTCAGGCAGCATCCGAGGAGGAGGAGAATCAACATTTTGGGCATAAGCCCTTCATCATAACGATGCCGTATTCATGGCCTTGGCAGTTTGGAGAATAAATTTGTGTAGGGGTGCAGATGGGGTAATGGTTTCCCATGTGCCAAGATGAATCCCCTAGCTTCCCACAGTAGTAGGTTCACTTAAACTGTTACATGCTGCTTGAATGTATGTTTCCTAGTGGGGGTAATTTTTCAGGGTGACTGACCACTTAGGCTATAACTGCTCACTCAACAGCCTGAGTGCTTATTTTACTGAGGAGATTCAGCGCTGATTCTATTAGGGGTTTGTCTCCATGGCTCTCCATATATGTCACATCATGTCTTTCAGTGTCCATCCTCCACCATAGAGGATCCATCTGTGAGTATTCTCTCAGTGGGGTCTCTCTTCTACTCCCTTTTTGTCTTGCCCCTTTTGCTTTGGCACGATTGGTCCCTTAGGGACAGTTGTTGCCACTACCTGACATTTATGGGGTTCTCCTCTGTAGCTCAGATTGTTAGTGATGAATGTGAGCACTTTGGTATGTTTGACTGCAATGTCACGACCCTGTAACAAACAGCATGCTATGCGGTTTCAGCTGACCGTTCCACCTTTAATCCTGTCATCCAGCAAAAGCTGAATGGGGTGTGCTCCATCAGAATGATTAGGCGGCTGAGGCCAGTAATAAAGGGAAACATTTTACTGCCCAGAGCACAGCTAGCACGTGCTTCTCACATGTAGAGAAACCCTGCTGTACTGATGAAAGAGTCCAGGAGACAAGCTATCGGTCCGAGTATATTGAGACATTCTTGGAGACGTCCCGCTGCCAATGTGGCAAGTGTGGCTGTGCCAAGGTAAAGGGAAGTTCTAAGTCTGATACCAGCTATGCAGGGCATCTGCCAGGGACTGTTTTAAAACTCCAGTAGCATCCATTTACTGTTCAGTCCATTCCCATGGGGTATTCCATTTAAGGAAGTCAGAGAGTGGGTGGCTTTGATGGTGAAGCAGTATTCCACTGAGCTCAGAAAGGAACACAACAAATTTACATTCCTGAGGAGGGTAAAGCAGGCTCAGGCCTCGATACACCTGCTTTCTATTTCATGTTGTCCCTGAGCTATCACAGGTCCCAATATGAGACCTAAGGACTCATGACCTGCGCCTTCTTGGGATTAACTTGTAGGAGAGTTAACAGTTCCTTTAACAATGTCAAACATTCAGTCCTTATCCCTGTCTGCAGGAGGAGATTGTCCACATTCTGCACCAAGCAGTCCTGTCAGGAAACCAGCAGCAGTAGAATGAGGCACTTAAAGGCCAGTTAAGAGTACACATTGACACACACACACACACACGCACACCCTCCATGGACACAAAGGCATGCACCTATAATTTATATACACACAAATACATATTAATGCAAAAGTGCAAATATATTTAATGTGCATTCATACAGCTTTCCATTAACTACATAAAGAAGGAAATTTCTATTACAGTACATTTAATGAATGCTTAGATGCATCTATTAATTAGCATTGAACAGAACATTTAACAAACTAGTTAAAAGTCTGTTTTCAACTGCTTTTTGATAAATTATATTTTGGGACTGTATAAGAATCTAAAAAAACTTGTTTTAATCAAAACTAACTTAAATATTCTTTTATTAAATCAGTTCAGGAAAGGACAGTCACAACACCGCAATTGCATGTTTTATAAATAACTCTATCTTCTGGAACCACATTTGTGTTAATTGCAAAGCACTTTACTACTTGTTTTAGATTACTGTTCATGTGACAACCATTATCATTTTAATAGTTAGCCAACGAACAGGAAAAAGAGCCTTTTGAAGTGGTATAGACAGTCACATTGTTTCATTAATCATATTTAAATGAAAGGCTGAAACCAGACTGGTAAACATGTCCTTACTAATTAACACCGTCTTCCTTTCGAACCATATGTTCTTTTTTTCCTCCAGCATAGCCCAAAGATTTAGATTCCTATTTGTCAGCAATGAGGCTAGATCTCTGCCGGTGTGCTCTTGGGCATGTTGTTTGTCGGCTGGCGAAAGGTGACCCATTGTTGAAACTTGTAAATGACAATGTGCTCCGTCTCCACAGGAAGATTCTTCAGCCTCTGCTGCCACCTCCTGCTTAGCTCAGCTCACAACAAAAGTGAATTGGGGAGGGTGACAGAATTTGTTGGCTCCCATTCTTTATGGATGCGCATTAGTGACCCAACAGGGCACCTATTACTGCTACAGTGAACAGAGCCATCGCCAGTTTATTTTTAAACTGACAAGACATGAAATCTTGTTTCTGAATCAAGTAGCTGGATGGACAATGGCTAGATTTAGATTTAGATTACCAACAGTGTAGAAACAGGCCTTACGACCCAACAAGTCCACACCAACCCTCCGAAGAACAACCCACTCAGACCCATTCCCCTAACTAGTGCACCTAACACTACGGGCAATTTAACATGGCCAATTCACCAAACCTGCACATCTTTGGATTGTGGGAGGAAACCGGAGCAAACCACACAGACACAGGGAGAATGTGCAAACTCCACACAGACAGTTGCCCAAGGTGAGAATTGAACCCAGGCCCCTGGCGCTATGAGGCAGCAGTGCTAACCACTGAGCCACCATGCCGCCCCACAGTAGTTGTAACACTGCTCCACATCTAAGTCTCTCTGGGACAAGAAACATGTGCCTGCAATAATCTATTTTTGGAGCACTGATGGGGCAAAGTGATACCCATTACATTGTGTAGGTGCCCTTGCACAAAGTTACACTCCGGTTGATCCAACAATTCTGTCATGTCTCTGATCATGTCCATGCTTTAAGCCAAATTTGAGCCAAACTTGTTGAATACCCAGTTGCTAGAATTAACTTTGCCCCAAAATGACATAAAGGACCGTGTCTTTTTAAAAAATAGATCAACTGAATGGTCAGTTTGATGCCGTTGTTCATAATGTGGATCAATCTCAAATGTATCAAAATAATTATCTTCTCGATGTATGTCAAATCAGGAATTTCAACTTGCCTTCTAAAAATATCTTTGTTAGCAACTAAATATACAATGGTAGGCTTCTTTTAAATTCCCATTATCCAAATCTGTATCACTATTGTCCCCACCTAAGTGTAATAATTACTTGTTAGCAAGGTCAGATACTAGACTATGATGTGACATGTCATGTAGACCAATGCTGTGACTTGGCTTATCTTGCTTCAGCACACTTGTTCTTTGCTTTACAAACTTCATGACTAAAACGCCAGTGTTTTGATGAATTAATTTTGAATAATTTATATTGGAGTCATGACAATCCAGCATACTTGCATTGTAATCAATTCAAACAGAATTTGAAGAAGTATTTGAAAGAAAACAAACAGAAAGCTTATATTTATGCTTGGTCTTTCAAGCCCAAAGCATTTTGACTCCAGTTAAATCATGTTTTTAACTGTATTCTTTTTTAAAATCAGATGTAGAAGCAGAAGTAGGCCATTCAAGGAGATCGAGGCTGAGTTGATAACCCTCAACTCCACTTAATGGTTTTATCTGTATAACCCTTGCTTCCCTTACTGATTAAAAATCAATGTCAGCCTTGAATATACTTCATTACCCAATGTCTACAAGCGACTGCAGTAAAGAGTTTTAGAGATTGACTACCGTCTGGGAGAAAACATTCTTTCTCATCTCTGTCTTAAATGCGCAATCATTTATTCTGAGTTTATGTCCAGGATTGTCCCACAAAGGGAAACAACCTCTCCACACCTACCTTGTCAAGACTCATAAGAATGGTTTAGTTTTCAATAAGGTCTCCTCTCTTTCTTCCAAATCCCAATGGGGTACAAGTCCAATCTCCTCAATGTATCCTCCTAAGTAAATTCCTCCATGTCCAGAAACAACCTCGTGAATCTACTCTGGACTACCTCCAATGCCAGTGTATATTTCCTCAGATAAGGGAACCAAAACTGTTCACTGTTATCCAGGCATTGTCTGACTAGTACCTTGTAAATATTTGACAAGGCCTGCTTATTTTTACACTCTATTCCTTTTGAAATTAGAGCTAGCAGTCCATTTGCCTTTCCTATATCTGCTGAATCCGAATGCTAGCTTCTTGTGATTTATGCACAAAACACCCAAATCCCTCAATGCTACCGCTCTCTGCATGCTTTCCCCCAATTTTCAGCTCTTCTATTTCCTGTCAAAGTGCATAACCTCACATATTCCCACATTGTATTCCATCTGCCAGGTTTTCACCCACTCCCTTAACCAGTCTATATACCTTTGTAGACACTCTATGTCATCTTGACTACTTCCCATCTCACTCATTTTTGTGTCATCTGCAAACTTCATGATACTACATTCACTTCTGTCATAGTTAAAGGTTGCTGTTATGAAAATGCCCCATCCATCTCCACTCTATGTCTCCGATGACTCAGCCAACCCTCCAACCATGCTAATATTCTACCCCTAACACCATGGTCTCTTACAAAGTAGCCTTATGTGCAATGCCTTACTGAAAACATTTAGGAAATCCAAATATATTACATCTACTAAATTCCCTTTATCTATGATACATGTTACCTTCTCAAAGTTTGTTAGCCATGATTTCCCTTCCATGAAGTCCTTCTGCCTCTACTTGATTATATTACAGTAAATCCTCTGTATCTGCGAAATCACAAATAGTGAATTTGTCTATCTGCTCCAAAAATTAAGTAACAACAAAAATCAACATCCCTGGGCAAAAATTGTATCTATGATTTTTAACCTATTTTTAACTGGCTCATCACATTTGCGGATACAAACGAATGATTGTGTGTTTTTCTCAATCCTCTACTATTTCATCCTTTACAATGGACTCCAATATTTCTCCAATGACAGCTGTTGAGTTACCTAACCTGTAGTTACTAGTTGTTGGTCTCCATTTTTCCAGAATCTAAGGATTCTTGGAAGATTACCATAACACACTATATCCGTAGGTACTTCCTCAAAAATCATAGGAATGAATGGAAACACTACAACTCATTTTACTCAGCAATATTCCACACATCCAATATTATATTGTTGCAAAGATGGTTGAGGGATAAATATCAGAACTCTCTTCTTTATTGAATAATGCAAGCGGATCTGGCAAAGACAATAAATCTTTCACTGTGAATAAATTGTCGCATTTCTAATGGGAGTTACCAATAGCCATTCCAGAATTTCCACAGTCAGCTAATCATGATACGAAGATCACAAAATCAAATCACTTTTTAAACATTTCACAGAGAGTGAAATATAGGACTGAATCTTGTTGAAACATGGGGATCTCTGCAGATGGCTGGAGAATCAGTGAGAGACACACGCACTGTCTCTTCCAGAGAGGTTCTGATGAATCTGACACCAATCAGATATTGATGAAGTCACTGCTGGGCCTTTGCTTGCAGTTCAGGCCCAAGGGCAGAAACCTCAACCAGTGAGGGCTGCTAGCCAACCAGAGGTGAACAGCTACTGCACTCAGCAGTGTCATGGAGGAAGTTGTGGGTCCTGCTGGATGAACACCCAGGATTTAGGAGGACTCAGGCACAAGGTAAGTGATTTGTGTGGAGAGAGGGGCATTGGGCGACATGAGGATCAGAAGCAAAGGCAGGGGGTGGCACTCGGTAGACAGCTCCCTGTCTCATATCCAGTTCCTTGATCAGGCACTGATTGCCTTTCATCTCCATACACCTTGCTTTTACCTTGGTGTCAGGTTGACCTTAACTCAAACCTAAAGGGCCAAGAAGAAAAGTCAATCCTGGACCGTCTTGATCTGAACTTACTTTTGATGTATTGGGAAGGTCATGAGGTTTGTTTATGGCTCTACCCAGAATAATTTAGTGGCCTTCCTGCCAACCTTGTCACCTCTGGGAGCAGCAGATTTCACCTATACATGCCTGGGGTGAATGTAGAAACTGAAAGAATGAAACAATTTAAAAGCAATTAAACAACTTACACAGTATTTAGTAATTGAAACAACAAGGAAAACATTTAACAACTTTTGACAAATGTAAAATTATTTTCTTGGTGTCAAATTGGCCTTGCAATTTTAAGTCAATACTCAGATCACCATTAACAATCTAGTTATAGGTCTTTGAACAAAACTTTCTAAATGTGATAAGGAGAGTGGAAAAGCAGAGGTGTAGCAACTTGATTGATTTATGGCTTTGGGGAACAGCAGTTAACAAGTCATAAGGAACAGAGATGGTTCATCCATTGAATATTCAAACGTCAAACATAAAAGCAAATGGGTGACAATATTACAGGAGGGAATCTTCTCCAGAGCAGCCTCTGGCCACACTCTCATCCTGGTAAGTGGAGAGATCCTACTGAGCTTTAGGAATGCCGGGTTTCTGGCCTGTGATAGATCCAGGTAATGAAGTTGCCATCCTTCCAATTGTCACTTCAGGAATCTAGATTCTGACTGTAAAATCCCAGTCAATTTCCTTTAACTGCTTATGACAGGATTTTTAATGAGCCTGACTAAATACTGCCAAGCCTTGAAGTGGCCTAAAATGTCCAGTCCCAACAACAGGACTGAGAAGCAAGTAGATTGGCCAGCGCTGGTATCATGTAGACCCATCTGTCTCCATTCTCGACTTTTTAGTGATGGTGTGACCTAAAATTTCTGGCATTTGTTGCAAACTTTATATCTGTACTTGAGATTAAGATTATACATTAAATCAATGAATCGGATAGACATGACAACTTGAGATGAATTGGTGTGCAACTAATCATCTTACAGACATGGATCAAATGTAGGGGAGTAGAAATAGTCGAATTGTGAAAATGGAAATTATATTGCCTTAGATGACGTTTTTGCAATATGGCTGTTGACCAGATGCAAAGTGCACTTAAAAATTAACAACTGTCATCCATCAGTTTGAATTTATGTATACTCTGAAAAGCTTTCTCACATTACTGAAAAACTTGGCATAATTACCAGACTGGAGTACCATCATAAGAAATCATCTTTGGTTTAAGAAATGGATTTTAAGCTGTTCCAAGACAGGTTGTGTCAAGCTTTATGTTAGTTCCTTGGGGATATGCTCGGCACCTCATCGACTCTCTAAGCTGATTTTCCACCATGGAGACATATTTGGGACAGAATCTCTCTGGAGGACATCTGACCAAACTTCAGAATTTTGTGTGGACGAGCCCATAAATGATATGGGGAGACTTTTCCTGTCCTGAAAGAGCCATGCAATCACAAATGCAGGTTGGTCAGATGAAGTGTGGGAGTCATTGAGACGGACCACAACAGCCATCGTTGTGGCTGCTGGTTGTCCTGAAGGAGAGATGACTAGTTTGTGGCAAAGTCTTTCCCTCCCACACAGAAGTGGACTGTCAAAGGTAAGGTGTGGGAGGCTTTACTGTTATCACAAACCAGTTAAACATTGAGGGAGTGAAAGTCCTTACTGTTGACAAATCTAAATGTCTGGTCACTGAGTGTCTTGTGAGCATTTGGGTGGTATTGATGATGCTTTGTGTCTGAGGAAATTGATGAGATGTAACCCAATGTCATCTGTTCATGTGAGGCTCCAACTGCCCTGAAATGCATATTCTGCCCAACCCTAGCCTGGAAGAGTGGTGTGAAACCATTTTAGTATTTCTACTAAATCCACAGCTGATCCTCAGAAAGGGCTAGAAGCAAAGGAGGTCATGACTGTGAGATTTGATACTCCCAGCAGAGCATAGTATCAGTGCTGCAAGATGTAAGATCTTTGGCAATGAGAGCACAGTCTTGATGACCATCTGTCTTGGAAGTAACACTGTCAGACCTGTTTGAGGCTCTGGTTCTTGGCCATCTACAGGTAGTTTTGACTTTGGTGGTAGTTCTTGGGTTGAAAAATGTTATTTACTGTCTTTCTACTTCTCTTTCTTCTGCCTTGCCCTTCAAATGCCCATATTTCCACCTGAACCACTGGGGCAGAGCCAGAAGTGGTGTCCAGCAACACTGGCATGCTGCAACCTGCACAATTGGAGCCAACAAAGTAGGGAAACCAACTTGATACAGATGATGGAGCAGAATGATAGTATTGTACAAAGGATGAAGATGAAGCTGAGGATCAGGACTTTGAACAGAATGACTGTCCATGAAAGAACAATGCATTGTCACGCCCACAAGGCCAGAGATAATTTAGTTGAAACCTGTTTTAGGGATGAATGTTGGGTTTGGACTTTGTTTAATTGTTGCTAGAACATGCGTACATTGTCATTTTGGTGGATATTCTTATTTTATTAGTCCTTGACATTTTGTGTTACTGAATAAATGTCTAGTTATCCATGTGATTGTATACATGATGCCTTTGTATGAGCCAGCTTTAATTCATCGACACATAACATATCCCACATGACTACTGGTGTAAAAGCAGGAGATGGTGAGACAGTAGACTAATATTGCATGTGTTAAGGTTAGGTAACTCTCAAGGCATTTGGTGGATGTGATATCCAAGTTTAATGAGGAATATGGACCAGGAGCAGGCAGGTGGGACTAGGTTAGTTTGATCTTTCCATCATCATATATCTCAGAAGCACTCTGAATGCATGAGCATATTCTAGGACAGCAATGCAGTTTGCCACAGCAGACCACTGCACGATAATAAAGAATAGATAGAATCTGGAGAAACTTTCCATCGAATCACTACAGTGTGGAAACAGGCCATTCAGCCCAACAAGTCCACACCAACCCTCCAAAGAGCATCCCACCCTATCCCTGCAACCGTGCATCTCTCTTGGCTAATCCACTTAGCCTACATATCCCTGAGCACTATGGGCAATTTAGCACGGCCAATCCACTTAGCCTGTACATATTTGTACTGTGGGCAGAAACTGGAGCACTAAGAGGAAACCCACACAGACGCAGGGATAATGTACAAACTCCATTCAGACAGTTGCCCAACGCTAGAATTGAACCTGGATCCTTGGTGCTGTGAAGCAGCAACCACTGAACCACCGTGTTTTCCTCTTCAATCTGACCATTTGACTTAACTGCCTATTCTCAGATCCTGTCCTGTGAACTGTGAAGTCTCTTTTCTGGAATATTCATGCAACTGAGAGTTTAAACTTTCTCAGTGTTTCAATAATCTGCAGAGTTTTAATAAGCACTCCTGGCCTGGAATCTTCCACAAACTATACATTTTCACTGAGATAACTTATTTCCTTTGCTCTGAACTGTCTCATTTTCTGGGACTGACTTTACTTGTTTCTGACTCCAGTCAGACCCCCCTTCAAAATGAACACAAAAGTTTTGGTACTAAATTTAAAAAGAATTGCTCACCATAAATCCCACATGTTGTAAACCCCCAAGTATAAACAAGCTTCATTAACATTTGAGGAATCTTACGGTCATTTACTGCCTGCTATATATTGGTATTAAATCATGTTTCTGAAAAGATTGACATCATTGATTTTTAAAACCTTTCACAAAATAAACCAACTCCTTTATGCCACTTGTTTGAAATCTAAACTCATCACTTTTCCCCACAGAGAAGAATAAAAATGTATCTTTGAGAGGTATCTCCCCTCCAGTATATTTCCTCCATTTTTTGCACCTCTGTCCTTGAACCCCACCCCTGCCAACGCAACAAGAGCAGAACCCCCCCACCCCACGAACTTCCGTATACATTGCATCATCCTCCGCCACTTCCACTACCCACAAACAGACCCCATCACTAGGGATATATTTCCCTCCCACCTCATCAGCGTTTTGGAGAGAGCATTCCCTCCAATATTCCTTGGTCAGATCCACCTCCCCCCCACCCCCCACCCCCACCCCCACCAGCCCACACTCCACTCCCAGCACCTTCATCTGCCACCACAAGAATTGCAAAACCTCCACCTACACCTCCCCCCTCATCTCTGTCCAAAGCTGCAAAGGATCCTTCCACATCCGACAGAAATTTACGTGTACTTCCATCAATGTCATCTACTGTATCCGTTGCACCTGATGTGGTCTCCTCTACTTCGGGGAGACAGGACGTCAATCTGCGGATCGTTTCAGTGAACATCTCTGGGACACCCATACCAGCCAACCCCGCCACCCTGTGACTGAACACTTCAATACCCTCTCCCACTCTACCAAGGGCATACAGGTCCCGGGCCTCCTCCACCGCCAAACCTAACCTCCTGATTCCTGGTCGAAGAATACGTCATCTTCCGCCTTGGGACCCTGCAACCACATGGGATTAATGTGGATTTCACCAGTTTCCTTTTTCCCCTTCCCCCACCTTATCCCAATCCCAAACTTCCAACTCGTCACCACCCTCCTGATGTATCCATTGTCTTTCCCACCTATCCGTTCCACCCTCCTCTCCGACCTATCACCTTCTCCACCACCTTCATCTACCTATTGCATTCTCAGCTACCTTCCCCCCAACCCCCACCCCCGTCCCATTTATCTCTCAGCACCCCCAGCCCACAAGTCTCATTCCTGATGAAGGGCTTATGCCTGAAATGTTGATTCTCCTGCTTGTCAGAAGCTGCCTGACCTGCTGTGCTTTTCCAGCACCACACTCTGTGATGTGTTGATGCCAGCTGTCCAAGATGGAGGTCCAGAGGAGCAAGTGGTGAGGTAGTAACCAGGTGACCAATCTGACTTCGATGTCAGGAATTCTTGGCATCGAGTAGCTACCCAGTTGGTGAGAGAATGGAAAACTGCATCATAACAAGACAAGATTAAGCAATAACAAGGTGTTAATATATGCTAATAGGCTTCTCGCCACTTACAAAAGAAAACTTCATCCTGTCTTTCAACATTTGCTTGGAAAATGGGACTTTTTATCCTCCATGTAGAGAAGCTCCTCAATGGAATTCTTGTTCAATTTTCCCAACTTTCTGGCCATGAGGCACATTGTTCTGGAACTGGTAAGACTCTGCCATTTGTTACTTAGGCCAAAAATATCAAGTCTCAAAAGAGCTGATAACTTGAATTTTATGTAATGATGTTATGAGAATGTGGAGCTAGAAAGTTTTACGATAGTTTGAAGTTATGATTGAAAAATACAAAGAAATTGTAATTGGTTCATCACCAAAGGGCCATATTTGCACAGTAGACCTAATGAAAACATGTTGAAATGCTTTGCCACTAGTATGATTAGACTTTGCCAAATCCATACCAATAGCTGCCACAGCACTTTAGCCTGTTGAAGTGTGCAGTTATCACAGCTGAAATCATGGCTGCTTTTGTAACGCTATTAATAGGACTTTGGGAACAGATCAAATAAAATTCACAAACGTTTAATCAACTGTGAGCACTACTGGTCTTGTCATTTGGTGGAAACTCACCATGAACAATGCTGAAGAACAATGAAACATTCATGCAGTCTCTCCAAAATATGGACAGTGGTTGGAGACAAAGTTCATCGTAAGCAATACAGGATTGGCAGAGGTTTCAGTTGCCAAGTTCTCGTAGAGTGAGAAGGTCTTGCTTAAACATGCCCAGTTTCCCTAATGATGTGCTGGAAGGCATGCACTGGACAAAATGAGGCAAAGGCGGCTTGCAAGTGACCCGTCATAGAAAGTCAAATGCAACAAGTTTGGCATGAGATAGCTGGCAGTGTAAGTGTTGCTGACAAAGCCTGCAATACTTGGTTCCAAATATGTGAGAGAAGAAGGGAGACCTGCGAAAGCAGCTCTGTAACATTTTGTTCTGTGTTATATTTGGAGAGTGACGCAAAGTTTTCTTCAAATCCTGTTGCCATTTTGATGCTGCCTGACAACGACATACCCTATCGAATGCCCGACAGGCAAGGTCAGGTTGCAACAAGCCAAAAAAGTATAAGCCACAATTTATTACTAAAACTTACCTCGATTCCCTTACCAATGACTTCTTAGATGGACAAATGGACTGCAGGCGGTGCCTGGGTGGAATGGAATGGAATGGTGATACTGCATCATCAGGAAGATTGACCATCTCTGAGGTGCCTTCTCTCCTACTGTTGAGATGGACTTAAAAGGAGTGAGATAAGTATTTTGAGATGCAATTATGGAAAAGGTGCTGTAATTAAGAGTGAAATTAAATGCTCACCACAGAGGTGGGAGAGGAAAGGTGTGGCCCTAATGAAGACAACATCACTTTCTTGAGTCCACATCTCCACCTCCCTTTAAATCATGGGGTGGGAAGTGTTGAAGACAGTTTTCCTACCCAGAGATAGGCTTTGAGGCTACTTAACAGCTTCATCTTGTCACCACTAGTATTCAACCAGCAGTGAGCATGGTCCATGCCGTGAGGGAGAAGCCTGTTTGTACAGATGGGTATGCCCTTCCTAGTTGAGTAGCCCTGCCTAACAGACGCCAGGTGACAGTGGCTACCCACATACAAAACCTTCCACCTGCTCTTTAAGCTGACACCTCCCTCTCCCCTCTACTCCAGGGTCCCAGTGTTCGTACCTCACATTTCTCCCATGACAATCTTAACCTGGTCCAACTCTAGAACCAGTCCCAGTGGTGCTGCCACTGATTGTCCAGCAACTCTGTGGTGGAAAACTCCCCTTGAAGGTGCCCAGGATCTTGCTGCCAACAAACTAAGTCCTCCAGTGACAATAAGTGGGGTCAGCGGATCAAACTGGCTTTGACAAGACTGACAGTGGCTCATCACTGGGCGGAGAGGTCCACAGATGTCACTGTTAAATTCCTCCTTAAGAATTTTACTGATTCGTGCTCTTTTCAGTGAATCTCTGTGAGTATTCAAATCAGGTTCCAGAGTGAAAGCTGATGACATGGGCTCTTTCAGTGACCTCTGACCAGGCTTATTCAATAGTGACTTTGAGGATACCATAGTGAGTTCTGAAGAAAACCTGTTTCCTCCTGACCCCTTACTTCCTTCACTGAGACCTCAAGGAAAGGGTCAGAACACTTGGGGCTAGGGCTCTTGATTAGTCCTGCCTAAAATGCCTCCAAACATGTGGCACAAATACAGAGGAGAAACTCAGCAGGTCTGGCAGCATCTGCGGACAGAAAGAAACAGTGTTAATGTTTCAAGTCTGGTATGATCCTTCTTCAGAACTTTCTCCGAAAATGTAAGTTTGCTTGAGGAACACCATCCCTACTTTACAGCTTCATCTTTAGAAATGCTTCAGGGACCATGTCAAAAATTGCACTGCTTGTCTGTATGTATTTCCCTGCTGTTTCACATGATCATGTACCTAATCGATACCCAGGAACACTTGGTTAAACTACACATGAAGGCGAAATGAGGGGACAATCAAAACATGATGCCTCTGTCGTCGAATAGTCTACCAAGACTTGCTATCAATGTTTATATACACATAAAAATCAGTTGAATGACGTACACACGATGTTCTGATGAATTAATATGTATTAAATGACATGGATTTCCTCATTCCAAATGGTCTAGCTTGTAATAATGGCTTGCAATGGTTCATGTTTAATTGACACAGAAAACTACTTTATCCAGTCATCGACAGGTTTATCTATTGCATTCACTTCTCGTCAGCACCCACCCTCCCTTCCTTACCAAACCGTGACAGAAAAGCCAGTTGTGTGCCTGAAGCTGTTCTGCTCAGTGTTAACTTCCTTTTCCCTCACAAGATGCTGCCAGCAATAAAGAAAATCTTGCAAAGCAAATAGTTTGCATTAGATTGAACTGTGCAATTGTACATTCTGTCGTGGTGATGCTTTGCCAGCAGGGACCCCAGTCAGGAATGTAATGAAGAGCAGGTGAAAGGGAAGTAGATGAAATTATGAATATTCTGCTTTCTGCATGCACAATTCTGGCTGACAATAATACATTCATTCACAGGAATATTCAGAGTGTAATCTCAACAGTACAGAGTATGCACTAATCTGATTTGAGCACGACTGATTTTGACATAGTTGGGTTTTGTCCATCCCCTGCACATAAAACCAACATCAATGTATATCATATAGAGTTCTGTTGCTTGGACAATTCAGAAAAGCACTTGAAAAAAAAACAATTTTATTCCCAAATCAAAGGGAACGTAATTGGAAACCTTTTTTTGTTATCAGGTCATGTTAAAGTTTCAACTAGTGATGGGTTCATGCAACAAATCATCTGATAATGTTAACTTAAGGGTGGATTGGTGGCTCAGTGGTGAGCACTGCTGCCTCACAGAGCCAGGGCTGCAAGTTCAATTCCAATCTTTGGTGACTGTGTGTGTGGAGTTTGCACATTCACCCCACTAGGTGTTTCAGTTTCCTCCCACAGTCCAAAGATGTGCAGATTATGTAGATTGGCCATGCCAAATTGCCCATAATGTCCAGGGATATGCAGGGTTATAAGGATGGGGTGGATCTGGGTTGGTGTGGAACGGATGGGTTGAATGGCCTGCTTCCACACTATAGGGTTTCTATGATTGTAAGAAGACAAAATCAAATGGGAACAATGCAAAGGCCATCCATTTATTACCAATTGACTTAAAGCATTGCTGATTGTTCTTTTATCAAGGGAAATATTATTTTGATGGCACAACATATAAATGTTTGATAAGCCAAAAAAAAGCAACTGAAATTGAGGTAATGCTCATGTATTTACAGGGATTCTAGCATTTCCGTAATTTAATTTGTAAAGCACATGTATCAATTGTCAAGATATCATGCTGACAACCAATATTTCAGACTGTCCACTTGTCAGTATTCGCTGCCTCAAAGTAGCACGTAGCTTTCAATTCCCACATTGTCACACCACTACCCCGAGACTTCCACAAAATGCTCCAGCATGAATAATTTCCATTGCGTGTTTAGGATGGGTGTACATGTGTCAAAGCTTTGTATTTGAGGCAGCACTGACCAATCAATCCCATGTCCTTCATGCTCCCCTGAGACATTTCTAAATCTGTTACTTGCAAGAATATATTTTTTGTGTACTTCAGTTCTTCCAAGCCAATTGTAATACAACTTGCCAATCATAGTGTTAATAAGCATGAATAATGTGAACCACCAAGAATGCATTATGAACATGTATTGCAGTGAGTAACTCACTCCCTGATTCCCCAATGCCTGTCCATCTACAAGGCACCAGTCAGGAGCTGTCTGGATGGGTACAGCTCCAACCACATTCAAATAGCTTGAGATCAGCTAGAAAAAAAGCTGTCCACTTGATTGGCACGACATCTGCAAACATCCATTCACTCAACCACTAATGCACAGTAACAGCAGAGTGTACTATCTATGCAATGCACTGCAGAAAATCACCAAGGCTCCTTAGACAGCACCTGTCAAACCAAGATCTCTTCCAACCAGAAGGACAAGAACAGAAACACGACTTATATGTTCTCCTCCAAGCCATTCACCAACCTAACTTGAAAACATATTGCCTTTCCTTCAGTGTCATTGGATCAAAATCCTGGAACTCTTTCCTAATGACATTGTGGGTCTACCTATGGTATGTGGACTGCAACAATTCACCAAGTCCTTCTCCAGGGCAACTTGGATTGGGTAATAAATGTTGGCCCAGCCAATGATGCTCACATCTCATGAGTATTTTTTTTTCTAAAACATAGACACGTTGTATATGACATTCTAATTGACAGTTGGAAATTTTCTCAGTATGTTCCAGATCTATGAAAACAGGAGAGCCCTAATTCATTTTGGGAGATGTTTTATTTTAACCAACATTCCAATGGTTGGAAGGACTGATGGTGGAGGTGGGAGACAGAATAGAACATTAACCAGTTGAAAAGGTAAAGCCTGCTGATGAATCATTGAATGGGGAAGACATCAGAAGGAGAATCTTGCTACATGCTGGGAACACAGGGAGAAAGGAACACAGAGGAGATGAGTCAGCCAAATAAATCTGGGAAGGCAGCCTGATTTATCATGGGGAACCTTGCTCTTTTCAAGTTCAAAGCTAGTCAGGGTCAGAAAGTTGGCAGTAAGATTTATGTGCGCTTGCTAATAGGAAGAATGTGATATATATTTATGAGCTACTTTGTCGTGGAGAAGGGTTTGAAATTAGTAGAATCAAATTGCCATTTGATTACGCCTGTTACTCTATATGCTCATGGTAATTTAAAGGCAGCAGCTTATTTGCAGACTACACAATACTTTTGAGTCACTCACTCAGTTTTTAGGTGACTTTGCAGTTAGCGTTGATGAATAGCAGGCAATGCTTATCACAGGCATTGATCAAACATTGCCCACCATCTGAGATAAATTTCTAATCTTCGACCAGCCTGCCTTTAGGAGGATTAGAGAAATGCTCATAAGAAAGGCTTAATATCAATTCAAATCACAAAACATTCCAATTTTCACTAGTGTATTGTTCAATGTTAGGCAGGTGCACTTAAGGAAGAGTCTGTCCTCTGCAATTGTTCCTGAAAGAACTACGCACCTTATAAAGGTAATGGAAAGTTTAATAAATACCTCATGTTTTAAGATTACAAGACATTATAAATCTGTGTTTACTTGGATTAGTTCATGGAGGCACCATGAAGGAGGATCAATTAACACTCAAATTAATTATTGGAGTCTTCCATCTAATGAAAAAAAACAGATCACAAAACTTAGAAACCAATAATTCAAAGTCACGTAATGGAAGCAGATTTGTCACTGCACACTGGAAGTTCATACTTCATGACACAAGAATGTACATGTGATTTGGAAAACTATTAACTGGTCTTATGAAACCAGCAGAGATTTGAGGAAGCCCTAAGGCAATGTGTGAAAGCTTAAAAGAATTTCCATTGAACACTGAGATCCATTCCTTGTGTATAGTCAGAAAACTGAGAAACACATCGAATTAACACTAAAAAAAACTAATGATGCAACTGAAGTAAAGCCCAACCTTGTTTCTGCCTTGCTACTATTACATGGGTATTACAATATTTTTCCTTTGCCTCAACCTATAGTATTTTAATATCCTGTAAACATTTGTGAGTATTTAAATTTGAAAGCCCAGGTTGTTTTTCAGATTTTCATTTCCATTTTTATCTCACAATTACAGCTCCAACTTATTTTTCAAAAGTTATATAACAAATGCATGACTCTAGTTGTATTGAAAATCAGGGATTCTGTATTTCTGTATTTTGGAAGTTGTAAGGGACACAACCTATTTAAAGGGTTAATTTAGCTGATAACTTCATTATTAGCTAAATGGCTAACAGCCAAACTTTGGTATGCTTATAAAATCTTGACATTTGAAGTGGAAGAGAAATGGTGTTAACCATTTCAAACTAAGGAAACCTGGCCATGTTTAAAATGCTACTTTATAATAATCATGACTATGAGCTGACAAGTCTAGCACAGATGGATCCAACCACAAGCAGCCAAATATTATTTACATTTTCAATTATCAAAAGTAGTCCAATTTAAGCATGAAATCATTTCAATTTTCATTAATTAGCTGGAGCTGATTAAAGGAGGGTTCCCATGTCATTTATTTTTGGTAATTCCTCCAGGGATTGTTCCATGGATCTCAGCTGGATCAGGAGGATCCAGGATTAGATTTTGTGGGTCAGCAATTTCCACAGGAGAGAAGTGGCCTAATTTTTAAAAATAAATAAATCACGAACATCTTGTGGCTTCACATTCGCAAAATGATTCGACTGTAATCTGAAGTGCATAGCATGTACACACGGCTGCTCCAAAATCTGGCTCAACTTTCTTCAGTGATGTAAATCTGACTGCCTACTATAATTAGGACAACTGTGAGAAAATCTGAAACATGTGTTGTTAATGGAGGTACTCTTTCCATCATTCAGCTCGGAAATGTTCTATAGAATTGAACAATGAACAGTTTATAACTCAGTTTACCTTTGATAAAAAGTACAGTGTGTAATGCTGAGAACTTTTAGGCCCGAATGTTTGAGTAAATTTAGAAACATAAGAACAGAGGTCACATAGTGCATACTTGTTCACATACTAAAATTCCTACATCACTTTTTCCATTACCCACAGTGAAGGGAGGGACTTCCATCAGTTACTACTTTATCAACCAATGGAAAGTTTTTTTCTTTTTTACTGGCAAGCCTAGTAATAGTTTCCCAATGTAATTTTCTACAGAAGACTGCAGTGTTTCTGAAATGTCACACGCACTCTGTCCATCTGTAATGCAGAGTTAAGTGGCTTTTCAGTGGAACTCCCCATCTTCACATTAGGTGAAATTTTCTTACTATTCCAAGTGTTTTTGAATGCTGTACTTTGTCACATGTATGAGTCTTTCTGTTCAGAATATTTATATATTATATAATCTATAAAACTTTCCGAAGTTAAGAGATAGTCTTTGTATTGACATGACGTTTTCAGGAAAATCAAAGGTCCCTCAAAAAGAATCTTGTCTATTGTGTTGCTTTGGCTTTCTTATTCAGTTTTATTTATATTCCAGAATACAACAATAGCTAGAATTTCTTGGGAATGATTGTCAGATATGTGGTCAAATGTCCTAACCAATCACCTGCAACAAGGGAAGGACACTCTTGTTGATTTAAACCCTTTGCACAGAACCTGAGCACAGAATCTAGGCTTAATGCAAGAGATTCTGCATTGTCTTTTGGATGTGATGTTTAGCTGTGGTCCAGCCAACCCTCTCAGATGGACTTAAAGAGACAACTGGAGTAACTTGGAGAGGGATATGGGTGCTCTCTCAGTACCATAGGCAACTTTCATCACTCAGATAAATATTGTTGAAAAATTAGATTATTGGATTGGTAATCTGATTGCTATTTGTAGAATCTTGCAGTGCATAACATGGTTACTGTCTCTGCCCAGATTGCAACAGTAACAATACTTTAAAAGTAATCATTCACTTAAGAGAGGGTGCAAACAAATGCGAATCTGTTTTCAAACTGATCTGTGCATAAAAGAAAGGAACACTTTAGAAACCTCCAAGTTATTTCAGTTTGTGAGGGAAATTTAACTGCTTCAGTTAAAGATAATCAAAACGTATCCAGCTCCTCAGTGCAGAAGCAAACTATTATAGATACTAACAACCCGCAATCAAGATGGTGGCGGAATAACAGGGCCAAACCCAGGCGTAACGGCTCAAAGCCGCTTTCTTCCTTTTCTTTCTCTTATCTTCTTTTAACATTTGCTCTTTATCATTTTCTTTTCTTTATAACATGGAGAGCGACAGGTGGAGGAGAAGGCCTGCGGTAGCAGTGGCAGCAATGCCAGGAAGAGTGGGACACAGTTCCACCCCAGACCGGGGTGTCCCGACAAGTGATGAGCAGGTTCTGGACTGACTGCCCCGACCCGGACTCGTAGGCTGAGCCGAGGCTCCAGGTGCCCAGTTAGGCCCAGGTGCCTGAAGGAGTGGTAGCATCAGCAGAAGGGAGCCTGATGACTGATGGCAGCATCTGGAGGAGCATCAGATGGGGATCAGGAGGGAAGGAACCTGCTCATTCCCCAGGCCCATGGCTCCAGCTTGGATGAGGTGAGCGCGATTGTGATGGCAGAGACCCGAGAGCCCATTACAGAGACTCTGGCTGATGTCAAGCAGCAACTTGAGGAGCAGTGGAGGAGGAACAAGAAGAAGAGAGAAAGATGAACCCAATGCAGTAAAATCTTGCATTATATTCAGTGTTTCAAGATGGCGCCAGAGCATGGTGACACTTTACATACAACATGCGGTAAAACACCATTCATTGTATTTTTATATATATGTGACAATTAATCTGAAATAAAAAAGAGGGAATACTGAAAGTATTCAATGGGTGAGAAGAGAAGAATAAAGTGAAACCAAGTTAACATTTCAGGTCAATGGTCTTTCATTGGAGCTGGTCTTGTAAATGAATGCTTATTATTCATAACAAGTGAGTAGATACAGAACCATGCTAAACACGGTGCATTTTTTAATTGTAAGAGAATACTGCTGTCCTTTAAAACCCCATGGCAGAATCTTATTGGAATCTGAATGATGTGGGCTATGGTGCAAAATGTGTCAGAATCATGTGAGAAATCTAGCAAGGTACATCTCAATGTCAGGAAATACTCGTTGCATCTTTTATGTAAGTTCTGGACATCGAGGTGCGATTCTTGCTAGATAGCAAAGAGTTGCTTTTTTTTTGTTTTGTGTGTGCAGGTGTGAGACACAGTGAGAGACACAGGGTGCACGAATCTTTATTCAATTTCCACCACCAGCAAGATAGGAAAACAGCCGAGTGGCCAGTGACAAGCAGTGCCCTTCACAAAAGGGCAATGCTGTGTGATCAAACAGTGAAGGGGAGGGCAGGGATTACATCAAAATAGAGTTGGAGGGGGAAATAATGCACTCCACTCCCTGTGATGCCCACCTCTCCCTGAACAACTCCAGGGTGTTGGTGGACACCGCGTGCTCCTTCTCCAAGGACACCCGGGCAAGAGTTGCTTATTATTTGATTGAATCATTTATTGTCACATGCATTCAATATAAAATGCAGTGAAAAGTGTGTAACATACCGTACATAGGTGCCATTCACATTAACTTAGAATAAAATAAAACAAAAATAACTTAAAGACAGAGTTGAGCTTTTCCTTCTCCGCTTCTACAGTCCCGGTCCAGGCCTCACATCCCATGCCATGCTGCCTCCAGGGGCCTACACCACACGAGAGCAACAGTCCCACTCCAGGCCTCACAGCCCACGCCATGCTGCTGCCAGGGGCCTACTTCACGTGAGAGTGACAGTCCCACTCCAGGCCTCACATCCCACGCCATGCTCCCTCCAGGGGCCTACACCACGCGAGAGCAACAGTCCCACTCCAGACCTTACAGGTTGACCGACCAACTCTGTAGCCACACTGCCTCGGAAGACGCCACAACCACTCCTGAACCCATTGAAGCCACCTTCCCACCAAAGAGCTCTTTTTATCAGGTAAGTTTGAGAAAAAAAGAAGAGGGAAAAGGAAAAAGAAAAAGAAGATAAATGTAGACAAAGAGGCACAAAGA
The DNA here is from genome assembly GCF_037043375.1 of Chiloscyllium plagiosum. NCBI lineage: Eukaryota > Metazoa > Chordata > Chondrichthyes > Orectolobiformes > Hemiscylliidae > Chiloscyllium > Chiloscyllium plagiosum. Next base: position 41,098,145 of record NW_028270160.1, read on the forward strand.
GGCCTGGGCACAATAATCCGGATACTGCCTCCACTGCCGTTGCCATCTTCCAGGCTTGGGCACAGGAGATTATTGCCTGATAACAGCCTCAATTACTGCAAATCTCACTACGTTAACATACAACTTCACAATACGGAAGTCACAAGACGTACGAGGTAACTTGAGCTCACTGCTTGCTCCATAGGAATCCTATGCTGGACGACCTTGCAAACATCTCAGCGTATGCTCCACGGACACCAGTTTCACACACACCCTACTTCCATGGACGTTGGCATCTGACATGTTCCAGCCTCTAGGAATGTTCATGCACCCATCTGTGATCCACTTACAGGGGATGCTTCTGCATTTCAATGCTGCACTTTAGGGGTGTAATGATAGTTATCATTGTAATGCTGCAGCAAGGACACTTAGGAATATGCACCCAGCTCCTGGATTGGATTAGGCTGCTTGCTCACTGTACGAATGCTTGCTCATTTTGAGCCTACCCTGGAGTCTCATTGAGACTATATTGACCCATGTGGCATCCTTGGTCAGTCTGGCCTTGGTCTGGTGTATGGCCTCCTCTGCTGACCTGAGGGGTAATGGACATCCTGCCACTGCACCGCTCAGTTCAGCAGGACTTGCAGGTCCCTACCTACAAAGTGTGGTGCCAATTTTCCCTGCTCTGCCACATCTGGGGGCAAATATCAGGAACCGTGCAAGGTAGCTCCAGACTAACAGAGACGTTTGAAGATGACCCCTGTGCCAGGAATACCAATCCAGTCTGGAATAGTGCATCATGGCAAGTTGTTCCATGCAGAGAAAGTAGTAGAATGGGGTTAGAATCGAGTAAAAGCAGCTCCACAGAGACGGGGGCTGTATTTAAAGAGGTGGAGACAAGTCAGGTACAATGAGAAATCTCATTAGATCTTGTGGGAGAGAAAACCTCCAAGAAGCTCAATGGAACTGACACTTAGCCAAAAAAAATCTTAGATTCAGCCCTCAGCATTGAATTGGTGTAAAGATGCATCTTCTGAGCTCAATTAGACAGCAATTCCCTTTCGGGACATACTATGCTCTATTAGAAGATAATTGTTTCTTTTGGCAAAACCCTGGCTCTCCTGAAGTCTGAAATAGCCGTGTAGAGCAACTAACTTTCTGCTCTCATTTAAAAGAGTATTTTACATTGACATGTGGCACTTGACATGTCGTGGCTTCAAAACATCTCCAGGTATATAAAGAAGGAACTGGTATTAAAACAGAAACTGCTGGAGAAATTGTGGAGACAGAATCAAAGTGAACATGAAACACCCCCATTCTGTCCATAATAATGACCCTGATCTTCTAGTCACTTGACACTTCATTACACCATCTTGCTCTCATGCTAACATTTCTGACCTAGGCCTGCTGCATTTCTGCACTGAGGCCTAACATAAGGTGGAGAAAAAGCACATAATTTTCTACTGAGGCACCTTCTAGACTTCAGGACTCAACATTAAGTTAAATAAATTCAGACTATGGACACTGTTCTCCATTTTGATTACACCCCTTTTCAAACACACTCCCCCCCAGCTCAATTAGTACCATCCCCAACTGCCCCACAATCAACCCCCAACTCCATATGACCCCCCCCCCCCCCCTCCATCCATGTCTCATTTCCATGGGTTGGTCTCAGCAGAGCTAACTTATATATTTGCTATTCACATCTACCATTAACACTTATCCCTCATCTACCAACACTCCCTTCACCTTTTGCTCTGGGTACTGTACTATCTGTTCCTCCTCCCACCCTGTCAGCAACAGTTTTGATGAAGAATCACTTTGGACTCGAAATATTAAATCTGTTTCTCTCTACCCAGTCTTTGCTCGACCTGCTGAAATTCACTAGCTTTTCCTGTTTTTATTTCAGCTCTCCAGCCTCTGCAGTACTTTGCTTCTATTTGAGAAGGAGCTGGCCATTGCTTGGCACCTCAACATGCTCACAAATAACTAGTATGAACTGAAGGCGCTGAGCTCCACAGCGTTACCTTGTCATTAAAAATGAGATAAAACAATCCTTAAGTTGCACAAAATGAGAAGACCAAAGAACTGTGGACGCTGGAAATTTGAAACAAAAACAGAAATCGCTGGAAAAACTCAGCAGTTCTGGCCGCATCTGTGGAGAGAAACAAAAGTCAACGTTTCGGGTCCAGAATGCAGTTCCAACAAGAAAATTGGGGACTTTGAGTAATTTGATTAAATCTTCAAATTTTGTGATGACCCAACTGTAGTGGGGCTCCAGAATCAGTGCATCTTCCCAAATAGGATATGACAAGTGACTATCATTTGATCTCACGTTCACAGTCACAAGCTCAGAAATTGGAAAACGAGGATAGAGTAGAGAATGGTTTGTCACTGTCCTGACTGATCAGCACCCCAACATAGAGAACGGTTTGTCACTGTCCTGACTGATCAGCACCCCAACATAGAGAACGGTTTGTCACTGTCCTGACTGATCAGCACCCCAATATAGAGAATGGTTTGTCACTGTCCTGACTGATCAGCACCCCAATATAGAGAACGGTTTGTCACTGTCCTGACTGATCAGCACCCCAACATAGAGAACGGTTTGTCACTGTCCTGACTGATCAGCACCCCAATATAGAGAATGGTTTGTCACTGTCCTGACTGATCAGCACCCCAATATAGAGAACGGTTTGTCACTGTCCTGACTGATCAGCACCCCAACATAGAGAACGGTTTGTCACTGTCCTGACTGATCAGCACCCCAACATAGAGAATGGTTTGTCACTGTCCTGACTGATCAGCACCCCAACATAGAGAATGGTTTGTCACTGTCCTGACTGATCAGCACCCCAACATAGAGAATGGTTTGTCACTGTCCTGACTGATCAGCACCCCAACATAGAGAATGGTTTGTCACTGTCCTGACTGATCAGCACCCCAACATAGAGAATGGTTTGTCACTGTCCTGACTGATCAGCACCCCAATATAGAGAATGGTTTGTCACTGTCCTGACTGATCAGCACCCCAACATAGAAAATGGTTTGTCACTGTCCTGACTGATCAGCACCCCAACATAGAGAATGGTTTGTCACTGTCCTGACTGATCAGCACCCCAACATAGAGAATGGTTTGTCACTGTCCTGACTGATCAGCACCCCAATATAGAGGAAGGACAGTGTAGATGCCAGCTCCACAGAGCTTGGGTCCAGCACTAACTTGGCACAGGCCTTTTACACAGAGTGTCGAGAATATCCTTTCCAGTGTGGAATTGTAGCGAGCTCAAAGAAAATATGTTCAGGCCTGACCATGATTCACTGTCTGTTGGCTGATGCTCCAGCTCCCATTGTAGCACAAGCATAAACCACCCAGTGTCTGAGATCAGTTTTAGAAATCCAGACTGAAGTCATGATATTTTACCAGTTGGTGCTATCCAAGGTTGGACACCCACCATCATGTCTGTGCATAAGAGACTGAAAGTCAACAGCCTTTCATCAGTACGTGAGGTATTATTTTGTAAATTATAGGATAGAAAATGACACTTTAATGACAGGCATTAAAGGAATTTACAAAGGTAATTGGATGAATTTTGCATAAAAAGTTGAAAGACTGGTTGGTGAACATTAATTTGGAGTGTTTGTTTTATCATGGCTTTTAATCCAGTACAGTGGCCAAGTGGATGCTGTGATAATCAGTGAAAGAGGGATGGTTAAGTCTGTGACTGTGGAGTGAGGTTTTGTATTGTGTTCAAGTGGAACTGAAGGTGACCACAAACGATCTGACCGGCAAAGAATGTTCTGGTTTCCTCTTCCCTTGCTCCTCCACTTCCTCCACCTCCATCTCCTGCTCCTGAGCTGCTCACTGCCTCCCTGTTGGCATGGGCTGTACTTTCATAGTGGCGACACTGAGAAGTAGACAATCACAATCTGGACACCCACTTCAATGATGACTGCAGTTGAGGCAACACAACCATTCCTTCAGCACTCCAATAGTTCACACAATGAAACTTCTTTTGGCAAAACAGTTGTCATTATGACACACACTGTGGCTGGGTTGAGGTGTGGAATCATGAGCTTGATGATAAGTGAATAGCCCTGGTTATCTAGCAGTCATCCCTAGTGCCGGACTAGCATTGAATACTGTAAATGTCTTTGGATTTATTCATCAACATGACAAACTGGGCATGGTTTCACATCAACTGCACGTTCAATTAAAAGACATTTTGTCACTAGAGAACATACTACACACAGTATATAATGTTTGCAAAAGCATAAAAACAGCCCAATGCACTTGCATCATAGGGAAACCCACTATCCTGGTAATGCCATCTATATGCCCTGCTTACTTTCTATGATCAGAGAAAACAAAATAAAATCTCCTCTCCTGACATAAAGAATTTTTAAATCTCCTGGGTGCAGGGAACTGGAGATGTCATTGCCATAAGTTAAATAGATAAAAAATGCAAACAAATTCCATGTCACCTTCATAGCCACTGACAGGATTTCCTTTGTCTTGATCTGAGGCTGCACATCCCTTCCCATCCCCTGACTCCCTTCCCAGCCCCTCACCCTCCCTTCCACTGCTCCCTTCCACCAATCGGATTCATTCCTCCCATTGATCAACCAAGTCATACCCTCTATCTTCACCTATCCCCACTTCACCACCCTGCCCCCGCCACACCCTTTATCTGCAGCTCCCCCCACAATCCCGAAGAAGGATTACACCTGAAACACGACTCCTCCACGTCCTGATATGGCCTGACTTGCTGTGTTCTTCAGCTCCTCCTTGTCTACTTTGGATTCTAGTTTTATTGTCTCTAACCAAGATTGCAGGAGGTGGCGGAGTTCTGTGAGCACCTCCTTTGTTAATCTTTGATAATCCACACACAGTGCCTCTGACTTTAGTCAAGGCAACTGAGGTGCAGGCAGAAGCCTGCTAATGAAAAACGCTTCTACCCCTCCTCAACTTCCCACTGCAACCAGCTTGTGTTCTGTGATACCTCAGCTCAGTCTCACTGTGCTGCAGCCCAAGGGAAATAATCACTAGAGCACCCACAAGTGGAGAATGTGATCTGATTAGAACGCATGAAGACAAAATCAAGCCTTTTCTGCAGACAGCACCACTCCCTGTCAGCTTCACTAATATTTTTAAAGCTGCCAAGAATTCTACAAACTCAAACAACGGCATTATAAATTAATCAGCAACTAACCTGATTTTGGTGTTTGATCCTTTCAAATAGTGCTGGTTGGAGTTGCTTTCTGCTGCTGAACATATGTTCAGCTGAGTTATTCAAAAAAGGAAGTTACTTGGAAAAGAAATGTTAAAATACATCTGGGATCAAACCAGAGATACCTACTTCCTGATGCCTGTGAGAATGTCCTCATCACAATGATGTATCCACAGTAGGCCAAGCTGGAGGGTGTATCATGGGTTGGACACTATCTTGCCATGGAAATGGCATTCATAAGGAGGAATGTAAGGACAGGCCTAACCCAATATTGCAATTATCGTATGTACAACAACTGAATCAAATTGCCATTTATCATTCCATTGTACATCTTGTTAATGGAAGTTATACTCTGCAGATGTAAACATGAGCATTGAAGATTATATTAATCCCGGAAAGCAGAATTCTTGCACCTGTAACTGCAAGCTCTTCTTAAAAATACATAAATTATTTCAATGTAAATTAATTGAATACTTATTAATATTAAGTTGTTCTGATGGGATCTCACCATGGCACATTGTTCAAGTTTTATTGCACTCTTTCAGTCCACAATAAATTTTTAGATCTACACAATTTTGAATTCCCTTATCTAATATTCCCATGAGACCATATAGAAATTCTAGATTAAAAAAAGCTATTGGGATAGATTTCCAGATTAATTAATCAATAGAATTTCTACCAATCCACTACTTTTGAATTAGCTTTTAAGCAAGTCAATGGTTGAAAGTTATGAAAATAGCAAGATAAGATAATATATTAGAATATAAATGCATTTACAATGCAATCAGCATTACATGGGATTCCCACATTGTTGAGTAAACAGAGTCTGTTTTACAAATACTCTGGCAGGAGCTCCTCTGACATTTTGACCTACCCCCTGCGAATGTAACTCCCAGTGGCTTATCAGATCCTAATTACTCCCATCAAAATGCTCACAATAACATGTTGAGATGATTTACATGGCAGCCTTACACAGTCAGTCAATCAGGGTCCCTCAAGCTTTTTTATGATGAAGCAGCAACTAAATTGGTGGCTCATATATTTTGTTAGATTGTAATTAGACTTGTGCACATAGGCTTGCTGTGAGTGACAATGACAGGGTGGCCATATTCAGATGTGGCTCTTGAGTTAGTGGAAGAAATATCCAGTGTTTAGAGCCCATTTTGCAGGAGCTATGAATGGCCTTGAAAATTCAAAATTATATCCACGCCGGAAGTGCACATTGTGACATCTGGGTGCCATATGGGAGATGCCTTAAGTGCATACAGTGAGCATCCGTTGAAAGTATACAGAGAGGCAGATCATGAACATCAAGAGTGCGTAATGCTGATTTGATGCTAGGTAAAAAACAAGGACTGCAGATGCTGGAAACCAGATTCTAGATTAGAGTGGTGCTGGAAAAGCAAAGCAGTTCAGGCAGCATCCAAGGAGCAGGAAATGATTTGATGCCAGTGCTGCCATTTTGGAGCTGAACTATCCAAATCAGACTATCCCTGAGGCATTCATAGCCAGACATGTTTGAAGCTGCAGGGTTGATTCCCCTCCCTCACCAACATTGTTAAACATGATCAATTTATTCAGCTTGGTTGCTGGTACATCTTTAGTGGCAACTGCTACAATTATACAAAGGTTTGTGCTTTCTATGGATGTTTAGATTTGCTAAATTATATAGGGGATGTTGTGGCCGTTACTGATGAACTTGGTCATGACTTCAAGGCATTTGTACAAAGCAGTTGCCACCATACATATGCAGCTCGAATTACAACACACAAGGATAATGAGCAGAGGGCACAGACAGCAAGACAAGCTGCTAGACTAAGGAGAAGAAGGAGGACAAGAGCATGAAGGGCTCTTAGAAACAAGCGATAGCTGATCCCTGAAATGTTAGCAATGAACAATGTCTGCGATGTCTGTGCTTCAGTAAGGATGTCGGCATGGAAATCTGCCACTTGCTGCAGCCACAGCAAAATCTCAGAGCAGGGAAAGGACCGCATTGCTGTTTTCGATAAGTGTGGCCCTGATCATGATTGAATCTGGCTCTTTCTAGGGATAAACAGGCAACAGTTCCAACATCATACAGTTTTATTTCATCCACTGTTATGTAAGGCAGGTCACTTTGTACAAAGACCGATTGTCTCATTCCATTCTCTCTTGTTCAGAGAGCAGATGGCCAAGTAAGCAATGAGTCCTGAAGAAGGGTTATACCCAAAGCACTGACTTTTGCACCTCCTGATGCTGCCTGGCTTGCTGTGTTCTTCCAGCCTCCTGCCTGTCTACTTTGGATTCCAGCATCTGCAGTCATTTGTCTCGTGCCCAATATCCTGGCAGTCATCATGAAGCTGTCATTCTGTAGCAATCCTGCCTGCCAGCTACATCTCAACAGCTATAACAAACCGAATAATGGCTACTGAGCAGCAAAGGTGATCTGCTGACAACAATGCTCAGGGCTTCAGTGCAAAGGTCAAATCTACATGAGCAAGATATGTATAATTCCTACTACCTTACATGTTGGAATACGTACTTGACATGCTCAAATAATGTTTTCACTGCCCTATATTCCTTCATTACTGTGTTTAACTGTGTCAAACTTTGTCATCTGATGAACAATATTGCCATTGTGTGAGTACACTTCTTATCACCAAACAACTTAGAAACAGGAAGAGGAGTAAACAACAACCGAGACATTCCTTTCTGTCTAGACTGTCTTTTAACAACTCATCTGACTACGTTAGCAATGACAGTTACAGGTGCAGGAATGAATGCTACCATGATACTTCATTCATCAACGGTGTCACCTTAGCCATCTGTCTATCACTGATGATGGTAGCATCCATACCCAGTTAACCACAATGCAAGAGAAAGCAGCCACGAAATAAAATTCCAAACCAAATTTATAAATGAAATCATGCCATATTCCTTACAAAAGTCAACTGATCACTCTCCCATTTCCTCAGTGACTGTCTTCTATGTGTCCTTCCCATTCCTAGTGGTCCCATGCTGTGCTGTCCCAATTTTGCAACATAGCTGGTGGACTTTCAGTGCAGGAGACCCCAGATAGTCTTGGCAGACAATCTTGAGCTGCTCTAGTCTAGAGGGTGCAGCTTCAGACTACACTGTCTTGGTTTGGGGGACAATAGTCTGCACTAGTTGGATGACAGACACTTACAGGGCAATGGCAGAGTGGCAGTATAGAGAGGATGAAGACATTCATCCTGTGAGATCATGTTGGATAACACTCCACAGAGCCACTGTCACTCATTCGGGCAAAATCCTAATGCATGACATTATTGGTTGGAGTACAGATTGATGGATTGCTGTGATATTCTGCAAGCTTCTTTGAACAGTAATCATGATGACATTGTCTGAGCCTGCATGGCAGCGGTCTGAGCTGGCCGCACATCAGTCAGAACTTCCACCACAGTTTCCAGTACCTTCTGTCTGTGCTGCAATGAAAGCTGAGACATGACCATCAGAAACTCCATCATGGTTGGGTCCACAAGTGTACCAAAGGTGTTGGTTACCACTTCCAAGCTCCAAAGCTTAGGCTTCAAGCTCAGCTAAGTCCTGGTCAAATTTGTTTCCCAACTGCTCCATGTTCCTTCACAATGCATCAGGTCTCCAGCAGACTTCCCAATGCACCAATTGCACATTCTTGTCAGCAGTCTTCTGTAGCCATCCCCATTGAGGTCCTCACCTTGAGTCCCTGTAGCAGAATGCCTGGATGAGTTTACCCACCAGAAAACAAGTATCTGTACTACTTCTGTATTCTGACTTGGCTACAGGTCATTCAAGCCTGATGACTCACTGCACTTTACAAATCCTACCCTAAGCCTTATTCGTAATTGCATGCAAACTGAGCTGGGGATGTGAGTGCATGAGCTCATGCAAGTTCATCATTATTGCCTTCTTCCTTTTCCACTTGTTGGTCTTCTACCTGACCAATTGTAACTTTTGCGTATTTGAAGACAGAAAGGCACAAGGTAAAGTTGTTGTGAGGGGCTGGGGAGAAAGCAAGGTATGCATGTAAGTTGTAAATCAGAACAGTTTGTTGAATAAGGTGAAAAGTTAGAATGTACAGAGAATTAAGCATGAGGATACCAGCATCTTTTATCTCTACAGTCCGACTGCTGGCCTACATCTCAGCACTTGTCACTCAAAAGGTGACAAACACTCCTCTTGTTACCCAAAGATAGAAGCAAAGTACATTGGATTCAAGAGATATAATACATAAAGGGAAAGTGTTGGAGAAACTCAGCAGGTCTGGCAGCATTTGTGGAGAGAAAAACAGCGTTAACATTTTGAACCTAATACAACTCTTCAGGGATTAGTTCCCCTCAGTTAGAAATGACAGCCTTCCTTTGTGCATAAACCTATGTGATGAAAATATTGAAGTCAGTTATGTTTCATTATTAGAAGAGATTTTTAATTGATGAACATGTAGTGGATTACAATTGGTAGTATATGGTGCAACTGGTGGTATATGATACAATTAGTAGTACTTATTATGATATTTGAAGATGCATTCATTGATCTTGACTACTCATATCAAACATCGAACTTCTTAAAATATAGCATCCAGGTGCTTCAAGTTTGACTTCTTGCAATGGCTACGATCGCAGTCTGCAAATATTGCCGTCTGAATCTTATCTCGATGGCCTTCTGTTCCCCTTCAGATGGAATATATCTCTCCCCATCTCCCGTTCCTCAAAACTTCTTCCAATGCAGCATAATAAAAGTCTTAGTCTCCAACAGTATGCCACTTCTCTCTCCTGCCCAGGTTGGAATCAGTTTATGAGAACTTTCAGAAATGCACTCCCTTTAAGTAGAGCAGGTCAGCTTTAATTGGAGATAGTCTCTCATAGCTGTAGGCCCCTGCTGATGCATACAACCATGTAACAGCATGGTTACGCAGGGTGCCTGTACAATCATGATGATGTTGACATGCTGCCCGCGCTGGAAGCAATGGTGTGCATTCGTTACGCATTACAATCCCTGCACCTGCTTTTGAGATTACAAAGTTACATGGCCAGATAGTTCAGTTAGTGAGCGTTCCTGCTTCATGGTCTTCAGCCGTGATTTGTTATTGCCACAGATGGAAAAGAGCAAAATTTGTGCAGCAATTCAGAGACACCTGCAATTGACATTGCGTATGATAACAGAATAAGTGTAATAGAAGTTCATTTTCACAGCAATAGAGTTTAGCTGCAATATTACATCACATGTCTTCTGGAAGTATTTGGTATATGCCATGATATCAGTCTGTCAATCAAAGCAGTTTGTTGGATAAGGTGAAAAGTGAGAATGTAATGTTTTAAGACAGATATAGTTCATGTAATTGCCAATAACCACATCATATGTTTGCAGGATTGGATTAGGCAGTGGCACAGCTTCTTCAATAGCAATCAAAAGCATAATTAAGGTTATGGGAGCAGGACAAAATATATATACACAACTGAATCTAACCATCAAATATTACTGTTATAACAAATCAGAAGATGTGAGTCCATATGTCACTGGGACACTACAAAGGTAGTTTCCTTAAAGTGTATAAAAACACAGAAACATATAAAATAGAAGCCAGAGTAGGCCGTTCAGCTTTTCAAGATTGTACTGCCATTCAATAGGAAAATGGCTGATCGTCAAACTCAGTGCCCTCTTCCCACCTTCTCCCCATTTTCTTTTCCTCTTTAAGTCTAAGAACTATATCTGACTCCTTCTTGAAAATATTCAATATTTTGGTCTCAACAGCATTCTGTAGCAAAGAATTCTACGTGCTCATCACTCTCTGGGTGAAAAAGAATTCTCCTCAACTCATTCAGAAATGGCCCACTCTCTATCCTTAGATGTGATCCCTGAATCTGGACTCCCAGGTCATCGGGAACATTCTTCCTGTGTTTACCTCACATGCACACTCGAAGCCCAAGTCTCATTAACATGCTGCTGGCAAGTTGCAAATGACACTCGTTGAGACTCTGGTGCCGGGAGGTTGGTATTTGGCCGGTATCCTTACTAAGTCAGTTGGATGGTTAGGCTTGGGGGAGGGAGAATAATCGCAGGAGATATTCTCAAAAAAGTCCAGTGCAGATTCCTGACCTTTTCTGAGAAGCTTCTGAAGACTCTTTTAAGGGCCACGGAATATCCAAGAAAGATATACTTAGACCGTAAGTCATGCCATTCATTATATGCTACCAATGAATGGCAAGCTCATGGCATGTGTTCTACTTTATACCTCAAAAATAAAAAATAGGGTCTTAATAACTATAAATTACCTCAATTCCATTTTGATACAGATTCTCACCTTTTTTTTAGAGTGGTAGGCTGCCCCTTCATTTATTAACCCAGATGAAAATTGCTTCAGATAGGTCTTAGATTTCACTGGGACAGCCAAGGTGGGTCACTAATTTTCAAATGCTGGTCATCTGCTTTTCAGGTGAAAAATTACAATAACAGCAGCTGAAAAGTAGGACAATAGAATTTGTACAATACTGCCACAAGGTTGAAGTCATAACTTTCAGGGATTCTGGTCATTACATATATAATTAGTACATGTTGCAATCTGATACACAATACGTCTATTAAATGGGAATTTCTGATGAAGATGCTGTTGAAAACCTCTCTCCCTATGATTTTAACTGATGTATAACCAACTCAAAATACATGAGTTCACAAGGCAATTAAAATAATTAAGGAATTATTTTTATACTTGCCTTTTCTGCTCATACAATTTTGCTAACAGTTATTTCTTCCTAGGTGTTCAAAAGAGAAGTGCAAAATGCTAGTCTAATATCTAGGTTTCATGTCCTATAGATCTCCTTTATTGTAATACTTCTTACCCTAATTATATTTTATAAATAGTTTTTTTCTCGTTAAGTAATAAGTCAAGTTCATATTAATGAACATGGAGTATTCCCAATGGACAAAATATCACTTCCTTTCAGTTTTGACCACTTATGGCAAAATAATGTGTGAAGCAAAAAATCAAACAGATTTGCAAGATAAACCTCTTGCTTCAAACTGTGATGCAGTAAACGAAAAGGTTGCTGTAGCATTTACAGATGACATGTGAATTTTGTAATTTTGGATTTTTTTCTTGTAACATCAAAAGCAAAAAAGGACTGCATGCACAATTCTACTACAAGGCTCTACCTGAATATATTCCGATAACATGCAGTGTTAACTTTAGCATGTTCTCTTTAAACCTCACAGATTACTTGTACAGCCCTATTCCAAAGAATGTTGTTAAATATTGTGAAGCAGCGGCCAACTTGAATGCACACAGCTGAGGAGATGGACAAACGCATATTTTAAGCTGTGCTTGTGACGCATTTGGAACAAACATGTTGTGCCATATAAGCTCCATTATTCTGCACAGCATGCAATCATCCAAGGGACATTGAGAAAGAGCTGCATTGTAGTTGATATCAAGTGATCGAGAACCAAGGTGTGGTTCACATTTGAACCAGAACCAAAATTGATAGGATTTTTTTTTAAGGATATAAAATGAAATGACAGAGGACAAAGTGTTGAGATCAATATCAATTTAGAAGCATTTGCCACTTGTTTAAATATAAAGAATTGCTATATAATCATCTTATAAGAGGGAATAGGATAATAGGATGATTACTGATTTATTCACAAACCAATATTATCGTTAATCCATTTCAACCTCAACTGCCTGACTTGTTCCTATTCCTTAATTATGTTATTTGCTTATTGATTTTCCAGTTGCCAGCTAATGTCTCAATGATGACAACCTTACCTGTCAGCCAGAAGACTGTGGGTTCAAGTTCCACTTCAGAGACATGAGCACACATTCCAGTGCAGAACAAAGGCGCTTTCAAAGATGTCTTCTTTTGAGTGAGACATTGGCTACAATATCAGGTTTTGTCACACCCTTATCTTCAGGATTGTGAGTGCATCTGTATTCCAAGCTCTCACTTCTGGTATAGCTTGTTGAATTGTCACATTAAGTACATTCCCTTTAAAATGCTTAACATGCAAATGAGTCAGGTACCTGGATGCCATCACAGGATCAGACAACCACAGTCTGCCTGCTTGGTCATGAACTAGAAATGCCAACAGTTTACTCTGCCTGTATGGAGTAATTGAGTTATCCAACACAGAAACAGACGCTTCAGTCCAACCCATCCATGAGTTCAGTATTAGTTTTGTATTAGTTTAGTATGCATTCATTTGGCTGGAAAGACACCCACAAAAAATCTTCAAGTAAACAGGACCTATATACCTTATTTGGGTTACATTTAGTTAGCTATGACATTGTGGCTTTGGTGGAATCATTATTATATGGTGTGCAGCAATGATTGTTCTCTTTAAGGTTAAAAATCAGAGCAAAGAAGACAGCTATACAAAGTCTGAAGACCAATAGAAGCTGCAAAGATAATTCCACAGCAAAACAAGAGTTTCCACAGTTCAGAAAACAGAAGGGAACAAGGTTCAGTTCATAAACTGTAAGTTCATTGAGTTGGACAAAGTTAGGCAAGCTGCCAGGCGAAAACTACATGAAACCTTAAAACAAGTCTTCAGTCAAAAATAGAAAAGTAGCACGAAACAGGATGTGTGCAAAAAATTTAAAAAATTGAAAAGGAAAAGCAGCGAGTACAGCAGAAATAGTATCACCATCAGAGATCAAGTTCAGGAGAACAATATTGACAAGCTACCACGAATGAAAATTCTCTGAAGTGCAGAATGCAGCTGTCAGTGAAGAATGGAGGATGAAGATTTTACAGGACTGGCAAGTAGGTGCAGAGCATCAACGATATGTCAGATAAAAGGTCAGAGTCACACAGCCCACGGTGGGAACATGGTTACCAACTGAAATATGCAATGAATCTTAGTTTTACAAAGAAACAACGCATAATGTGGGAACATGAGAAAATATAGACATCAGTTAAGGGACATGCACAATATGTCAATTGTGCCCAATGAGCACGCAAAATCAATTCAAACAGCAGTAGCATGATAGAACATGAGCAAAACCACAACATACCACACTCCTGCAATCAGAGCACCCAAGGCTGACATCCATACCTACAAAAGGTACATCAAAACAAGATCAGGAAGAGTTGCCAAACTGTTAAAATCTATATTGACTCTTCGACTTCTGTAAACATAATTTCACAATCATTATCTCTATACCTATAGATGCTACAATTTTTTTTGTGTAATTAATTTTGTTATGACCCATTGATAGTTTTTCATTTGTAGCTTATGAGAGCTATCTTCAGAAAAAAATGTATCTCATTGCTTCAAGAGAGATGTTCCTTTAAGAAACTTTGTGGGCGGCACGGTGGCACAGTGGATAGCACTGCTGCCTCACAGCGCCAGAGACCTGGGTTCAATTCCCGCCTCAGGCAACTGCTGTGTGGAGTTTGCACATTCTCCCTGTGTCTGCGTAGGTTTCCTCCAGGAGCTCCGGTTTCCTCCCACAGTCCAAAAATGTACAGGTTAGGTGAATTGGCCGAGCTAAATTGCCCGTAGTGTTAGGTGAAGGGGTAAATGTAGGTGAATGGGGTCTGGGTGGGTTGCGCGTCAGTGTGGACTTGTTGGACCGAAGGGTCTGTTTCCACACTGTATCTAATCTAATCTAAATGGAGCATACAGATGAACCTTGGTACCGGGATTCATCAAATAGCCAGTCACTTTGTATTGTGGCACACACTCGATAAAGACTGTATCCGAAGATTACCCTGACCCTGTATGTATTAGTTTATATATATGTAAACCAACCAGAGATTTCCAAGTGAATAGAATCCATGAATCTCATTTATGTTACATGTAGATTACACAAAACATTATTACATTTAATGTGATGCCTTCTCAGTGATAATATTAGAAGAGTCTATTGGATAATGTGTCAGAGTTATTCAAAATAGGCAGATTATGACATCAGTCTTCATGTAAGACTAGTTTGATGTCAATGGTTCCATTTTTTAACTTCAGTGCTCTAGTTACCACCTCAGAGTAGACAAGCAGGAGGGTGGAAGAACATAGCAAGTCAGGCAGCATCAAGAGGTGGAGAAGTCAATATCTTGGGTATAATCCATGCTTTGAGCAACAAGGTGGATCACCCCAACTGCACCATGTAATCCACTGCGGATTGTTGTAAAAAAGCCATTTTTGTTCACTAATGTTTGAGAAGGAAATCTGCCAGCCTTCTCTGGCTAGGCCTGCATGTGACTCCACCCTCAGAGCAAAGTGGTTTACTTTATTACAGATAGGCAGCACATACTGGTCGAGCCAATGGTATACGCATCCCATGAACAGGTAATAATAAATAAGTCCACAATGACTGCAATAGCAAGCTGTTCCCATTGTTTTCTCAGCATTGTGTTGAGAGTATCCTATCCCAAAGTAGGGGATGAACAGGAGATATGAGAGGCAACTACAGTGCAATAA
This sequence comes from Chiloscyllium plagiosum, assembly GCF_037043375.1. Taxonomy (NCBI): domain Eukaryota; kingdom Metazoa; phylum Chordata; class Chondrichthyes; order Orectolobiformes; family Hemiscylliidae; genus Chiloscyllium; species Chiloscyllium plagiosum. The sequence continues at coordinate 41,113,771 of NW_028270160.1, forward strand.
CTGAAAGGGACTTTTTTCTGATGCCCTTACTATTGAAAATTACAGTGAAATTTTCCAAAACCACACTGCTAACAGGAAGCTCACCTGCTGAAAGCAAATATCTTAAATCAGCATACATATTGTATGGGCATAAACTTCTTATCATTAATTAACACAATAGCTGAATTTCTAACCTGTATTACAGGTGAGCTAAACTCCCTTTCACTTGCAGAGAGTTGCAAAATTACCCCAACAGTTTGAAATTTTATGTAAATAAAGAAATGATTGAATGGGAGTGAACTAACTTCAACGGTTTATGAAAAATAGTTTTGTCATTAAATCCAAATTTATGCTCACTAGCAAGGCTGTTTCAACTTTACATTCTATGTGTTAGAATGAATTCTTCTAAGGTATTAACTACAATACATTTTACTTTGAAACTCCAGAGTGAATATGCCTTTCCACCGTTCCAAGTAATATTGTTTAGAGTTTTATCATTATCCAGTAATTACCTGAACATTGCTGATCATTATTTTTATTATTGGCATACACAGGATGGGAATTCTGCAAACTCATTTCACTGCTCCATCGTTAGGTTTTTCAGAACTGAAATGGAACTGATGCCTCTTTGGCCATGTCTTGTTTTAGTCCCATACCATTTAACTACGTGCCTGAATTTAATATTCCTATATGAACTCATCGACTCTAATCAGCATTATTACGTATATGTCACTTGCATTTCTCAATTGCTGTTGCAAAAATGTGGATTTTAACCAGTCTCAGAAAGGTTAAGAGATAGATTTAAGCAAAAATAGATGCTGACATTCATATAGCAATTAATTCAGAATAGATCAAAGTATTTAGACACAATTACATTAAAATGCAGTCATTCTGGGTAATCCAAGGTGGAGGTTGGAAAAACTTTCTGGCTGTAACAGGCTGCTCCTTTTTTGAGGTATTTTAGGTGTTGGAGGTGATTTCCTCAAATTCCAGGAGCAGCGCTTAGTGTTTTATATGCTGCTTCATTGTTTTGGAACTTTGGAGCAAAAAAAAAGTCAAAATAACAGTTCTTTTAGAAGGGAGATGGACAGACAGAAGCAGCACATGGTGAGGTCAGTGCAGTAGAGAGAGAGAGAGAAAGAAACCCACACTGCTAACTGACACAGCAGTGAACCTGCGCAGTTACTGCCTTTGCTGTTTGAATTCATGTATTGCTGGACATCGGGGTGCATCGGGAAAAATTAACAGTGAAATTCACAACTAATCTTGGAGGAACCTGTTAGGGAGAGGTCACAGCACAGAATCAGATAAGTTAATAGTTTTAAGTATAGGAAGGGGGAAAAGTCACAGATACAGTCACATGGATGGGTTAACTCCAGGAAAGGTAAGAGAGGTAGGCAAGTAGTGCAGGAGTCTCCTGTGGCTATCCCCATTTCAAACAAGTATGCTGTTTTGGATAATGTTGGGGTGATGGATTCTCAGGGGTATGTAGCATGTAGAGTATAAAGGCAGTAGGAGTACACTTAAGAGGGAAATCAGGAGGGCAAAAAGGGGACCTGAGATAGCTTTGGCAAATAGGGTTAAGGAGAATCCAAAGGGTTTTTACAAATACATGAAAAACAAAAGGATAGTTAGGGAGAGAATAGGGCCCCTCAAAGACCAACAAGGCGGCTTTTGTATGGAGCCACAGGACAGGGGGGAAATACTAAACAATTGTTTTGTCTATGTGTTTACTGTGGAGAAGTACATGGAAGATGTAGAATGTTGGGAAATAGATGGTGACATCTTGAAAATATCGATATTACAGAGGAGGAAGTGCTGGATGTCTTAAAATGCATAAAAGTGGATAAATTCCCAGGACCTGATCAGGTGTAAGTCAGAACTCTGTGGGAAGCCAAGGAAGTGATTGCTGGTCCCCTTGCTGGGATAATTTATATTATCAATAGTCACAGCTGAGGTGCTGGAAGACTGGAGGTTGGCTGACGTGGTGCCATTATTTAAGAAAGGTGGTATGGACAAACCAGGGAACTATAGACCGGTGAGGCTGACGTCGGTGGTGGGCACGTTTTTGGGGGGAATCCTGAAGGACAGAACTTCCATGTATTTGGAAAGGCAAGGGCTGATTAGGAATAGTCAGCATGGCTTTGTACATGGGGAATCATGTCTCATGAACTTGATTGAGTTTTTTGAAGAAGTGTCAAAGAGGATTGATGAGGGCAGAGCAGTGAACGTGATCTATGTGGACTTCAGTAAGGTGTTCGACAAGGTTCCCCATGGAAGACTGGTTAGCAAGGTTAGATCTTATGGAATACAAGGAGAACTAGCCATTTGGATACAGAACTGGCTCAAAGGTAAAAGACTGGTGGTGGAGGGTTGTTTTTCAGACTGGAGGCCTGTGACCAGTGGAGTGCCACATGGATTGGTGCTGAGTCCACTGCTTTTCATCATTTATATAAATGATTTGGATGTGAACATAGGAGGTATCGTTTGTAAGTTTGCAGATGACACCAAAATTGGAGGTGTAGTGGACAGCGAAAGAGATTACCTCAGATTACAATGGGATCTTATCAGGTGAACCAATGGGCTCAGGAATGGCAAATGGAGTTTAATTTAGATAAATGTGAGGTGCTGCATTTTGGGAAAGCAAATCTTAGCAGGATTTATTGGTAAGGTCCTAGGGAGTGTTGCTGAACAAAGAGACCTTGGAGTGCAGGTTCATAGTTCCTTGAAAGTAGAGTCACATGTAGACAGGATAGTGCAGAAGGCATTTGGTATGCTTTCCTTTATTGGTCAGAGTATTGAGTACAGGAGTTAAGAGATCATGTTGCAGATGTACAGGACATTGGTTAGGCCACTTTTGGAATATTGTCTGCAATTCTGGTCTCCTTCCTATCGGAAAGATGTTGTGAAACTTGAAAGGGTTCAGAAAAGATTTACAAGGATGTTGCCAGAGTTGGAGGATTTGAGCTATAGGGAGAGGCTGAACAGGCTGTGGCTGTTTCCCCTGGAGAGTCGAAGGCTGAGGAGTGACCTTATAGAGGTTTACAAAATTGTGAAGTGCATGGATAGGATAAATAGACAAAGTCTTTTCCCTGGAGTGGGCGAGTTTAGAACTTGAAGGCATAAGTTTAGGGTGAGAGGGGAAAGATATAAAAGAGACATAAGGGGCAACTTTTTCACATAGAGGGTGATACATGTATGGAATGAGCTGCCAGAGCAAGTGGTGGAGGCTGGTACAATTGCAGCATTTAAAAGGCATCTGGATGGGTATATGAATAGGAAAAGTTTGGAGGGATATGGGCCAGGTGCTGGCAAGTGGGACTAGTTAAGCTGGGATATCTGGTCAGCATGGATGAGTTGGACCGAAGGGTCTGTTTCTGTGCTGTACATCTCTGTGACTCTATGACTCTTACTTGAGGTGAAAATGGAATTTCGTATGTCTGTAATCTAAATGATATGCATGTCGCCAGATCTGCAAGTGAAGGATAGAATTAATAATACTAAGCAAGTTAAGGGATACACAATGGAGGTGCATTTTAAAATGTGAACAATTGACAGATCCAAAATGTGAGATTCACAACTAGCTCTCCATTTCCTTCCTCTTCAAGAAGTGTAAACAGCTTGCTGCAGTTTACTGGGTCTAGACAGTAAAACACCCTGACTTAGTGTTGATATGTTATATAATGCAGTGGCATTACAGCTGATCTAATCTTAGCTTTAGCTGATGTCTAAATATATACACCAATGCTCAGTCTCAGCTGTCAGTACTTTACTTCTGAGAGTGTAATAGTGAACCTTTTTCATAGAATTCCCTACATTGTGGAAGCAGGTCATTCTGTCCATCGAGTCCCCAAAGAGTATCTCTTCCGCCCCCCCCCCCCCAATCCTCTCCATGTAACCCTGCATTTCCCATGGTTCACCCAGCTAGCCTGCATATCCCTGGACACAATGGATAATTTAGCCTGGCTAATCCACCTAACTCGCACACTTTTGGATTGTGGGAGGAAACCTGAGCACCCAGAGGAAACCCATGCAGAAACGGGGAGAATGTGCAAGCTTCACACAGACAGTTACATGAGGCTGAAATCAAACCCAGATCCCTGGCACTGTAAGACAGCAGTCCTACCTACTAAGCCACTGTGCCATCCTCCGTTAATAAAATTTCTTTAAATATTTCCTTGCCCTCTGCGGATTTCCACTTTGCTCATGAAGCTTCCAATGTCAGTGTCTGGCTGAATGCCAACTTGAGACTGTTTCTTCAGAACACCTGCACCCAATGCAAATGTTACCTGTCTTGGGGTGGCTGTTAGTCTAATTTCAGGGAGTTCTGAACACTTGCCTGCAGCAGTGCTTCTCTTACCATTGACTGTAGATTCTGCCTTGTTCAATCTTGCTCAGAATATTTCCTTCTGTAGGGTTCTTTAATGTTTAGTTTCCCCTGCATGAACAGGACTTTTATGTATATATGAATTAGGAACACAGATAGACCATTTGGCCCTTTGAGCCTGTTCCACCACCGAATGAGATCATAGCTGATCTGTTTGTGTTGACCACCTACTGAGGCAGACAGTTCCAAAATTGCACAATCCTCTGAGAAAATAAATTCTCCTCACCTCACCTCTCAAACGAAGACATGTAATTTGTAAACAATACCTCCTGGTTCCGGGCTGACCCACAACAGAAAACATCAGCTCCACATCCAACTTGTCAAGACAATTCAGGATCTTAGATATTTTAATCAGGTCTCCTTCATTCTTCTAAACTCAAGTGGAAACAAGCCAATCTATCTGACCTTTTCTCATAAGAGATCCTGCTCATTCTCAGCATTGATCGAGTAAACCTAAGAACTGCTTTCGACACATTTACACCCATCATTAATAAGAAGCCCAGAAGTCCAGGTGGTGACTTAGATTTGGTCTTGTCAATGGCCTACATAACTGAAGCACAACATTATTATTTTTACATTCAATTCCTCTTATGATTAAGAATAGCATCCTATCAGCCATTTGGAATATGTACCTATATATTAAAGCTTTGTAATTCATGCACTGCAAATCCTAAATCCTTCCACACCTCAAATTTCTGCAGGATTTCTCCATTTCAGTACTATTGGAGAAGGTGACCAAACAGGTGGAGGAGGGTAAAGCGGTTGATGTGGTGTATATTGATTTCAGTAAGGTGTTTGATAACGTTCCCAATAGTAGGCTATTGCATGGGATTGATGGTAATTTAGTGGTTTGGATCAGAAATTGGCGAGCTGAAAGAAGACAGAGGGTGGTGGTTGATGGGAAATGTTCATCCTGGAGTTCAGTTACTAGTGGTGTACTGCAAGGATCTGTTTTGGGTCCACTGCTGTTTGTAATTTTTATAAATGTCCTCGGTGAGGGCCAAGGAGGATGGGTTCATAAATTTGCGGATGACACTAAGATCGGTAGAGTTGTGGATAGTGATGAATGATGTTCCAGGTTACAGAGGGACATAGTGAGGACTGCAGATGCTGGAGATCAGAGCTGAAAATGTGTTGCTGGAAAAGCGCAGCAGGTCAGGCAGCATCCAAGGAGCAGGAGAATCGACGTTTCGGGCATGAGCCCTTCTTCCTGAAGAAGGGCTCATACCCGAAACGTCGATTCTCCTGCTCCTTGGATGCTGCCTGACCTGCTGCACTTTTCCAGCAACACATTTTCAGCTACAGAGGGACATGGATAAGCTGCAGAGCTGGGCTGAGAGGTGGCATATAGAGTTTATGCGGAAAAGTGTGAGCTGGTTTACTTTGGAAGGAGTAACAGGAATGCAGAATACTGGGCTTATGGTAAGATTCTTGGTAGTGTAGATGAGCAGAGAGAACTCAGTGTTCAGGTGCACATATCCTTGAAAGTTGCTACCCAGATTGATAGAGTTATTAAGAAGGCATATGGTGTGTTAGCTTTTACTAGTAGAGGGATTGAGTTTCAGAACCATGAGGTCATGCTGCAGCTGCACAAAACTCTGGTGTGGCCACACTTGGAGTATTGTGTACAGTTCTGGTCACAGCATTATAGGAAGGATAGATGTGGAAGCTCTGGAAAGGGTTCAGAGGAATTTACCGTGATGTTGCCTAGTATGGAGGGTAGGTCTTACAAGGAAAGGCTGAGGGACTTGAGGCTGTTTTGTTAGAGAAAAGAGGATGAGAGGTGATTTAATTGAGATGTATAAGATAATCAGAGGGTTAGATAGGTTGGACAGTGAGAGCCTTTTTCCTCAGATAGCGATGGCTAGCATGAGGGGACATAGCTTTAAATTGAGGGGTGATAGTTATAGGACAGATGTCAGAGGTAGTTTCTTTACTCAGAGAGTAGTAGGGGCATGGAATGCACTGCCTGCAACAGTAGTAGGCTCGCCAAGTTTAAGGGCATTTAAATGCGCATTGTATAGGCATATGGACAAGAATGGAATAGTGTAGTTTAGATGGGTTTCAGATTGGTTTCACAGATCGGAGCAACATCGAGGGCCTGTACTGCGGTGTAATGTTCTATATATGTAAGTTAGGAATTTGAGTATAAGGTAGTTTTTCAGAGTGACAGGAGGTGAGAATTGGTATCCCACAGGTTCCATTCTGGGACCACTGCTGTCAGAGTTTACATTGATAATTCAGAGTTTGGAATCAAGAGCATAATTTATAAATTTGCTGGTTACATTGGATTGGGTAGTCAATGCTGCAAGCTATTAGGATATGGTAAACCTGCTGAATGGTCAAATAATTGGCAAATGATACTTGGCACAGATAAATGTAAGTTTGTAGATTTGGAAGAATGAATACAGAAGACACTTATTACTTGTAAGATGCAAGCCTGTTTGGAATGGAGGAACAAAAGAATTCAATCTACACATACAACAGTCACAATAAGTTATGCTATATGTTAGTGAGGCCAGAAACAAGCAAACCCTGGTCAGCTTTATTTCTACAGGAATAATACTGAGGAGCAGTGAAATTACGTTAAACTTGTTTTGCACCTTATACAGACCAGGCGTTTTGAGTATTGCATGTAGTTCTAGTCATCACATTATAGAAGGGATATAAAGACTCTGGAGGGGATGCAGAAAAAACTTACACAAAAAATATAAGAAATGTATTGGGGTATATATTGGGAAAGATTAACAGGCAACATCACCTTTTCTCTTGGAAAGAGAAGGTGATCTAGTCAAGGTAATTTAAAATTATGGAAAATTTGTACAGATTGTATACAGATCAAATCTTTCCACCTGGAAAGGGCGCAGATAAAAGTAATCAATATAACAAAATTGAGCAAAGAATTCAGAAGAAACATCTTTACCCAAAGAGAATGTGAAACCTCTCCCAGAGGGAGTAGCTGAAGAGAATAGTGTCTATGCATTTAAGAGGAAACTGGCCATTTGTATAAAATGGACAAGAATACATTTAGCTGAGGAAAAGTGGGAGAGCAGCATTAGCAATGATATGGAATGCTGAACTGAATGATCTCTTTCCGTGTACTTTTAATCTTAAACTGGATGTTGGCATAACTGGCCAACATGTGTTGTCCATTGATAAATGCTTTTATAAAGGCAGAATTTAACTGTTTTCTTGAATTGAGTTTTGTGATTTTTAACTATGTCCACTCCAATCCAACACCAGCTCCTCCACTTCTTGACTTGATGCAGTCCATCTGGTGCAGGTATATTCACAGTGTCTGTAATGAAGGAGTTCCAGGATTTTGATGCTATGACGATGAAGGAGCAGTGATATAGTTTCAAGTCAGTACAGTGAGTAGTTTGGAGGGGAACTTGTAGATGGTATTCCCATACATCTGATAACTTTGGTAGATATCAGTGGTAGAGATTGCAGGTTTAGGAGGTGTTAATGAAAGAACCTTATTGAGCCACTGAAGTTCATTTTGTAGATTGTCGAACATGCTTTCATTGTGCACTGCTGGGGGAAGGAGTGAATGTTCAGGTTGTTGGTTGGGGTGTTAGGAGGGCTGTTTTGACCTGCTTGGTGCCAGTATTCTTGATCCACATTCATTCAGGCAAGTGGGGAGCACTCCACCGCATGCCTGACTTGTACATTGTTGGTGACGGACAGGATTAGGGGATGTTGAAGTTGATTTTCCCAATGCCGACTTCCCAACCTCTGACCTGATCTTGCAGGCTCAATTGTTTTAGGTTGGTGCAGTTCAGTTTCTCATCTATGGTATTCTCAGGATATTGATGTTGGCAGATTTACAGACAGTAATGCCATTGAATGTCTATGTGCTCTGTGTAATCTTATGCAAACTGTAGCATTCCTGCCAAGATCAGTTGGCAGAGACTACAATTTAAATCAAGAACCCTCCCATTCTGTATTGATTATCTGTGCCATTGAATTCACTCTAAATGCCACTGGGGAATCCATGTTTAATTTCCAGATTCACTTGTCCCATGGTTAATTATCTCTTGGCTTAGCAGATGGTCATGCTCTTCAGTATTTCTTCACTTTCTCACATTGCTAATGTTACTTGTATGAGAACTGTAATTTCAGTAAGGCTAGCAGACATTACTTTTTCGCTATGAGAAACAAACCAACTTTGAAATGACGGTTAAGCATAATTACTGAAAATAATCTTAGTTTGTATTTATTGTTGAGAACAGTGAAATGGTAATTCAAGCTAATAAATTTAGAACAATGCTTTAGAAATGCTCAGTAAGATGGAAGTATTAATTAAATTTGCTGCATGCTGATCAAAACAAAACTCAGTAGAAAAATCACAGGAAACCAGATAACGACTTGACTGGAGGTTTAGGCTCCAAATGGGAAGTGAAGGAAGTGGTTGTAATAGTTGTAACACCTTTACTACCTATAAGCCATTTTCATAGCTCCATCCTATACCTGGGCTGTGTTCTCTTCCTGTAGAAGAGATGGTGGTGCCTGTTTGTGGGGACAAAGACTGGTGAATACAGTAACGGCTACAAGTGGCTGGTAGTCAGTTTGGCTGCTTTAGCACATGATAGGGCCTGCAGTCGGAAGTCCACTGCGATTTTCCAGTCAAACCTGAGGGATTGAACTTTACGTGTTACATCAAGACATCAATCTGCATTAGGACAGCCCCTGCAGAGATAACTTTGGCATCACAGATGCCATCTTCCTAGCTGGCAACCCCTTTTATAGTCCAACAAATTCAGCTTCAACTGAGCTGGGGGACTGCTAAAGTAAGATGGTGGGTTTTCCCTGTTACATTCCTGTGATGATCAATAGTCTGAAAGGAAAGGACTACTCAAGTAACTCTAGAATCAGAAAGGAATAGATTGATAAGATTTAATTTTTAAGCTTTCACTACAACTGTTAAACCCACAAATCAATATAAAGTACACCATGTGTTTGCAGACAATTGGTATTTCACTGAAAAATGAATTTCACTTTGGATATTGATACAATAAAGGCACTGCACATATTTGCGCTTTTTTAATGTGTAATCTCATTTAACCCTCAAGTTACCTTCACTGGCAGCCATATTCTATCTGAGGGACCCAGATACTGTAAACACAGACAAGGTACATGCTTACGAACATACTGTCATGCATGTCTTGTGACATGGAAGCTTGCAGATACTAACGTGATCCATGGCAACCTTGTCCTCATTATCTGTTTGCAGCTCGAGGAACTTCAGCTCAGAGTTGATGAGCTAGAGTTTGACCTTCAGATCGTGTACATAGAACATAGAAGAATACAGCGCAGTACAGGCCCTTTGGCCCTCGATGTTGCGCCGATCCAAGCCCACCTAACCTATACTAACCCACTATCCTCCATATACCTATCCAATGCCCGCTTAAATGCCCATAAAGAGGGAGAGTCCACCACTGCTACTGGCAGGGCATTCCATGAACTTACGACTCGCTGAGTGAAGAACCTACCCCTAACTTCAGTCCTATATCTACCCCCCCTTAATTTAAAGCTATGCCCCCTTGTAATACCCGACTCCATACGCGGGAAAAGGTTCACACTGTCAACCCTATCTAACCCCCTAATCATCTTGTACACCTCAATCAAGTCACCCCTAAACCTTCTTTTCTCTAATGAAAACAGCCCCAAGTGTCTCAGTCTTTCCTCATACGATCTTCCTTCCATACCAGGCAACATCCTGGTAAACCTCCTCTGCACCCGTTCCAGTGCCTCCACATCCTTCCTATAGTATGGCGACCAAAACTGCACACAATATTCCAGATGCGGCCGCACCAGAGTCTTATACAACTGCATCATGACCTCAGGACTCCGGAACTCAATTCCTCTACCAATAAAAGCCAGTACGCCATATGCCTTCCTCACTGCACTATTTACCTGGGTGGCAACTTTCAGAGATCTGTGTACATGGACACCAAGATCCCTCTGCTCATCCACACTACCAAGTATCCGACCATTAGCCCAGTACCCCATCTTTTTGTTATTCTTCCCAAAGTGAATCACCTCACACTTAGCTACATTGAATTCCATTTGCCACCTTTCTGCCCAGCTCTGCAGCTTCTCTATATCCTGCTGTAACCTGCCACATCTTCCTCACTGTCAACAACTCCACCGACTTTCGTATCATCCGCAAACTTGCTCACCCAACCTTCTAACCCCTCTTCCAGGTCATTTATAAAAATGACAAACAGCAATGGTCCCAAAACAGATCCTTGCGGAACACCGCTAGTGACGGCACTCCATGAAGAAACTTTGCCATCAACTACTACCCTCTGTCTTCTTCCATCCAGCCAATTCCTAATCCAAACCTCCAACTCACCCTCAATGCCATATCTCCGTATTTTCTGCAGTAGCCTACCATGGGGAACCTTATCAAACGCCTTACTAAAATCCATATATACCACATCTACCGCTTTCCCCTCATCAACCTCCTTCGTCACCTTTTCAAAGAATTCAATAAGGTTTGTGAGGCACGACCTGCCCTTCACAAAACCATGCTGACTATCCTTGATCACATTATTCCTATCCAGATGTGCATAAATCCTATCCCTTACAATTCTCTCTAAGACTTTGCCCACAACAGAAGTGAGACTCACCGGCCTATAGTTACTAGGGTTATCCCTACTCCCCTTTTTGAACAAGGGAACCACATTTGCTATCCTCCAGTCTTCTGGCACTACTCCAGTAGACAAAGAGGACATAAAAACCAAGGCCAATGGCTCTGCAATCTCCTCCCTTGCTTCCCCGAGAATCCTAGGATAAATGCCATCAGGCCCAGGGGACTTATCTATTTTCACCTTTTCCAGGATTTCCAACACCTCTTCTCTACATACCTCAAAGCCATCCATTCTACTTATTTGTGACTCAGTATTCACATCGACGACAATGCCCTGTTCCTGAGTAAATACTGAAGAAAAGTATTCATTCAGTGTCTCCCCAATCTCTTCCGCCTCCACACGCAACTTCCCACTACTATCCTTGACTGGACCTATTCCTACCCTAGTCATTCTTTTATTCCTAACATACCTATAGAAAGCCTTAGGGTTTTCCCTAATCCTACCGACTAAGGACCTTTCATGTCCCCTCCTTGCTGCTCTTAGCTCTCTCTTCAGGTCCTTCCTGGCTACCCTATAACTCTCAATCGCCCCAATTGAACCTTCACGTCTCATCTTGAGATAGGCCGCCCTCTTCCATTTAACAAGGGATTCCAATTCCTTATTAAACCACGGCTCCCTCGCACGACCCTTTCCTCCCTGCCTGACAGGTACATAATTATCAAGGACACTCAATAGTTGCTCCTTGAACAAGCTCCACATATCATTTACACTCTTGCCTTGGAGTCTACTTTTCCAAACCACACATCCTAAGTCATGCCTCACCGCATCATAATTTCCCTGACCCCAGCTATAACTCTTGCCCTGTAGTACACACTTATCCCTCTCCATCACGAGAGTAAAAATCACCGAATTATGGTCACTATCCCCAAAGTGCTCACCTACCTCTAATTCTAACACCTGGCCTGGTTCGTTACCCAGAACCAAATCCAGTATGGCCTCACCTCTTGTTGGCCTGTCTACATATTGTGTCAGGAAACTCTCCTGCACACATTGAACAAACACTGACCCATCTAACGAACTTGAGCTATAGCTTTCCCAATCAATATCAGGAAAGTTAAAGTCCCCCATAACAACCACCCTATTACTGTCACTCATCTCCTGAATCACCTTCCCCATCCTTTCTTCAATGATTCTAGGACTATTAGGAGGCCTGTAAAAGACTCCTAACAGGGTGACCTCACCTTTCCTATTCCTAACCTCAGCCCAAACTACCTCAGATGGCAAGTCCTCATCCATCGTCCTTTCCACCACTGTAATACTATCTTTGACAAGCAATGCCACACCTCCCCCTCTTTTACCCCCACCTCTGACCCTACTAAAACATTTAAATCCTGGAACCTGCAACAGCCAATCCTGTCCCTGTTCTAGCCATGTCTCCGTAATAGCCACAACATCGAAGTCCCAGGTACCAACCCACGCTGCAAGATTAGATTACTTACAGTGTGGAAACAGGCCCTTCGGCCCAACAAGTCCACACCGACCCGCCGAAGCGCAACCCACCAATACCCCTACATTTACCCCTTTAACCTAACACTATGGGCAATTTAGCATGGCCAATTCACCTGACCCGCACATCTTTGTGACTGTGGGAGGAAACCGGAGCACCCGGAGGAAACCCACGCAGACACGGGGAGAATGTGCAAACTCCACACAGTCAGTTGCCTGAGGCGGGAATTGAACCCGGGTCTCTGGCGCTGTGAGGCAGCAGTGCTAACCACTGTGCCACCGTGCCGCCCGCAAGTTCACCTACCTTATTTCGTATACTTCTTGCATTGAAGTATACACACTTCAAGCCACTTTCCTGTTTACAGACACCCTCCTTGGAAATTGATGCCATGTTCCTAACCTCCCTACACTCCAGGCCCTGCACCCTGAAGCTACAATCTGGGTTCCCATGCCCCTGCAGAGTTAGTGTAATGCATCGACGAAGGAAAAAGTAACCAAATACTTTAATCCAGGCGGCTGTCACACAACCTATGTGAGCTGGTTCAGATTTGGTCCATTTTGAAGGATATGGTGACTGAGGCACATTTGAAGACCTAGAAAATAACAATGGAGCAGCCTCAACTTTTTCATTTGTCTAGTACGATTAAGGATCGCCATGGCATTCTAAGAGGGTAAACGCACAATTGCCTGGGGTAACCACCAGCTCAGTAGAAGCTGGGAAGACATTTTGATAGAACGAAGAAGGAACTACCAGAAGGGAAAACTGAGTTTCTTGCAGCTTGTGTGGAAGAGACCTGGGATTACAGGTAAACGGGCAAGCTGCCCATGACGCTGTATTATACAAAAATGTTCAAGTGGGGGGAGTAAAAAGGGGATGTAGTTGTATGAAAGACAATAAAGTTAGAGGGATCTCATTCCCTAAAGATTAAATTGTGAGTGTCAGAGGCTACGTTGCCTGCCCAATACCAAGGTTAAAGAAATCTCCTCTGGTCTGGCAAGGAACTTGAAGTTGCAGAGAAAGAATTAGGCTGTTGTAGGGTACATGGGCACTAATGATATAGATAGAACTGTGAAAGAGGTTTTGCTGAGGGAGTATTAGCATTTAAAGGCTAAGTTATAAAGCAGAAAGGTAATAATTTCTTGAGCAAATTAGCATAGAGTAAATAAGATCAGAGAGTAGAACCACGTTAAAAGATTGGTAACATACTGATTATAGCAAGGTAAGGCAGTTGGACATCTTACAATGAGTTCACTATTTGGGACTGTTAATCTGGTCCAATCAGGGAGCCCTGGCTGACTTATAAAAGTTGAGTGTCAGGAGTATTGATACTCTGGTATCTGGCTCTGACTCATACAGTATTACAGTCAAGAATTGTTCATGTGTAAATAAGGGTGACTTGGTGATGGGATACTGGCCTCTGTGGAGTTATTTCAGGTATAGAAGACATAGGTTTTCATTCAAGTAACACTGACACCAGTTACAGGGTAAGAGGGAGCTGTACACTTGGGATGGTTTTCACTTGAACTGCAGTGATATCAGCGTTCTGGTGATCTACATAACTAGGATGTAGAGAGGAAATGAAATACAGTAGTTGGGTTGGAGTGTTCATGTGAGCTGAGATTTGGAAATTAAAGAGAAAGGACAAGGTAACACTGCATGTTATTAATGTGGTTAATGGTAAACAGAGTATGATAAGAAGGAATGGAACATATATGGCAGCAGCATATACTGACTGAATAGGTAAGAATGGCTTTAATCTCATGGACGATGAAGGTTGAAGTGAAGGGAGATTTACAAATCCAAAGATAAAAGTTGAAGCACTCGAAAAGAATATGAATATATTGGTCTGGACAAGTTGAATGGGGCAAAAAGAGATAGAAAGTTGAACAGTAATGGTCCCTCAAAGTCTAACTCCTAGGTAACTTTTAAACAGACTCCCATTTTAGAACATAGAGCATAGAACATTACAGCACAGGACAGGCCCTTCAGGCCTCATTGTTACGCCAACCTGTGGAACCAATCTGAAGCTTATTGATTCTACACTATTCCATTTTCATCCATATGTCTATCCAAACACCATTTAAGTGCCCTTAAAGTTAGCGAGTTGCTACTACAGTCTCAGGCAGGCATTCCACACCCCTACTACCCTCTGAGTAAAGAAACCACCTCTGACATCTGTCCTATATCTATCACCCCTCAATTTAAACCTATGTCCCCTTGTGCTATCCATCACCATTCGAGGAAAATGACTGTCCATGTCCACCCTATCTCACCCACTGATTATCTTATATGTCTCAATTAAGTTACCTCTCAACCTTCTTCTCTCTAATGAAAACAGCCACAAATCCATCAGCTTTTCCTCATAAGACCTTCCCTCCATACCAGGCAACATCCTAGTAAATCGCCTCTGAATCCTTTCCAAAGCTTCAATATCCTTCCTATAATGCAATGACCTTAGCTGTAAACAATACTCCAAGTGCAGCCGCACCAGAGTTCTGTACAGCTGCAACATGACCTCGTGGCTCCGAAACTCAATCCCTCTACCAATAAAAACTAATGCACCGTATGCCTTCTTAACCACCCTATCAACCTGGGTGGAAACTTTCAGGGATCTATATATATGAACACCGAGATCTCTCTGCTCATCTACACTGCCAAGAATCTTACCATTAGCCCAGTACTCTTTATTCCTGTTGCTCCTTCCAAAGTAAATCACTCACACTTTTCCGCATTAAACTCCATTTGCCACCTTTCAGCCCAGCTCTGCAGCTTATCTATGTCCCTGTGTAACCTGCAACATCTTTCGACCTTACTGTCACCCGCAAATTTACTAAGCCATCCTACGCCCTCTTCTTGGACATTTATAAAATTGACAAACAGCAGTGGACCTAAAACAGATCCTTGTGATACACCACTAGTAACTAACCTGATCCAAACTGCTAAATCGTCCGTAATCCCATGCCTCCATATTTTGTGGAAATAGCCTACCGTGGGGAACCTTATCAAACGCCTTATCACACACTTTCCAACCATATCATCCACAGACCTACTACAATTCCCATACCCTGACATAGCATCCCTCTCTCTGCAGGAGTCTACACTATCATGCACAATCCGTTTCCCCCCAAACTCCTCCTCTCAACTCAGCCATCCCTTTCTTCCTGGGGCCTGACACAACCTGTTTCGCAAGATCTGACACTTTCAACCTCGCCTGCACTCCGCAACCCTATTTACCTGGCACCTTTACACACTACCAACCTGGCACCTACTTATCTCACTCAGACATCCTACTGTCTGTTTACATGGCACCTTACCCACCTCGCCCTACCCTTCTGATACCCTAACCTCACTTATATACTTACCCTTTCACAAGACCTGTCAAGGTAGCTGTCTGTGAGATCAGACATGGAGTATTCCATCTGACTGCCATGAAAAGGGGGCATGCTCTGCCTTCCCCTGACAATCCTCACTTCAAAGAAACTTTCAGATCTGAAGTATACACCACATTTTTGAAGAAGACCTGATTGGAATCTCCTGTCAGAAACGTGGAGATCTTTGTTAACATAAAATGAAGAAATGGAGCTACTACCTCAGAGTGATTGCCGCTCCCCAAAAAATCAAACCCCTGGTTCTTCTGTCCTCTACCTTCAAGTGCCCATCTGAAGTCTTTATTTGGATCATAAGCCCAGTTTCCAGTCATCATTTGGCAATTTAGGGACAGTTCAGTGATTATTCCCTACAGCTTCTTACCCTCAATTTTTCTCCAGTCTATCCTGAAGACCAAGGGGAAAGTCCTTCTGAGATAGCGTGTCTCAGTTGAAGAAAGCTAGAGCATGTCTTCCCTCACATGATGAGGCCTTGTGTTGTGTAACAGGACCTCCTACAGTAGTTAGTGATGGTGAGGGAGGGAAGCTAGAGCAGTCAAACAGACTCTCATTGGAGTGAAAGGGTGTTTTAGAAGGATGGAAGTTCTTATGGGAAGAGGGAGCAGGTAGAAAAGGAATTCCTTATCCGGGTATAACCCAAATAGTTAATCCATGTACACAGTGTAAACAGTTCCTTGTCTATTCTTAATTTCTCTTCTTGCTTGTGAGGACCCGATGCCAGTGGAATAAAGAATCTCTGCTTCTTAATCTTTGGACCATACATGTGTTCAAATCTCATGTTACATTCTGTTAATGTGAAAGACGACGGGAAGCACCTTTGGAATGTTTTATTAGATTAAACATAGTATATAAATATATATTTGTGTCCTTCGGAAAATTTTACAGAGAAGAAGAATTAAATTTGACCTGAATATGACAGGAATAGCAGTGAGAACCAGAAAATCCAGTTTAATATTCTCTTGCATTGGGTGTAGCTGTAGTTATTTTCGATATATCAGATTAACTAATCATTCATTTTGTTGACGTTCCTATGACTTTGCTGCTGAGAATTATCTACAGTCTTGGTTTAGGCATGGCACTTGTATACCAAATTCTTTCATCGCAAGTGAATGCTTAATGTTGTCTCAAAGATATAAGAAGACATTCTTTGTTTCATCACATCACTATAGTTGGTTTTGGAGAACAATATCCAAGTGGAAAATCTATTTGGCAAATTCATCCCATAAATGCTGCACTTCATATCTTTTTGAACTTCTCATTTAACTTGATTTATACAGGTACTGGGATAGCTTTATACGATTCAACAGGAACTTATGTCTTACTACTCCTAGTGGCCTGTGAAAAGAGGGGTTTTTGCAAGTCATGCACTTGTCCTTTTTGCTACATTATAAATGTGACGGTGGGGGGGGGGGATCAACAGATGTGTTTCTACAAAGACTTTTCTCGTTTATCAATAAAAGGATGTTGTGAATTTTGTATGGTTCTTAGTAATGAACACTTGAGACTGCTCACTATCATTGTTGCACAGGAAATGACCACATCCACGGAATTTAGCACATGAAATTATTAAGCCTGAAGTTGTGGTCTGCTTTTCACTGCTTCACCACAGGCTTTGCCTTGGATCCCGCCAACCCTATCCCATGACCACCACGAGGGTAAAGTTTTTTTGATTGCATTCCCTACAGTATGGAAACAGGCCTTTCAGCCCAACAAGTCCACACTGACCCTCCGAAGAGTAACTCACCCAGGCCCATTCCACTCTGACTAATGCACCTAACACTATGGACAACTTAGCATGGCCAATTTACCTGCCCTGCACATCTTGGGACTGTGGGAGTAAATCAGAGCACCCAGAGGAAACCCATGCTGACATGGGGAAAAAATGCAAACTCCACACAGACAGTCATCTGAGGTTAGAATTGAACCTGGGACCCTGGTGCTGTGAAGTAGCAGTGCGAACCACTGAGCCAGGGTAAGAAATCATTTATATTTGTTACTTCAGTGAGAACTTTCTGTTTCCTCGTCTCTCTTTGGTGTTTTTTATGCTTCGTCAATTAGATGAAACTATGTTTTAACGGTGATATCAATGAAAATTAATTTTATATTTGTGAAGTATTGTTGAATATTCCTATTATTTAAATGTATTAGATTTTTAAAAATGATTTTCATATATTTTAAAGACTTTTTCATGCTATATCCCTTCACCCCATACATGTCATAACTTTATTTGATGTACAATTTTTAATAATGATTTAATTATTGTGCTTTTTATTTCCTGTTTGATTCTCTGAAAATTCTGTAATGTGGTTGACTAGGACAGCTCAGTTCTATCACTGGAACTCAACATTCAATCCATACACAGACTATTCAAAGTTGTGCCTCAGACGTTGTTTGATCTCTCAATTAAGCTTTCTTCAAACTTGGAGTGAATGCTCTTGGCTTTGTCACTGACTCTAGAATCCAGGCATATTTTTCTTCAGATTTGTGACACAATGGATGTTGTAAACTACGCTAAGAAGCTTGACGTGATCCAGGACAAAGCCATCCACTTGATTGCCATTGCATCCATAGACATTTGTCCTTTACTATCGACCCTCACTAGCAGCAGTGTGTGCCATCTATAAGATATACTGCAGAAATTCACCAAGGGTCCTCAGACAGCAACTTCCAAAGACATGATTATTACCAATTAGAAGAACAGGGACAGCAAATACGTGGAGACATGATCATCTCCAATTCTCCTCCCAAAACCATTCACCATCCTGACTTGGAAATATATCATTCATTTTTCCTTTAGCATTGCTGAGTCAAAATTTTGAATTTCCTTCCCTAACGTTATTGTGTGTCCAAATGGACTGCAGTAGTTCAAGAAGGCATCTCATCAACATCTTCTCAAGGACATTTATAAATGGGTAGTAAATGCCAACCAAGCCCATGATGCCCACATCCCATAGACGAATATTTAAAAAAGGAATAAGAAAAGGGAAACCTATTTGCAGGGATTTGTGCAAGATCAACTTCAGTAACAACAATTTCCCATTTCCAATCCAGGATTCAAACTTTACTTAATGAACAATTCAGAACTGACTGGGAATATAAGTTAATGAATCCTGGCCTTTCGAGAGAATCTTTGAGATTACTTCTATGTAAGTACTTTTTACTTCCAGTTAATGATTCATTGCAAAATCTCAAAACTGGTTTAAATTATATTAATTTATCATGACAAAATAAATTCTTTCGACTTCAAATTTTGTTAAAAAGCCCACAATTTTAGGTATAATTACAATTGCAACTGTTTTAAACACAATTTACGAATGGCAATTGATGTGGTAATATTTAATTATTAACACTTGCTGATTTTATGCCCATTTGTTACATGACTCATGCTTATGATTTAGTAGAACCAACAAATTTGTATTTATGTAGCATTTTAACGTTAAAAAAAACATGCCTTTAGGAGCTTATCAGAGACATTGGCACTTCATCTGGTTGACAGGGTCTTGTCTGCCACCTGGCAAGCTGATGAAAACACTTTGCTGCCTTCTTTGGGGAAGACCCAGTAGGTTAGGTGCCATCTGGGTAACCAGCGGTGGGAATTCCCAGGAGCAAGGAGCCCTGGGGTTGAGGAGCTGCTCCCCAAGAGCTGTTGGTCAAACAGAGGCTGGAAGCTACTCCAATGCAGGCAGTGCCAGCAGGGAGAGTGGCCACTGTTGGTAATGCTGACAGCAGAGGCCCAGGATGAACAAGGGATATCAGTCTTAAACAGGCAATGGCAGAATTTGAGTTGCAGGATCAACTCAGTTACAATTTCCCATTTAATGCTGTCCACTAGGTGGGTGGTGATATATGAACGAGGACAGAATTCAGCGACGAGTCAGGGGATGACTCTAAGTAGGTTCATCCCGTCCCCCCTCACTTGCCAATGCTGGTCCTCCCCAACAAGCACTGATCCCCTGGGTATTTTCAACTAAACCTGACATGGCAAATCCCCTGATTAAATAACAGCAGCAGTGAGATGAGGTCCTTAAGCGGCCATTATTATCCACACAGCAGCCTTAATTGGTGCTGGGGCAGAAAGGCCAATTCACAAGACTTTCTGCCTTGGATTTAGTTGGGTCCACACTTGGCCCTTTCCCATTTTTATTAAATGTCCCACTGTCTCCTATCTCACCCCAGTGGACAGCAATAAATTCTGCCTATTGTAAAACAAACAGATACTGAGTCACATGAGATTATATTACAGAGGATGATCAAAATCTTAGTCAGAGAGGTTTTAACAGAGGAAAGCATAATAGAAAAGCATATATATTTAAGGGAGGAACTCTGAGTTGGGCCCATGCAAATATGGTCCAAAGCATTCCTGATTTGGAGATGCCGGTGTTGGACTGGGGTGTACAAAGTTAAAAATCACACAACACCAGGTTATAGTCCAACAGGTTTAATTGGAAGCACACTAGCTATTGGAGCGACGCTCCTTCATCAATGACTATCACCTGATAAAGGAACATCGCTCCGAAAGCTAGTGCTTCCAATTAAACCTGTTGGACTATAACGTGATTTTTAACGTAGTCCAAAGCGAGTGAGATTGAAATCAGAGATACTCAAAAGGCTAAAATTAGACAGCACACATTCTCTGTTCTGAAGAAGGTTCACTGGATCTGAAACACTAACTCTACTTTCACTCCACGGTTGTTGCCAGACTTGCTGAGCTTTTCCAGCAACTTCTGATTTTGTTACAGATTCGCAAAGGTTTGTGGAAAGTACAGAGGTACAAAGAAAAGAGGCCATGGAGAAATTTGAAAGCAAGGATGAGAATTTTTAAATCAAGGTGTCTAATTAAAGATGAATTTTTATTTTTAATGTATCAATGTGAGTCAACAAAAGCATTTCCTGTTGTATTAGTTGCATAACATGGCTAGAATTGAATTACTGCATATTACTGCACATTATGTTCATTGAATGAAATGGACAACCCATTACTTAAACCTGAATGTGTGTGCAGAGAAAGAAAATTCGCTTTAATCTAGGATATTGAAACAATTACTAAAAATACAGCATTGCCATTGAGAGTTCTGCAATGTCAGTGTAGCATTAGAGTAATGAATTGCCAGCAATTGAAATATACAATATTTTTCTGCTCTTGTTCGATGGCTGTTGCGTTTACTGTTACAGATATCAGCAGAGAAAAGGAAACAGTATTTAATACTCTTCCAACACATCATAAAGGTGTCAAAAAAGTTTTATAACAGTGAATCACTGGTAGCAAAATTATCCTGACACCCTAGTACCCATCTGTTGTCTTATTTATGACATGAAAATTGTCTTATCAATTTACATCAGTGTAGGCAAAATGGTACCTTATGTGATAAGTCACATGTGTGTTGCTTGGTCCCACTCAACATCCCATCTGCTACTGTTTTATTTAGATTGTTCACTGAAGAGAATAATTACTAAATGGTCTACATTATTGACATCTTCGCCACACATTGTTCATTTCCAACAGGTTTTGTTTTCATTCTGTGCTTCGGTTTATATCCCTCTGGCTTAACCACTTCAATGATTAACAACAAGCGGAATATTTTGACATAGGATATGTATTTGGAATAAATGTTCCAAAGCCTACCAGCTTTGCTGTTGCTTTGGGGAAGGTGTGTGAAGTTCATGGTGAGGTGCACAAAGAATACTTTCCCACCGTAAGATCAACTATTTCTAGACCTTAAACAATTGGTCATTCAGAGTACAGGTAGTTTGACTTAGTTGACTGATTAACTCCAGCCACAACCTAGAAATTGGTTCACACAGTGTCTGTTTATCAGGCAAAGTTTGGATTACTAAAGCTGGAGATGACAGGTGGAAACACGTACATTTCAGGCTGTGATTTGAGTGCGGACAAACGAGAGGCATTCTTTTTTCACATTTGAAGGAAGCGTCAGGTTCTTTGTAGGTTAAAGCTTATAGAAATAAATTCAAATAACAGGTTGTCAATCCCTGTTACTTTGTGAACATCTAAGTTCAAATTTACTCCCTTCAGCTCTGATGTTCATTGTTTTGTTGCAATATCTGTTTGTATCATTTTCATTTTTTTCTTGTTTTATTACTTGATTCTAGAATGAATGAAATTGTCTGAGCATTTGCTGCTTTGTGGTGAGTGACCCCTCCAATGGGGTATATCACAACAAAACATCAAGAGCAAATTATTTTTTCTCACTCCTGTTTGCAACACAGAAAGTGATGTGAAAGTGAGAGCATGGTTGGGCAGGTGTTAGGAGGTTATGGGAGGAATTGTCTTCATGGATGTTATTTCACCGTGAGTTACGGGATGGAGTTCAACTAATCTCAGCAACTAACTGAATATGTTACTTACTTCACTTACAGGATCTTATAATAAATATTATGTATTGAAAGGATAAAAAGGTAATAATTCCTCACTACTACAATGTGTTTTGATTCTGGTGTGTGATCCAGTATTATAATTAAATCAATCATGGTCGTGATATTCTAGTTACAAAACCAGGATGTCATAGGACAGGAGAATAGAAGATTCATAGAACATTCTGTCAATTCAAATCTGCTTGTCTCAGACATTATCGGTGACTTCTGTCAGATATAGTGCCATATGGGAACAATAAAGGTCAACAGGGGAAGTTTCATTATCTGACTTTCCACATTTCAATCACTTCAATTTCAGGAGTAGTGTTACCATTGCTCATGGAACCACACTGTCTTCCAGAGACTTCCAGCTGGCAGGTCCTCAAAGAAAGAAAATTGGCAGAATCCTGCAGTTGCATATAAAAATATAAAATTAGTGCTATTAACCACCATTATGCACTTCCAAAGGACAGGCTGAACCTCTACTTACAGCAAAGGACTTCAATATAAATCAACATGAACTAATTTTTTGTTCCTGAGCTGTTCTGACAGATTAAGATGAGAAATGTTCACACACCTAAGAGATTGTAGATTAGGAGACAGTACAAATAGACTGTGGGACTATTTTATTTCTAATAACCATTTATGATGCCAAGAGGATGGAAAAAGAAAAAAAAACACCTTTCTTTATTGCTTTCAGTAAATAAGTATGGACTATCAGAATCTGTCTACAGTTCAGCATTAACAACAATACTTTATCCCCCATGGAATTGTTCAACTAACCAGAGGATCAGAAAAAGGGAGCAAAAGTCAATTGTTGAGTGTTTTTGGTTATGATCAAGTCCAAAGAAATGACTAACACAACACCAAATAGTATTTTTATTTGTTTAGCCGAGAGTCTGAAATTCAAAGAAATGTGGAAAAGTACTTAAATTCGGAGAAATCTGGAAACAAAATTCTATTCATTGAATATAAAGAATGCATTTTTTCATCCACTAAAGACACCCAGATTACATGAGTGCAGGAATCCTAGGCTACGTTTGCAAGACCTGGGTTTTAGAAATGAAAAAGAGTGCTCATTATTATAATGAGAGTCCAATCAGTGCAGTGGGAGACTGAGACACTGACAGCTTGTCCATTATTTTTGCTGCAATTTGATCCTTGAGATTCGGTGTATTTGGATGGAACTGGGAAAGAAAGCAAAAACAGGAAATGTACAATTTATGTGAAGGAATTCTATAGGTTCTTTATACATTGTAAATGTTCAAAAATTAATGAAAGTATAACATTGTTCCATAGCCATACTACTTAAAGGTTCCCATTTGATTTTATTGAGATGCTGATAACTTGGCATTTCCCATTTTCTTTAACCACATTGAGTAAAATCTGAGATAATTAGAATGTTCATGGGGAATTTATTCAGGGGTTGATGTGTTGATTAATAGCGGTGGTCATAAAACCATTAGTGCACAGAAGAAAGCTATGTAGTTCAATTAGAGCACAAGTTTTAGGGGCCAGCTACTCAAGCATATTGATCAGGGTAAAAACGCTGTGGTTTTTGCAACAAC
This sequence comes from Chiloscyllium plagiosum, assembly GCF_037043375.1. NCBI lineage: Eukaryota > Metazoa > Chordata > Chondrichthyes > Orectolobiformes > Hemiscylliidae > Chiloscyllium > Chiloscyllium plagiosum. The sequence continues at coordinate 41,137,566 of NW_028270160.1, forward strand.
ATCCTGAACATAAGGACCATTCTCCTTTGTGGCATTCCCTTTTATTAATTTGATTCCTTTCTTTATAGTTCAACTGTGGACATGAACCTGATTCATTTTATTCCATAATCATAATCACATGAAAGCTCCTAGTGTGATAAAAGTGCTATTACTTTAGTGATTTCAGGATAATGGATTGGTTCCTGATGGAAAGGTTTTGCAAAAGGTACGTTAAAATATGCATTAATAAATTAATGAACAAGTAATGTCATGTGATAGCTTATTTTAGGACATCAGTTATTGTCTGCTATCAAAGATTTTTTCACTCAGGCAAATCGTGCATAATTGACCTCACATTGTTTCCTAACATTTTAATTATATATTCATTGAAGCTGATGATATGGAATGAAAAGTTTGATCACAAATACTCCATTCTCTGAATCATCGGAGATGTGACAAATGCTGACATGTGTGTCTTTCAGGATCCTGCAAAGTCCTAATGCTGGACATACTAGGAATTACCCAGGCAGTTTAAATTTCCAGTGGGCAAATTCGTTGCTGCCTAGGACCCACCGCTAAGGTCTCCAATCCTGAGCCTGGGGCAGAGGCTTGAGCCAAATACGCACAACTTGCTTGCATACTGACCCAGGAATTGCTGGGCTGTTTAACATCTGTTCTAACAGTGATGGTACTCAACTGACCAAATTACTGAACTCCACTGACCACCCAATTGGTCCAACCCCAGACCAACCCCAACAGACTAGATCCCCATGTCATCAGACTGTGCTTGTATCCCTGACCACCTCCCTGACTCCCTTCTTGAACAGAACTATTTACACACTCATCTCCCCGGCTATACCTCCTGATCACCAAACTATCCAATGGACATCCAATTACCTACTGACCTCCTAACTAGTCTCAAACCTGATCCAATTATGCCCTGACTACCTGACTACCACCTGCTTACCCATATCCAGTCAGTTCCAATTACCGTCCAGACTATTGTACCCCTCTCAACCTGACTAGCCACTTACGAAGTGACGCACCTAGCCATCTCATCCACCTACTACCCACCTCACCCACTTAATATCCACCTTACCTGCTTACTCAGCCACCTCATTCACACAGTCTACCTCACTCTCCTAATAATCCGTCCATCCACATCCAAATACTCATCCATTCACCAACTCACACACAAGCATTAAAAATCTTGCCTCAATATAGATGTAGCTGCTGTACATGTCAGCATGTGAATGAGAGTCAGGATAAGGCCACTCAGCCCTTCAAATCTGTTCTGCCATTCAATATGACCATAGCTGATCTGATTTTAATCTTGATTTCACATCTCTGCCTATCACCAATAATATTTTGCTCCCCCCACCCCTCTGCCTTAAAATATTCAATGATAATGCCTCTGCCACCTTTTGAGGAAGGGAGTTCCAAAGCCACAAAACCGTGAGAGAAAAAAGATTATCTTTATTTCTGTGTTATATGATTTATTTTTAAACAGTGGCTCCGAGTCCTAAATTCTCCAACCAGAGGAAACATCTTTTCCATATCAACCCTGACAAGTCACCACAGGTTTTTTATGTTTCAGTCAAATCGCCTCCCACTCTTCCAAGCTTTGACTAATACAATCCGAGCCTACCCAGCCTTTCCTCGTAAGACAACCAGCCAGTTCTGAGAATTAGTCCAGGGAATCTTCTATAAAAAGCATTTACATTCTTTTGTAAACAGGGATACTGTTACTGTGCACAGGACTTCAGAAGTAGTTTCGCCAGTGCCCTGTACAACTGATGCATAACTTCTTTACTTTTGTCTTCAATTGCATCATAGCAAATGACAATGTGCTATTAGCTTTCCCAATAACTTGTGGTACCAGAATACTAAGTGTCTGTGTCTCCCGTATTTGTATATCCAGAGCCCTCTATCTTTAGAGCTCTTCAATCTCTCACTATCAAGACAATTTGCTTTGTTCTCCTTCTTGCCAGAAGTGGTCCCCTCTTTTCACAATGCTATTATGTTCACTGGACTTACCCTGGAAACATTGCACAACTCATTCCTCCTTCAGGCAGGGCTGGAGGTCACTGGAAGAAACAGGTAGTATCGTACGGTTAGGCAAAACTTTGCCGACAATGGGAAAGTGTCCAGCATCGTTGCAGATTGGGAGATCCACGTTAACATCTTTTCTGAAGGATTGCTATATACACATTGAGGCATATGTGCTGTTGAAAGCCAAGGAACTCTGCTTATGATTAAAGGTATTATTAAATTTTCCCTTGGCATGTCACCATTAACAATGACTAATATTCCAGTTTGGTTACATTGCTGACTCTTCTTCCAATGGTTGGTTACTATTTGATTACAAATCTGTCATAAGATCACACAAAGCTTTTTATGACATTTATAAAGCAATGCATTTTAACTGCCTGATGTCATCTTGACAAGACCAATAATTCTATATAACATTTCTTGTAATATCAACAAATATAAAATTTCAGTTCACAATGAAATAAACACAAGTTTTCACCCATTTGCCAACACATTGCTTGGGATATGCAAGTCAAAGAAGTTAACACTCACAGTTATGTGACTGGCCAGTGTTTTTTGTATTTTTGAACCATATTTTCCAGCTTTTCTCAAGCATTTTGATCTTTTACTTTCTCCTTATCTTCCAGTCCAATGTAACAGTAGTTGATATTCTGCAAGGCTTGTGCTCTTGATGTGATGAGACCTAGAATGAGTGGTCCATGGATTTTTGCACTGTTATCTAGTGGGGATCAATCGAGGGTTCAGCTCTTTCGCTTTTGATAGGGCAGATGCCATTCACAGCACACAAAATAGGTTTCCCATCCATCATTTCAATGGCAAGTTGAGGCAGCAAATTAGTGTGCAACCATAACGTTAGTTCCACTTCATAAAAAAATGAGTTTGCAGTGCAAGCATACTCAATATTATCAAAGAGGTTTGGTTTTAATGGTAGGGACAGATATAATATTGGGATAAAGGTTCTATTCAAAGTAAAGACTTGAGTATTAATTATTTATCTCCTATTAACAATTTTATCGACATCACCTGCAGTCAACTGTCACTGCAAATCCTAGTCAATTTTATAATATATTCTTCCACCCCAACTTGAACTAACGCTATTCATTCATGTGAAATATTCACATCGTGAGACATGAGGGAGGTGTAAGAATAGCCTTGGCGCCACCTAACCAGAGGAAATGAGCTGGAGTGTCAATCTCCAAATGACACCACTGGCACTAAATCAGTGTTGCATGCTGAATAACATCATGTTTTGCCTGCTTTATTTACTTCTGGTGACCAATCACTGAATGCACCCAATCAACATGGCACCTGCCATAATTAGACCCAAACATGTGAGGGCGTGATAGAGGTACCATTTGGTGTGAAGTGACAATTAACATTCACACTACATAAATGCCAGGCAACGGTCATCTCTAATAAGACACAATTCAACCACTGCCCCTTGACATTCAATGGTGTTACCATCTCTGGATGCCTATCAGCATCCTTTGTGTTATGGTTGACCAGAAACACAACCAGACTTACCATATAAACTCAATGGCTGGAAGAACAGGTTTGAGGCTAAGAATACTGCAGCGGGTAACTCACCTTCTGACTCGCGAAAGCCTGTCCACAAAGCAGAAATCAGCAGTATAATGAAATACGCTCCACTTGCCTGGTTTAGTGCAGCTCCAACAACACTCATGAAGCTTAACATCATCAAGGACAAAACAGGCCTCTTGATTGGCACCACATTCACAAACATCCATTCCATCCACCACTGATGCTCAGTAGCTGTTGTACATACTATATATAAAATGCACTGCAGAAATTCACCAAAGATCCTTAGACAGCTCCTTCCAAACCCCAACTACTTTGATCGAGAAGGACAAAGGCAGCAGATATATGGAAACACCACCAAGTTCCCCTCCAAGTCACTTACCATTCTGACTTGGAAATATATCGCCATTCCTTAACTGTTGCTGGGTAAAACTCCTAGAATTCCCTCCCTATTGGCATTGTGGATTAATCCTGAGCTGAAAATGTGTTGCTGGAAAAGCGCAGCATGTCAGGCAGCATCCAAGGAACAGGAGAATCGACATTTCGGGCATACGCCCTTCTTCAGGAATGAGGAAAGTGTGCTAAGCAGGCTAAGATAAAAGGTAGGGAGGAGGGACTTGGGGGAGGGGCGTTGGAAATGCGATAGGTGGAAGGAGGTCAAGGTGAGGGTGATAGGCCGGAGTGAGGTGGGGGCGGAGAGGTCAGGAAGAAGATTGCAGGTTAGGAAGGCAGTGCTGAGTTCGAGGGATTTGACTGAGAAAAGGTGGGGGGAGGGGAAATGAGGAAACTGGAGAAATCTGAGTTCATCCCTTGTGGTTGGAGGGTTCCTAGACGGAAGATGAGGCGCTCTTCCTCCAACCGTCGTGTTGCTATGGTCTGGCGATGGAGGAGTCCTTGGACTCCTCCTTTGGTTTGGAAGAAGTGGGAGGATTGGAAAGAGAAGTTGTTCAGGGTGAGGACCAGTTCAGTCAGTCGAAGGAGGGTGTCAGTGGAAGGGTACTGGTTGGTACGGCGGGAAAGGAAGAAGCGGAGGGCTTTGAGTCCTTCGTGATGGGGGATAGAGGTGTACAGGAACTGAATTTCCATGGTGAAGATAAGGCGTTGGGGACCGGGGAAGCGAAAATATCTTCACCATGGACTCCAAACCAAAGGAGTAGCCATGGGCACCCACATGGGCCCCAGCTATGCCTGCCTCTTTGTAGGATATGTGGAACAGTCCATTTTCTGGAGCCACACTGGCACCAACCCCCATCTTTTCCTCCACTACATCGATGACTGTATCGGCGCTGCCTCGTGCTCCCACGAGGAGGTTGAACAGTTCATCCACTTTACCAACATCTTCTACCCCGACCTCAAATTCATCTAGACCGTCTCAGACTCCTCCCTCCCCTTCCTAGACCTTTCCATTTCTATCTCGGGCGACCGAATCAACATGGACATTTACTATAAACCGACCGACTCCCACAGCTCCCTAGACTACACCTCCTCCCACCCTGCCCCCTGTAAAAACGCCATCCCATATTCCCAATTCCTTCGTCTCTGCTGCATCTGCTCCCGAAGGACCAGTTCCAATACCGTACAACCCAGATGGCCTCCTTCTTCAAAGACCGCAATTCCCCCCCAGACGTGGTCGACGATGCCCTCCACCGCATCTCCTCCACTTCCCACTCCTCCGCCCTTGATCCCACCCCTCCAACCGCCACCAGGACAGAACCCCACTGGTCCTCACCTACCACCCCACCAACCTCCATAAACAGCGTATCATCTGCCGTCATTTCCGCCACCTCCAAACGGACCCCACCACCAGGGATATATTTCCCTCCCCTCCCCTATCAGCGTTCCGAAAAGACCACTTCCTCCGGGACTCCCTCGTCAGGTCCACACCCCCCACCAACCCAACCTCCACTCCCGGCACCTTCCCCTGCAACCGCAAGAAATGCAAAACTTGCGCCCACACCTCCCCCCTTACTTCCCTCCAAGGCCCCAAGGGATACTTCCATATCCACCACAAATTCACCTGCCCCTCCACACACATCATTTATTACATCCGCTGCACCCGATGTGGCCTCCTCTATATTGGGGAGATAGGCCGCCTACTTGCGGAACGTTTCAGAGAACACCTCTGGGACACCCGGACCAACCAACCCAACCACCCGTGGCTCAACACTTCAACTCCCCCTCCCACTCCACCAAGGACATGCAGGTCCTTGGACTCCTCCATCGCCAGACCATAGCAACACGACGGTTGGAGGAAGAGCGCCTCATCTTCCGCCTAGGAACCCTCCAACTACAAGGGATGAACTCAGATTTCTCCAGTTTCCTCATTTCCCCTCCCCCCACCTTTTCTCAGTCAAATCCCTCGAACTCAGCACCATCTTCCCATCCTGCAATCTTCTTCCTGACCTTCCCGTCCCCACCCCACTCCGGCCTATCACCCTCACCTTGACCTCCCTCCACCTATCGCATTTCCAACGCCCCACCCCCAAGTCCCTCCTCTCTACCTTTTATCTTAGCCTGCTGGACACACTTTCCTCATTCCTGAAGAAGGGCTTATGCCTGAAACGTCGATTCTCCTGTTCCTTGGATGCTGCCTGACGTGCTGCGCTTTTCCAGCAACACATTTTCAGCTCTGATCTCCAGCATCTGCAGTCCTCACTTTCTCCTTTGTGGATCAATCTACAGCATGTGGCCTGCAGTGTTCAAGAAGGCAGCTCACCACTTCTCAAGGGCAACTAGGGATTGGCAATAACTGCTGGCTGGCCAGCCAAGCTCATGCCCCACGAGTGAATAAAAGAAACAATAAAACAGTCACATAGATCTCTGACTTCCCAATTTATTTTGCCAGTAAAATCATGCATGTATAAAAGTCCCATTTTCTATGCATTTTTCCATCTTCTTGAAACCATATTGAATTTTTTAAAATCTTAGTATCTCTTCTGATTTTTTTTTGTCTTAATGTTGGCTTTCTTGTCTGACTGTTTAGTTGTCTTCACCACAGGGAATCAGAAACATTATTGCCTTTAATTTTGATTGATTGCTGTACCTAAGAGCATTTTTTTATATTTTCAATAATCCATCCTCTGCTAATAGCTTCATAAACGTATCAATGGTCTTTGATCACCTCCTGTCGTAGAACAATAGTTACAGTAAAATAGAAAGGGAATAAGCATCAGCCACAGGCCATTTTGATGTCATGTAAACTTCTATCATAACATCTTTTACAGCACCAAATTTACCTTTAACATTTTAAAGCATAAACCAACAGAAATCAACATTTTATTGTTGAAAATATACACAGCTACATTTCTTCAGATACGAACACAAAATGTAACACTGGAAATGCTGAAGTAACAGCCAATCTTGTGTATGAATTAATCCCTGACTTTAACCCAAATCCTTCATTTTTCATACATCTTGGGCTAGTTTTGGCAGTGGGGTTAGTGGAAACAGCATGGCGATTCTTTATTACAGTTGCTTTTTTCTCATTTAGCCTGGAATAGCAATTTCCTGCTGAGCTCAAAACCACGACCAGCAACTGCTGAGGCAGTGCCTTTATCACAGTTTACCACTTCCCAAGATCCAGCTTGGATTTCAACCCCTCAAAAGTAATACTTGTGCAAAAGTAAACACCTCACTTTTTATATAAATATCTGGTCTGAACAGCTTGACATTTTTGATGAGTACATGTGATATTTATATTTTGCTCCTGAGTTCATCTGTGTATCAAACTGTTTCTGTCACTCCTGATTTCCGAGTATTTTTATCTACAATCCACTTTGAAGTTATCTTGTGGCTAGTCGGATTTCTTCCTGTTAATTTGTACTTACTTTGTAATGAGGGTTATTTGTGCTGGAACAACAACTACTTATTTAGTGCTTTTATTTTATGAAATACTCCAATGTTCTGCATATGAGCATTACCTCATAAAGTATGACAAAAAGCCACATATGGAGACATTAGGTCTGATGATCAAAAACTTTATCTATGAGATGGATTTTACAAACTACCTAAATGTAAGAGACTGAGTAGAACAGTGGATTAAAATTGGAGCGTGAGGGAGGCCAGAACTAAAGGAAAGAAGATATTTTGGAATGTTATCGGAGCAGAGATTATTGAGATAGGATTATGTGAGGCCTTGGATGGATTTGAGAATTAAAATGAGAATTTTATAAAAAGTCTTGCTGAACCTGAAGCCAACGTATGCCAGCGAGCACAGGCATGGTAGATACATAAGTTTTGCGGCAGGTTAGGATGCAGACAGCAGATTTTAAAGTGACTTCAAATTTATGACAGGGAAAATGTGGGAAGCTGACCAGGCGTACATTAGAATAGTCAAGTGTAGAGGCAACAAAAGCATGGCTAAGGGTTTTCAGCAGCAAGTGAGCTGAGATAAAGATGCATTTTATCCATTCAGATGACCTGGACATTACTGGCTAGGTCAGCATTTATTGTCCATCCCTAACTGCCCAGAGGACAGTTCTGGAAATAGCCTGCTTTAATGAAAGTGCAAAGTATGACAACAAAGTTGCAAATGAACTGGCTTATTCTTAAAATGTTTTTCTGGGAGAATAATGGAATTAAGAGTTTGATAAATAGAGTTTGGAGTGAGGATCGAAAATAACAGGCTTGTTTTTTTCAATATTTAGTTCAAGGAAAAGTCTGCTCATCCAGTAGTGAATGTCTGATAAACAGTCTGACAACTTAATAGCAGTGGACAAGGTGGTGATGAGCTAGACCTGAGTGTTGTCTGGATTCATGTGAAAACTAATGCTGTGCCTTCAAATATCGTCACTTAGGCCAGTTTGTAGATGAGAAAAGAGCAAAACAAGCATAGATCATAATGGGACAGCAGAAGTGGCAATATGGGAGCAGGAATAAAAACCATTGCAAAGGATTCTCTCACTCTGATTAAATAGATAAGAATGGAAGCAGGTGAGAGCAGTCCCACCCAACTGGTGTTGTGTAGTCCAAGTGGTCTTTGAATTGGTCAAGAGGTCTCTTTGGATTATTTAAATGGAGGTACATGCTATCACAAACTCAGATATTCTGTCAGCTAACTTTACTGTTGTAAAATCATTAATTTAGATTAGATTACAGTGTGGAAACAGGCCCTTCGGCCCAACAAGTCCACACCGACCCGCCGAAGCGCAACCCACCCATACCCCTACATTTACCCCTTACCTAACACTACGGGCAATTTAGCATGGCCAATTCACCTGACCTGCACATCTTTGGACTGTGGGAGGAAACCGGAGCACCCGGAGGAAACCCACGCAGACACGGGGAGAACGTGCAAACTCCACACAGTCAGTCGCCTGAGGCAGGAATTGAACCCAGGTCTCTGGCGCTGTGAGGCAGCAGTGCTAACCACTGTGCCCAATATGTCCTATGTTTCTGCATTTCCTTATTAAATGATCAATGGTCTCTACTGATTGTTGTCTGAGCAACGTGAACTCCATTCTTCCTGGAATTTGAGATTCAATCATAATTGATCTCTGATTGTTGACCCTCGATTGTTTAGATTTTTAAGGTCATTATCATATTCTTCTATGTAATATCTCTAACAGACTAATCATAGGCCAATCCCTTGTAAGTCAGCAACATGGGTTCTTTATTTGATAATAAAACTACATCGGGCTACACCACACCCAGTCCTCTATCCTATTACTTTTACATTTCCCCTAACCCACACATCCCTGAACACTATGGGCAATTTAGCTTGGCCAATTCACCTAACTTGCACATCTTTGGACTGTGGGAGGAAACCAGAGCATCCAGAGGAAACCCACGCAGACACAGGGAGAATGTGCAAGCTCCACACAGGCAGTTGCCTGAGGGTGGAATCAAACCTGGGTCCCTGGCACTGTGAGGCAACAGTGCTAACCACTGAGCCACTGTGTAGAGTAAGAGAGCTCATAGATTGATATCCCAAATCAGGACCAATCAAAATAAACATCTGATTAAATGATCACCTGGTTCTAATGGAGGTTGATACCAGCACGACTGTATCATTGATTGCGGAACCAGTTTTTACCAAAATTTGCTCTGGACTTCAATCCTTAAGTTTGCATAAGACCTCGGCCGGGTTGCGAACCTATACTGGGGAGCTCCTACAGCTGAAGGGCCAACCTCAGTTCCGGTGTCTTATGACAAGCGACTGGTTCAGTTCCCACTGATTGTAGTAAAAGGCACGGGCCCAAGCCTGATGGGGTGAAATTGGTTGAGAAAGATTCAATTTGATTGCTTCAACACTTTTCAATTAAAAAATGGCTGCCTGAGTGAAATGCTAATTAAATACCCAGATGTTTTTCAGGAAGGTCTGAGGCCTATCAATGGGGTCAAGACCACCTTACATGTTGACCAAGAAGCAATTCCATGATTCTGCAAGGCCCGCCAATGCCATTTGTCTTACAGGCAAAAGGAGAGGCAGAAATACAGGGAGAACTAGCCATTTGGATACAGAACTGGCTCAAAGATAGAAGGCAGAAGGTGGTAGTGGAGGGTTGTTTTTCAGACTGGAGGCCTGTGATCAGTGGAGTGCCACAAGGATCGGTGCTGGGTCCACTATTTTCGTCATTTACATAAGTGATTTGGATGTGAGCGTAAGAGGTATAGTTAGTAAGTTTGCAGAGTTAAAAATCACACAACAGCAGGTTCAAGTCCAACAGGTTTAATTGGAAGCACACTAGCTTTCGGAGCACTGTTCTTTCATCAGGTGTTTGCCTGATGAATGAGCGGTGCTCCGAAAGCTAGTGTGCTTCCAATTAAACCTGTTGGACTTTAACCTGCTGTTGTGTGATTTTTAACTTGGCACACCCCAGTCCAACACCAGCATCTCCAAATCATAAGTTTGCAGAAGACACCAAAATTGGAGGTGTAGTGGACAGCGAAGAAAGTTACCTGAGATTACAATGGGATCTTGATCAGATGGGCCAATGGGCTGAGAGGTGGCAGATGGAATATAATACAGATAAATGCAAGGGAAATCAAAACTTAGCAGGACTTATACACTTAATGGTAAGGACCTAAGGAGTGTTGCTGAACAAAGAGACCTTGGAGTGCAGGTTCATAGCTCCTTGAAAGTGTAGTCGCACGTAGATAGGATCGTGAAGAAGGCGTTTGGTATGCTTTCCTTTATTGGTCAGTGTATTATGTACAGGAGTTGGGAGGTCATGTTGCGGCTGTGCAGGACATTGTTTAGGCCACTGTTGGAATATTACGTACAATTCTGGTCTCCTTCCTTATTGGAAAGGTGTTGTGAAACTTGAAAGGGTTCAGAAAAGATCTACAAGGATGTTGCCAGGGTTGGAGGATTTGAGCTACAGGGAGAGGCTGAACAAGCTGGCGATGTTTTCCCTAAAGCGTCGCAGGCTGAGGGGTGACCTTGTAGAGGTTTACAAAATTATGAGGGGCATGGATAGGATAAATAGACAAAGTCTTTTCCCTGGGGTGTGGGAGTCCAGAACTAGAGGGCATAGGTTTAGGGTGAGAGGGGAAAGATATAAAAGAGACCTAAGGGGCAGCTTTTTCACGCAGTGGGTGGTGTGTGTATGGAATGAGATGCCAGAGGAAGTGGTGGAGGCTGGTACAATTGCAACATTTAAAAGGCATTTGGATGGATATATGAATAGGAAGGGTTTGGAGGGATATGGGCTGGGTGTTGGCAGGTGGGACTAGATTGGCTTGGGATATCTGGTCAGCATGGACGAGTTGGACCGAAGGGTCTGTTTCTGTGTTGTACATCTCTATGACTCTAAATCCGGAGGGTAGAAAATGAAGGAAGCATTGAACCAGTACAACTTATGGAATGGGCAGCACCAGTTTTACCAATAAAGCCCAACGGGTCAGTTCACCTTTGTGGGCATTTCAATCAAATGGTAAACTGCTTTTTGTGGCTGGATAAATACCTAATCCCTTGCACAGAGAACTTATACACAAAACTGGCCAGAGGGCTGACTTCACGAGGCTGGATATGAGTCATGTGAACCTGCAATTGACGTTAGGTAAGGATTCCAAGAAGTATGTTACAATATACCAGATTGACTTTTGGGGTCTCATCAACCTGAGCTCTTTTCCAGCGGATAATGGAAAACATTTCACAAGGTCTACCCCAGGTCGCCATTTAGCTGGATAGTGTGCTAATAACTGAGAAGACCAACAAAGAACATTTAGTGATCTTAGACATAGTGCTTAAACCTTTCTCCAAGGTGGGTGTGCACCTTTGGATGGGAAACGCATGTTCCAGGCAACTCGGGTAAAAAATGGGAAAGACCAGGTTACACTTGTCAGAAGATTATGGGAGGGTTATCAAAAATGCCTTGGCTCCTATTTCTGTCATGGAGCTTAGGTCTTTCCTTGGGTTAGTGAATTATTACTGAAAATTCTTCTGTAACCAGGCCTCCATCCTGGCATTGTTAGATCTGCTATTGAAAAGGGTCAGCCTTGAAACTGGTCACATAACCAAGATGTAGCCTTTAGGGAAGTGAAGAAGCAAGTATTGCTGTATAAGGTGTTGGTACAATATGATCCTAAGCAAGGTGTGGTACTGACATGCAAAGTCTCCCCATCTGGCATTGGGGTAGTGATGGCTCACTAATGGCCCAGAGGAGAGGAACAGCAGAAAGCATATGCTTCCTGGACTTTGGCTGTTGCCAAATGAAAATACACCCAGGTAGAGAAGGAAGGCTTGATGGTCATCTTTGATGTGAGAAAGTTCCACCAGTATCTTTATGGATGTAAATTTATAATAGTAACAGACCACAGACTCCTGCTAGGGCACTTCAAGAGGACAGGGTCATGCCAATCCAGAGCTTCAGGCCAAATTTAGCAGTAGGCTCTTATTAAGACCATAAGACCATAAGACATAGGAGTGGAAGTAAGGCCATTCGGCCCATCGAGTACACTCCGCCATTCAATCATGGCTGATGGGCACTTCAACTCCACTTATCCACATTCTCCCCATAGCCCTTAATTCCTTGTGACATCAAGAATTTATCAATCTCTGCCTTGAAGACATTTAGTGTCCCAGCCTCCACTGCACTCCGGGGCATTGAATTCCACATGCCCACCACTCTCTGGCTGAAGAAATGTCTCCACATTTATGTTCTGAATTTACCCCCTCTAATTCTAAGGCTGTGTCCATGGGTCCTAGTCTCCTTGCCTAACAGAAACAATTTCCTAGCGTCCACCCTTTCTAAGCCATGTATTATCTTGTAAGTTTCTATTAGATCTCCCCTTAATCTTCTAAACTCCAATGAATACAATCCCAGGATCCTCAGCCGTATTGAGAGTGTGTATAATTATAACTTGGAATACCATCCAGGAGGCCAAATGGCAAATGCAGATGCACTGAACTACCTCCCAGTGGATACACTGCGGTGGTGCCACCACTATAAGTCCCCATTCTGGTTTTAATCTTTCTGGATACCCTGCCAGTCGTCGCTGACAATATCAGACTGTGAACACCAAAAGGTCCTGTCCTGGCAAAACAAAAACAGCTGGTGGGGATGGGGGAAGCAAAAGGGTCATCATAATCAGCATTAAAACCCTGCTGGAACCGGTGAGACAGGATTGGATGCAGACATAGCCACATTGATGGGGCAGTGCTCAGAGTGCCAAGAAGAATGGAAATCATGACCATCAGCTCCCTCACATTTGTGGGAATGGCAGGCTAAACCCTGGACCCCTAATAGTCAGAGGGAAATTGAGAAACAAACTTGTAAGGAGATCTCAGCTATCTGTAAGAATAATAGGGTAGTTATGGTGGGGGATTTTAACTTTCCAAAGATCGACTGGGACTGCCATAGTGTTAAAGGTTTAGATGGAGAGGAATTTCTTAAGTGCGTACAAGACAATTTTCTGATTCAGTATGTGGATGTACCTACTAGAGAAGGTGCAAAACTTGACCTACTCTTGGGAAATAAGGCAGGGCACATGACTGAGGTGCCAGTGAGGGAGCACTTTGGGGCCAGCGACCATAATTCTATTCGTTTTAAAATCATGATGGAAAAAAATAGACCAGATCTAAAAGTTGAAATTCTAAATTGGAGAAAGGCCAATTTTGACGGTATTCGGCAAGAACTTTCGAAAGCTGATTGGAGGCAGGTAAAGGGACGGCTAGAAAATAGGAAGTCTTCAGAAATGAGATAACAAGAATCCAAAGTAAGTATATTCCTGTCAGGGTGAAAAGGAAGGCTGATAGGTATAGGGAATGCTGGATGAGTAAACAAATTGAGGGTTTGGTTAAAAAAAAGAAGGAAGCATATGTCAGGTATAGACAGGATAGATCGAGTGAATCCTTAGAAGAGTATAAAGAAAGTAGGAGTATACTTAAGAGGGAAATCAGGAGGGCAAAAAGGGGACATGAGACAGTGTTCGCAAATAGAATTAAAGGGAATCCAAAGGGTTTTTACAAATATATTAAGGACAAAAGGGTAACTAGGGAGAGAATAGGGCCCCTTAAAGATCAGCAAGGTTGCCTTTGTGTGGAGCCACAGAAAATGGGGGAGATACTAAATGAATATTTTGCATCAATATTTACTGTGGAAAAGGATATGGAAGATATAGACTGTAGGGAAATAGATGGTGACATCTTACAAAATATCCAGATACAGAGGAGGAAGTGCTGGATGTCTTGAAACGGTTAAAGGTGGATAAATCCCCAGGACCTGATCAGGTGTGCCCAAGAACTCTGTGGGAAGCTAGAGAAGTGATTGCTGGGCCTCTTGCTGAGATATTTGTATCATCGATAGTCACAGGTGAGGTGCTGGAAGACTGGAGGTTGGCAAACGTGGTGCCACTGTTTAAGAAAGGCGGTAAAGACAAGCCAGGGAACTATAGACCGGGAAGCCTGACCTCAGTGGTGGGCAAGTTGTTGGAGAGAGTCCTGAGGGACAGGATGTACATGTATTTGGAAAGGCAAGGACTGATTCGGGATAGTCAACATGGCTTTGTGCATTGGAAATCATATCTCACCAACTTGATTGAGTTTTTTGAAGAAGTAGCAAAGAAGATTGATGAGGGCAGAGCAGTAGATGTGATCTATATGGACTTCAGTAAGGCGTTCAACACGATTCCCCATGGGAGACTGATTAGCAAGGTTAGATCTCATGGAATACAGGGAGAACCAGCCACTTGAATACAGAACTGGCTCAAAGGTAGAAGACTGAGGGTGGTGGTGGTGGGTTGTTTTTCACACTGGAGGCCTGTGACCAGTGGAGTGCCACAAGGATCGGTGCTGGGCCTCTACTTTTTGTCATTTACATAAATGATTTGGATACGAGCATAAGAGGTGCAGTTAGTAAGTTTGCAGATGACACCAAAATTGGAGGTGTAGTGGACAGCAAAGAGGGTTACCTCAGATTACAACAGGATCTGGACCAGATGGGCCAATGGGCTGAGAAGTGGCAGATGGAGTTTAATTCAGATAAATGTGAGGTCCTGCATTTTGGGAAAACAAATCTTAGCAGGACTTATACACTTAATGGTAAGGTCCTAGGGAGTGTTGCTGAACAAAGAGACCTTGGAGTGCAGGTTCAAAGCTCCTTGAAAGTAGAGTTGCAGGTAGATAGGATAATGAAGAAGGCGTTTGGTATGCTTTCCTTTATTGGTCAGAGTATTGAGTACAGGAGTTGGGAGGTCATGTTGCGGCTGTACAGGACATTGGTTAGGCCACTGTTGGAATATTGCGTGCAATTCTGGTCTCCTTCCTATCGGAAAGATGTTGTGAAACTTGAAAGGGTTCAGAAAAGATTTACAAGGATGTTGCCAGGGTTGGAGGATTTGGCTATGGGGAGAGGCGATGTTTTCCCTGGAGTGTCGGAGGCTGAGGGGTAACCTTCTAGCGGTTTACAAAATTAAGAGGGGCATGGATAGGATAAATAGACAAACTCTTTTCCCTGGGATCGGGGAGTCCAGAACGAGAGGGCATAGGTTTAGGGTGAGAGGGGAAAGATATAAAAGAGACTTCAAGGGGAACTTTTTCACGCAGAGGGTGGTACATGTATGGAATGAGCTGCCCAAAGATGTGGTGGAGGCTGGTACAATTGCAACATTTAACATTTAAGTGAGGACTGCAGGTGCTGGAGATGAGAGCTGAGAGTGTGGTGCTGCAAAAGCATAGCAGGTCAGACCGCATCCGGGGAGTAGCAGAATCGACATTTTGGGCATAAGCTCTTCATCAGGAATCAATGTAGATTCATTTGTTTAAATTCCATTAAATTGCAGTTTCTTCTCTCTGTAGTAAATCATGTTGTGATATTGAACTAACTCCACAAAAACCAGTATCCCATCACCAAGTCACCCTTTATTTACTGGAAAATCTTACATGACACTGACCCGGCTAGCTCAGAGCCAGCTCCTGGAGTGCGCAGAACCTTTGACACTCTGTTTCTATCTGTTAGCCAGGACTGCCCGATTGGAACAGGTTAGCAGTTCCAATCAGGGAACTCATATTATATGAAATGCACCTGGCTGACCTTATTCTAAATATTACATCCCTCCCCCTCTAGGTCCTGGGACATAGGCCCTTCCTTTCTCCTGTATCTTCTTCTGAGACGTTTTTGGACCAGGTCAGCTTAACCAATTCTGCCTCGGATATGGCGGCCTGTATCGGATTGTGGCCCACCTCTTGCACCAGGAGTATTTCGAAAGAAATTCATTTTTTCCTTCAGGTGATAACAGTGTTGAGGCTGCGATAGCTGCCATATCCATCTCGTTTCTTCAATGCTACATGGAGGCGGAGAATCCACAAGTTCTGACAGACTCGCCAAATGTTCTGAGGGACAGGGCATGTTTTTCACCTGCCCTATGGCCCACATGCTTGTTGAGGACTGTCGCACCTACCAGAACTTTATACGTCACTGGACCTGATCTCACATTGAACATGCCTCTTACCCATGCAGGGCCATTCCCATGGTTCCTATACATGAAGTCAACTGCTTCTCTCACTTAGTGAACTGTTGTGTCCAGCATTGTTGTACCTGATGACATTTCATGCCCTCCACCCCGGGCCCAAGTTGGGAAGATCAGATTCAACCACTTTGAATGGATGCCCACAATGAGTAAAAACATAGGGCCCATGAAAGGACTGGCATAGTCAATGTATAACTGAGTCATAGACTCATAGAGATGTACAGCATGGAAACAGAGCCTTCAGTCCAACCTGTCCATGCCGACCAGATATCCCAACCCAATCTAGTCCCACCTGCCAGCACCCAGCCCATATCCCGCCAAACCCTTCCTATTCATATACCCATCTAAATGCCTCTTAAATGTTGCAATTGTACCAGCCTCCACCACATCTTCTGGCAGCTCATTCCATACATGTACCACCCTCTGTGTGAAAAAGTTGTCCCTTAGGTCTTTTTTATGTCTGTCCCCTCTTACCCTAAATCTATGCCCTCTAGTTCTGGACTCTCCCACCACAGGGAAAAGAGTTGGTCTATTTATCCTATCCATGCCCCGTGACTCCACTTTCAAGGAGCTATGAACCTGCACCCCAAGGTTTCTTTGTTCAGCAGCACTCCCTAGAACCTTACCATTAGGTGTATACACCTTGCTAAGATTTGCTTTCCCAAAATGCAACACCTCGCATTTATCTCAATTAAACTCCATCTGCCACTGCTTAGCCCATTGGCCCATTTGATCAAGATCCCGTTGTAATCTGAGATAACCTTCTTTGCTGTCCGCTACAACTCCAATTTTGGTGTCATGTGCAAACTTACTAACTGTACCTCTTATGTTCATATCCAAATCATTTATATAAATGCCAAAAAGTAGTTCCAAGAAACAGCAAGGAGAATGATCAGAGTGGTAACTTTGGGCTTTATTTTCCTTCATGTTTGTTTGATCCTAACCCTCGGTTACTGATGCTAACTTCAGCAAATTTCTTTCTCCAGCCAAGGCCATCGAACCTTAACAACGGCAAGTCTGACTTGCTTTGGTAATCTAAACACAAAGGAGGGAAATGTAGCCATTCTCAATCAACCCATTTGTCCCAGGCAATAAGTGATCTGATCAATAGTCCTTGAAAGAATTGTTGGAGGCTGCTAAAAAAATAAAGCAAATTCAGAATTTTTACTTTTGGGGGTTAAGAGAAGAAAGAATGCCTGTACCTCCTGAAAACCAGTGTAAATCCCTCCAACCTGCCACTCTGAGCACATCTTCATTTCTGGAATTATATCCCTGGCCCCAGGCAGTAGCTGGCTCAGTGTGTAGAACTAGCTGGTTTGTCATTCTCCAGAAGCAGTAAGCTGCAGTTTGTTTTGCTTGTTGAGCAGCCAAGGGTCAGTTATCTCAGTTGCCAGCTTGTGATACCAACACTGTGGGTTCAATTTCTACATCTGCTCCTCAGAGATTACATGAAGGATTCTCCTTCTCAACCTCTCCTCTTGCCTGAGGCCTGGTGACACTCGGGTTAAACCACAGTAGTCGTCTCTCTCTGTAATAAGAGAACAGTCCTATGGTCAGGTGGGACTCTGGTGACTTTACTCTTATGTTTATGTTGCCACTATAGGTACAGTTGCAACATTCAAAAGACATTTGGAAATGTACATGAGTAGGAAAGCTTTACAAGGATATGGGCCAAATGCAGGCAAGTGGGACTAGTTCAGTTTGGAAATCTTGGTTGACATGGATGAGTTGGATCGAAGGGCTGTTTCCATACTGTATGATTGTATAACACGAACCAAAAAGAATGATTAGTTCCTCTTAACTTGAGTAATGTTTTGACTTTGCAAACCTCTTGTGTGTTTTGAAAAGTAAAGGAAGATCATCTTCATGTTCCTTCAAAATCCAGAGTGGAAAATATTGCAGATAAAACAGTGACCATCAAAAGGGCGCTGGATAAAGATGAAAATTGCTGCAGACCTTTAGGATAGATGCAGCAACGTCTAATTGGTTAGCCGTTCAAAGCAATGCCACAGCTCCACTAGTGCCAAAAGGCATAATAATATACTGGGTCATTCTCGAATACAGCCAGTACGCACACATCTATATGTACCCTCATCCTAGTGCCCTCTCCCACCCATACCCACTCACCTTCCCAAAATGGGGCCCTTCACTTTTTGCAGCGCGGTCATTACTATCTCTCTGATTTCTCTCCATGCAGAAAAGATGAACATTCAGGGAGACACAGAGAGGTGTGGTGGTTTGGGGAGATGTCCACCCCTTCCACAGGGAGGCAGGTTACTTATGGCAGACTTCTGACATCAGTCATGACTAGGTCTCTGACGAAGGAGCAGCACTCTGAAATAAACCTGTTGGAAGGAGAGAGAGAGAGAGACTTTGAATTCATGAGTCGCTGGACATCGGAGTGCATCTGGGAAAATTAACAAACAGTGAATTTCATAACTAATCTTAGAGGAACTGGTTTGGGTGAAGTTCACAACACAGAATCAGATAAGTTAATTGTTGTTTTAAGTCTGTCCAAGAGAAAGGCTGCATTAGTGAGTACAGTGGGTTCTTTCTTGATTATATGTTTTTGGAGATAAGTCTCTTGATTAAACTTAAAATAGAAGCAATAGCTATTAATTTAACCTGGTGCAGTGTTTTGTAGAGGAATAAGATAGTGTTCTTTTCTGGGTCTGTAGATTGTGAAAGAGCAAAAATGGCCTTTAATAGAGTGATGTGTACTTCTTGTCAGATGTGGGAGTTGAAAGAGTGTTTAAGGGTTACTGCGGATTACATCCGCCATAAATGATGTTGGATGCGAATCTTATCAGATCGAGTGGATCGGCTGGAGAGACAGATAGAAGCGATGGGGAATTTGCAACAGCGACAGTATGTGATGGATGGCAGTTATAGGAAGGGGGGAAAGTCTCAGATACAGTCACATAGATGGGTTAACTCCAGGAAGGGTAAGAGAGGTCAGCACCTAGGGCAGGAATCTTTTGTGGATATACCCATTTCAAACAGGTATGCTGCTTTGGAAAATGTAGGAGGTGATGGATTCTCAGCGGAACGTAGCACGGACAGCCATGTTTCTGGGATTGAGACTGGCTCTAATGCAATGAGGGGTACATCGGCTTCCAAGAGATCAATTGTGTTAGGGCATTCTGTAGTCAGAGGTACAGACAGACGTTCCTGTGGCCAGCAGAGAAAAGCAAAATGGTGTGTTGTTTCCCTGGTGCCAGGATCAAGGATGTCTCAGAGAGCGTGCAGAATGTTCTCACAGCGGAGAGGGTCCAGCAGGAGGTCATTTTCCATATTGGTACCAACGATTTAGGAAGGGAAAAGGTTGAGATTCTGAAGGGAGATTACAGAGAGTTAGGCAGAAATTTAAAAAGGTGGTCCTCAAGGGTAGTTATACCTGGATTACTCCCAGTGCTACGAGCTAGTGAGGGCAGGAATAGGAGGATAGAGCAAATGAATGCATGGCTGAGGAGCTGGTGTATGGGAGAAGGATTCACATTTTTGGATCATTGGAATCTCTTTTGGGGTATACGTGACCTGTACAAGAAGGACGGATTGCACCTAAATTGGAAGGGGACTAATATACTGGCAGGGAAATTTGCTAGAACTGCTTGGGAGGATTTAAACTAGTAAGGTGGGGGGGGGGTGGGACCCAGGGAGATAGTGAGGAAACAGATCAATCTGAGATGGGTACAGTTGAGAACAGAAGTGAGTCAAACTGTCAGGGCAGGCAGGAACAAGGTAGGACTAATAAATTAAACTGCATTTATTTCAATGCAAGGGGCCTAACAGGGAAGGCAGATGAACTCAGGGCATGGTTAGGAACATGGGACTGGGATATCATAGCAATTACAGAAACATGGCTCAGGGATGGGCAGGACTGGCAGCTTAATGTTCCAGGATACAAATGCTACAGGAAGGATAGAAAGGGAGGCAAGAGAGGAGGGGGAGTGGCATTTTTGATCAGGGATAGCATTGCAGCTATGCAGAGTGAGGATATTCCCGGAAATACATCCAGGGAAGTTATTTACGTGAAACTCAGAAATAAGAAAGGATGATCACCTTATTGGGATTGTATTATAGACCCCCTAAGAGTCAGAGCGAAATTGAGAAACAAACTTGTAAGGAGATCTCAGCTATCTGTAAGAATAATAGGATAATTATGGTAAGGGATTTTAACTTTCCAAACATCGACTGGGACTGCCATAGTGTTAAAGGTTTAGATGGAGAGGAATTTCGTAAGTGCATACAAGACAATTTTCTGATTCAGTATGTGGACGTATCTCCGAGAGAAGGTGCAAAACTTGACCTATTCTTGGGAAATAAGGCAGGGCAGGCGACTGAGGTGTTAGTGGGGGAGCACTTTGGGGTCAGCAACCATAATTCTATTCGTTTTAAAATCGTGATGGAAAAGGATAGACCAGCTCTAAAAGTTGAAATTCTAAATTGGAGAAAGGCCAATTTTGACGGTATTAGGCAAGAACTTTCGAAAGCTGATTGGAGGCAGATATTCGCAGGTAAAGGGATGGCTTGAAGCCTTCAGAAATGAGATAACAAGAATCCAGAGAAAGTATATTCTTGTCAGATTGAAAGGGAAGGCTGGTAGGTATAGGGAATGCTGGATGAGTAAAGAAATTGAGGGTTTGGTTAAGAAAAAGAAGGAAGCATATGTCAGGTATAGACAGAATAGATCGAGTGAATCCTTAGAAGAATATAAAGGGAGTAGGAATATACTTAAGAGGGAAATCAGGAGGGTAAAAAGGGGACATGAGATAGCTTTGCCAAATAGAATTAAGGGGAATCCAAAGGTTTTTTACAAATATATTAAGGACAAAAGGGTAACTAGGGAGAGAATAGGGCCCCTCAAAGACCAGCAAGGCGGCCTTTGTGTGGAGCCACAGAAAATGGGGGAGATACTAAATGAATATTTTGCATCAGTATTTACTGTGGAAAAGGACATGGAAGATATAGACTGTAGGGAAATAGATGGTGACATCTTGCAAAATGTCCAGATTACAGAGGAGGAAGTGCTGGATGTCTTGAAACGGTTAAAGGTGGATAAATCCCCAGGACCTGATCAGGTGTGCCCGAGAACTCTGTGGGAAGCTAGAGAAGTGATTGCTGGGCCTCTTGCTGAGATATTTGTATCATTGATAGTCACAGGTGAGGTGCCGGAAGACTGGAGGTTGGCAAACGTGGTGCCACTGTTTAAGAAGGGCAGTAAAGACAAACCAGGGAACTATAGCCTGACCTCAGTGGTGGGCAAGTTGTTGGAGGGAATCCTGAGGGACAGGATGTACATTTATTTAGAAAGGCAAGGACTGATTAGGGATAGTCAATATGGCTTTGTGCGTGGGAAATCATGTCTCACAAACTTGATTGAGTTTTTTGAAGAAGTAGCAAAGAAGATTGATAAGGGCAGAGCAGTAGATGTGATCTATATGGACTTCAGTAAGGCGTTCAACATGATTCCCCATGGGAGACTGATTAGCAAGGTTATATCTCATGGAATACAGGAAGAACTAGCCATTTGGATACAGAACTGGCTCAAAGGTAGAAGACAGAGGGTGGTGGTGGTGGGTTGTCTTTCAGACTGGAGGCCTGTGACCAGTGGAGTGCCACAAGAATCGGTGCTGGGCCACTACTTTTTGTCATTTACATAAATGATTTGGATACGAGCATAAGAGGTGCAGTTAGTAAGTTTGCAGATGACACCAAAATTGGAGGTGTAGTGGACAGCAAAGAGGGTTACCTCAGATTACAACAGGATCTCGACCAGATGGGCCAATGGGCTGAGAAGTGGCAGATGGAGTTTAATTCAGATAAATGCACAGTGCTACGTTTTGGGAAAACAAATCTAAGCAGGACTTATACACTTAGTGGTAAGGTCCTAGGGAGTGTTGTTGAACAAAGAGACCTTGGAGTGCAGGTTCATAGCTCCTTGAAAGTGGAGTCGCAGGTTGATAGGATAGTGAAGAAGGCGTTTGGTATGCTTTCCTTTATTGGTCAGAGTATTGAGTACAGGAGTTGGGAGGTCATGTTGCGGCTGTACAGGACATTGGTTAGGTCACTGTTGGAATATTGCGTGCATTTCTGGTTTCCTTCTTATCGGAAGATGTTGTGAAACTTGAAAGGGTTCAGAAAAGATTTACAAGGATGTTGCCAGGGTTGGAGGATTTGAGCTATCGGGAGAGGCTGAACAGGCTGTGGCTGTTTTCCCTGGAGCGTCGGAGGCTGAGGGGTGACCTTATAGAGGTTTATAAAACTAAGAGGGGCATGGATAGGATAAATAGACAAACTCTTTTCCTTGGGGATGGTAGAGTCCAAAACTAGAGAGCATAGGTTTAGGGTGAGAGGGAGAAGATATAAAAGAGACTTCAGGGGCAACTTTTTCACACAGAGGGTGGTATGTGTATGGAATGAGCTGCCAGAAGAAGTGGTGGAGGCTGGTACAATTGCCACATTTAAAAGGCATTTGGATGGGTATATGAATATGAAAGGTTGGCGGGATATGGGCCGGTTGCTGGCAGGTGGGACTAGATTGGGTTGGGATATGTGGTCGGCATGGACGGGTTGGACCCAAGGGTCTGTTTCCATGCTGTACATAGCTATGACTCTGTGACTATGACCTAGCGCTCTCTCATTTTTAGCAACGGCATCAGTCAGGAGCTGCATGAAAGTCCGAATATCCTGAGGCGCTGGTCCTCAGGAAGGCTGGTGCATTGCAGGAAACGTCACTTTAACAGACTGACCTGTTTTAACCTATTTCACTGTCCAGAAGTTCGGATAGACTCTCGGCCGCATTGTCGTTTTGTGAAACAACAACTTTTGTCGTTTCACCTCTCGCCCCCCCCCCCCCCCCCCTCGGGAACAGAACACTTTTGTTTTAAGTTTGATGTTTACATGATCTGAGCAGTGCAACTGGAAAGCCTTACTGTGTTGATGTGAAACAGAAACCTGTCGCAGCGCGTCCATTTCGGAGGATTTAACCAAGTGACAGCAAATGGCACTTCATGCCCCGCGCATACACTGACTGACTGACTGTCTCTGATCAAGCTGAAGAACGGGACAGCACTTTAAGCAGCCTGGGTGCACAGTCGGGGTAGATCAGACCTGGCTGAAACGATTGACCTCCCGTGGCTTGTTTTTGGATTCACAGCCTTCTGCAACACGCATAAAGGGTTTAGATTTCCCGCTTCACAATAAAACTCCCCAGTCCGAGAGAGCTCCTTAATATAATTAATGAGCACAGAAAGCTATGCCTTTGAGCAAGACTCCGTCCAAATAAACAGTGGACCTACTGCACGTCTCGTATTGAGATGTTTCATTCTGACACCCCGCACTGATTCCAAAACCCTCTCCCCAACCTGGACAAAGTTAGACCCCACTTCCCCCTTCCACCAAAAATTGGAGACGTTGCCCTTTTAAGAGGCAGGACACTTTTCAAATCTGGTAACTGACGTCAGGACAGTTTATGTTAAAAAAAAATTCATGCCTTACGAGTCAATTTCACGCAATGTTTCCTGGGCGACAGATTGCCCGGAAAAAAAAAGCCGAGGCAAAGATCAGAGAGAGAGAGACTGTGTTTGAAATGTTTGGAAACACAGTGATCGGCCTGTGTTAGTAGGAAGAAAGGAAGGAGAAAGTTTTCTGGTTGTTGTCTGAAGCGGTGGTGGTGGTGGCAGAGAGACAGAGGCTGATAATGAAGCGAGTCCAGAGGCAGAGGCAGCCTCTCAGAGCCTGAGACTCAGAGAGAGACAGACAGACACACACATACACACACACACACACACAGATTGGGAGAGAGAGGGAGGGAGAAGCGCTGTGTGTGTGTGTGTATCTGTGAATGAATGAAGGAGCTCAGATCGCAGCAGCAGCCACGGTATAAGGACCAGTGCGGGCAGCAGCAGCAGCGGCGGCGGCAGGCAGGCAGGCAGGCAAGCAGTTTGCGAGCCTCTCTCTCTCTCTCTCTTCTCCACTGATCCCGAAACAAAAGGTGTGCTGAGAAATCTGCAGATTATGGCGGTGAAGACGCCTGCACAGGGCACCGGAGTGTTGCTGACAACAGCGAACGTCGGATCCCTGTTTGAAGATGTAAGTCTTGCCTCGTTCTCTCTTTATGTTTGATGCCTCTCTTTTTGCAAGCACTCTGGGTTATAGGTCGGGCTTGTGTGTGTGCCTATTTTTGGGGGAGCTTTCTTTTGTGGTTGTCTGATCCGCTCTCCCCCTCTGGAAGTCACTGGTTGTGCTCAGTGCACTCTATCTAAACAGGCCCTGGGTCTATACTGGGGTTTGTTCCTGTATGTGTGTGTGTGTGTTGGTTAAAGCTAATGTCCCGGAAAAGGGGACTGAGAGAGTGAGGGGAGGGGGGACAGTTGGGGGAGGGGGTGATGGAGGTCGCTCTGTCCTGGGTCAGCTCCCCCCCCCCCCCCCGTCTCTCTCTCTCTGCTGGCCCCATCCTCAACTCCAACCCACCCACCCCTCTACCCCATCTCATTCTGTCTCCATGGGGGGTGTCAATTCCTGACCGACACTTCAGCCTCCAGCTGCACTGACATTGCGCATGTTTTCAGAACCTTAAGGATATTCCCGTGGCCAGTGATCTCCATTGGGTTTTTTGGGAGGGAAGGCGCGGGGTTCAGGTCAGGACACAGAGAGGGTCAACCCCCTTCTCTATAGTGGACATGCCAGCAAACCCCTGGCTCAGAGCAGCCTCCTGTCTGGCACACTCGCCCTGAACTGCCTTCACACTCTTAGCTACGTCTCTGGGAAACACATAGAAAAGTGGACAGAAATGCACAGCGACTGGGAAAAGGGCAGCTCGAATCAACTGAACAGCTCTCTTCAATCCATGTATCCCAAGAGGGAACAGCCCCCAGCGCACACACACACACACACACACAGAGCTCGACTTGCTTCTTTCCTGATGTTGGATAGTCACTGTAGGGAGACTTGATCGAGTCACTGAATTCTCTTTGAAATTTTGAAAGTGACGCCGGAATCTGCAATGTAATGTTTATTTCAGAGGGGGGACCCTCATTAACATGTCTGATTCCTCCTGGAGTTCTTGGCTGGCCTGAGTAAAATCTACATTGTTTGATTCTGGGAAGGTTTGTCGGGAATGAAAGTGAGAAGTTCCCAGCACTTGGTCACATAAATTATTTGTCAAAAAGCGAAGTGCCGGGGTTGTAGAAATCTGAAGTAAAAGCAGTTCTAAAGTGTTGGTAATGCTCAGCAGGTCAGGCTGGAGAAATGGACCTGAACCTAAACTATTCTGAACGATGGACTTTAGCTTTCCGATGAAAGGTCGCCCCAGAAGCTGATTGACTTGCTGAGTATTTCCATCTTGTTTGAATGTTAAATCCATTAATCAGGAGTTCGAACAGCCACTGCAGGAAGAGTGAATGTGGCTGATAAGTGGGCCAGGTCTGTGTCAGATTTAACAGTGAGGGAGCATTCACATCTCTGTTCAGATGAAAGGTATTGAGAGTTGAGAAAACGGGACCAAATCGACTGTTTATTGGCATAAAGGAGCACAGAAGTGACTTTGAGGCTGTTGTGTTTACTCCTGCATTCAATCTAGGAGCTAGTTTGTTTACAGCCCCAGTATCACCAGGCCTAACATTCCAGTACAATAGAGAGTGTCAAGGGAAATGCTGTCCTTTACTGTCGAGACAACACTGAAGTCCCATCGGTCGACTCTGGAGGACGTTGAAATCCTTAATGAAGGATAGTAGTGATGATTTGGAGATACCGGTGTTGGACTGGGATTTTTAACTTAATGAAGGACAAGTAGTTCTGATAGTCTATATTCTTGTCTTAACCAACGAACCTAAAAATAGTCGACAGGTCATTGTTGCCCATGGGATCTTGCTGTGTTCAAGAGTTACTTCTTCCTAACACTACCAGAAGTATTGTGTGAGAGCATTTTGACATTTTTCAAATCTTCCTTCTTGCAGAATAATCCAAAGTTCTATGCTTTAAAGGGGAGAAAGGTTTTTCTTTAGCCACTATTCATTCATCTCAAACAGTGCTTTATTGCATATTCCCAATCTTCAGTTGATTGATAACCTGTTCCCAACCACGTTTCACATTAATTGCGCACATATTCACTCTCTCTGTTTGTTGGATGAATTAGATGTGAAAATATTCGGAGGAGACTTTTGTACATTGACACTTGTTAAAATGAATCAAGATTTAAAAAAAAACTTCAGGAATTAATTTATTTCTCAGGTACTTTAATAGACTCTGTCAGCCAGAAATTCTGAACACATTAGAACTTAAATCATTAGGCTTCCTCTCACTAAATGTAATAGTTAGAAAGAGGCCTCTAACACAGCTTACTATGTCCAATATGTTCAAGATCACTCAGAACTCTATAGGTTCCCAATGTCATATTTTCTGTTCAAAGCAATAAATATTTAATTTTCTTGTGCCAAGTATACATATCTTTTCAAAAATCACTACGTTTTATCATATCAAAATTTGATATTGTTGTGAATTAATGAACTATAGTAAGGGAATAGGTATGCACAAAAAGGTATTCAAATTCTATCCTCAGTTCAGCTTGACTATCTGAAATGATTCAACAGTTCAAAATCTTTATCTATGGAATTTTCCTTCATATTAAAGTAACTGGATATAAATGATCAATATTAACTGTCAGGATTTCAGGATAAAGAATGTGTATTCAGATGCTTTTATGAAATTTTTACAGCTCTGAATGAGAATGATCCCAGAACAATAATTCTGAAGTAGATTATCCACAGCATTTGTGATAAATTGTAAATGAATTAGTGTCCTTATCTAACTGTAGGTTGTTACTGGTGTTCTCCGAGTTTAAATACCAGTAAGAGGAAGTAACTCTGCACATTACAGATGGCCAAAATGCATAAGGATAAGTCATGCTTCCCAAAAATGTACAAATGTACTCACATTTTTGGTAAATAAATGGATCATTGAAATATCTTAAAGCATGATATAGGGGCTAGGTCAAAGAGAGAGAATGTATTCTGTGTTGAGTCTGACTAATTGAAGAAAGCAAAATAATTTTACTGATTTTTAAAAAATAATATTTGAAAGCATCCAAAGAAAAATTTGAGCAATAGTTTTTCGTGCATCATTGTTGGTGTGAACCTGATGAGTTTGAAATGACAACTCAAGATATTAACTAAGTTTGGGTCTTTAATTGAGGCACTGGAAGATGAGCTCCTCAATTCACCATATATGACAGCATTTCATGCCCGTCTAATTAAGTCGTGGAATATCAGATTATTTCAAAACTTCTTTGAAGTTTTCTATTATGATCCAGTCATATTTGAATCAGTAACACTTTTGTGTCAATGGGCGGCACAGTGGTCAGCGCTGCTGCCTCACAGTGTCAGAGACCCAGGTTCAATTCCCACCTCAGACGACTGTCTGTGTGGAGTTTGCACATTCTCCCTGTGTTTGCATGGGTTTCTTCCCAGTGCTCCGGTTTCCTCCCACAGTCCAAAAATGTGCAGGTGAGGTGAATTGGCCATGGTAGGTGAAGGGGTAAATGTAGGGGAATGGGTTTGAGTGGGTTGTGCTTCGGCAGGTCAGTGTGGACCTGTTGGGCCAAAGGGCCTGTTTCCACACTGTAAGTAATCAAATCAAATAATATAACTGGGGTTAACTAATTCATCATCATGATTAATGTTTATGTCGGTTTAGATAGTCAAAAGGCTTGTTTGACCATAACATTACAGGAAATCAATTTCATAACTTTTATGAGCAAGGCCTTCACTTTTTTGTCTGTTCCTAAATACGTAGTTATTGGCAGAACCACACTTATTAACGTGGGTTCAGTGGTAGCACATTTTCCTCTGAATCAACAGCTTTTGGATTCAAATCCCATATCAGAGATCTGAGCACATAATCGAATTCAGTGTAGCACTATGTGACTTGGTGGCTTTTGGGTGTGATGTAAACAAATGTCTCAGTTTATCCTTTCAGATGTCAAAAGTTTTCATGCACTATTATCAAAGAAAAGTGAGGGAGTTCTCCCCGGTATTCTGAATATTATTTAACCCTTAATCAACCATTACAAAATGGTATGGAGATGCCGGTGTTGGACTGGGGTGTACAAAGTTAAAACTCACACAACACCAGGTTATAGTCCAACATGTTTAATTGGAAGCAGTAGCTTTCAGAGCGCTGCTTCTTCAACAGGTGGCACAAACTGCTGGACTTTCACCTGGTATTGTGTGATTTTTAACTTATTACAAAATGAATTATCTGGTCATTATTTCCAAAGCCATTTGTGGGATCTTGCTGTCTAACTTTTTTAACATGTTTACAATGGTCCAATAGTGATAGTACTTCACAAAATATTTTGTTAGATTTAAAATATTTTTGGATATGCTGTGTTGGCATCTAGTGTTATCCAGAAGAATATTCTACCACTCTCTTTCTTTATTGCATCTATTATTTTCAATATAATTCTGTGAAAACAATGCTGAGAATTCAGTTCATTGTGAGCAGACAAACTGGGTTCGAGTCTTAAGCTGTACCTATTTTTAAAGGAGAGATTTGATGCTGAGCTCAACAAGAAAAGACATTAGACATTTTCCTGAATAAATATACAACATGCAACTACTTTTTTAAAAAATAAAACTAGAAAACCCATTGATTGCAATGTATGCCTTGCATTGAACAGAACAGCACTTGATGCTTTATTAAAGCAATTCATTTCCTAAGACAGATCCCTCTTACTGCAATGTTGTGTAATATGCAATAATCCCTTGTGTCAAATATGTTGCTTCTCCCTTTTTTTTGAAAAGACAGTAAAACATTAAAAGCTTCCTTCCAAATATGTACTGCACTCTGTAGAAATTATTACCGAAGATCACTAACAATCAGATAATGTAGATTCAGATATATTTTAATTGTTTCTCATACTCATGCATCAATGTGGATGCAACCAGTAATATTTGAATCAATATTGAAACATTGCATGCAATCTGGACAATTGCAACAGCATGATTATCCAACAGTGATATTGGTCAAATAGACCTAATGTAATTATTGCATACATTTTCATAAGAGTTATGATCATGAATGCAATACACAGAGTCAGAGAGCATGGAAGCAGATTAGTCTATGCCGACCATGTTCCAAAACCAAACTAGTCCCACCCGAATGCATTTGACCCATATGCCTCCAAACCTTTCCTATTCATGTACTTATCCAAAAATCTTTTAAATGTTGTAACTGCACCTACATCCACCACTTCCCCTGGCGGTTCAATCCTCACACTAACCACTCTCTGTGTAAAAAGTGGCCCTCATGTCCTTTTTAAATCTTTCTCCTCTCACCATAAAATATGCCCCCTAGTTTTGAACTCCCTACCTTAGGGAAAATCCTTTTCTATTCATCTTATATATGCCCCTCACGATTTTACAAACCTCCATCAGGTCACCCCTCAACCTCCTACGCTCTAGTAAATAAAGGTTCTGGCCCATTCAACCTATTTTTATAACTTAAATCCTCCATTTCCAGCAACATCCTTGTGAATCTTTTCTGACCTCTCTCCAGTTCCATAATATCCTTCCCATAACAAGGCGACCAGAATTGCACACAGTACTTCAGAAGAGGCCTCACCAGCATCCTGTGCATTTAATTCAAGACTTCAAGCTCCCACTCCAAGCCTTTGAAGACATAAAAATAGTAGAAATATTCAGCAGGTCTGGCATAACTGGGGAAAGCATGAGATTTGATGATCTTTAAACAGAATTGCAAAGAATTGAAAATGTAACAAGTTGGAAGTAAGCGGAAAGGGAAAGCAGGAGGCAAAAAGAACAAGAGGGAAGATCTGTGATAATGTGGAAAGCAGGAGAAGTTAAATGACAAGAAGATTGATGGCACAGGCCAAAAGCAGTGTCAAAGGGACATATAAGGAAACAAAAAATGTATCTAGAAATGGGAAAGGCAGATTTTTGAATAGCTGCATCCAAAACAAGTAGAGAATGAAAAAAAGGAGAAACCCAAATCAGCACATGAAAACTGGCTTAATTCCTTCTGTAACTTTCCCAGTTCTGATGCAAGGCCAGTGACCTGAAATGTAACTTTGTTTCTCTATCCACAGGTGCTGCCAGACCGGAGTATTTACAGCATTTTTTTTTGTCTTATTTCAGATTTTATGTATCTGCATTGGGTTGCTTTTGTACCGAAAATGTAATCCAGGCCCATTCTTTGATGCAATACTGAGGTGGTGCTAGACTGTCAGAGATGTGGTATTTTGGTTGAGATAGGAACCAGTAGCCCTGTCTGAATTGTTAGATGGATATAAACAAGCAATTTGCCAAAACAAAAGTGCAGGGGAGTTCACTCAGTGTCTCGGTGAAGATTTATAAATAATATCACTAAAGCAGTTTATCCTATTAAATATCTCATTGTTCTTTGTGGTGAAGTTTCTGTGGGGCACAGAAGACTTCTGTGTTAGCCCATATTGCAGAAGTTACTAAGCTTTAAATATACAGGACTTTGGTTGTGAAATGCTGAGGGGCGATGAAAGGTCATGACAGGCCATGTACATGCAAGAAAATTAAAGCAGCATTTGGCACAGTATAATGGCACTTTGGCAGTTATATCTATGGTCATGGGTGATGGCATTTCACTGCACAGTGTGTTCCTATTTTCAACCCCACTGTCATAAGTAGATGCAGAGAACAGGTCAAGTGATTGCCAAAATGAGTGAAGGAGATAAGAAGAGAAGTTACAATGGATCGTTTTCAGAGAGGCCCATTTCAGAAAAGACAAAAAAAGATATTGCACACCTTAAAAGAACAGGCCTCTGTAATTCATGTAATTTCACATAAATTAAAATAGCCAATTTAGAAGTTAAAAGGTGCCCTCTTAAAAATGCACAATAATGCAACAGAAATGGAAGTGGTGTTTGGAGAGCCAAGAGCAGATAATACATTAAAGATAGGGCAAAACAAAAATGAAGTGCAGGTGGAAGATGCTGGAAAATACATGGCATATTTATCAGCATTTGCAACAAGAAAAGATCATTTAACACTGTGTAGAAATCTTACATCAGGACTCACCTAGAATGAACTATATTTCAATATATAATGTATTCAGCAATATATAATTGTTAAAACATTGAACAGTGCAGTAGATTACGAATTAGAATGTAAAATTCCTGAAAGAATCCACCGATAGTTGAACCAAATACTGCTGTAGGAGTTCATGCTGGCTCTTTGGAAGCAAATTGAAGGGCTGTAGTGCTGACATGAATGGATGTTAATGATATCTTCCCACAATGATAATTGTACACAGCAATCCTCAGAGTCCTATTCACGTCTCTTTGTTTACCAAGCTGAAAAGTGACAATTAATACCATGTGACAACAGCAACATCTCACATTGATTTGATAATGGTTCCTTGGAGACATGTTCTATATGAGACAGTTCGCACCAAATGCTTTAGAAAAGTATGTCACATTCAACTGTAACTACAGCAATGTCAGTTTGCGTTAACCATGACTCAGTTGGTAGCAATCTTTCCTCTGTGTTAGGAGTTTGAGGGGTCCAGGGCCTTGTACACAAATCTAAATTGATACAGCACACTTGACCAGTACAGTGTCAAGGGAGTGCTGTCCTACTGGAGGTACCATATTTCAGATCAGACATTAAACCAAGCTCTGTCTGCCTTCACAAGTGGACTTAGAGATTTCATGGCACTATTTTTGTTGAACTGCAGTGGACTTCCCTTTGTATATTGGCCAATATTAAGTCTCCCTAAACCAACAACAAAAAACAGATGATCTGGTCACGTATGATGTTGGTATTTATGGGACCCTGCTGCGCTCCAGTTGAGTCTGTGCTTCCTACATTGCAAAACTAAACTTTAAAATGTCCTAATTGGCTGTAGCACTCTTTGGGTGCCTCATTCCTGATGAACAGCTTATGCCCGAAATGTCGATTCTCCTGCTTCTCAGATGCTGCCTGACCTGCTTTGCTTTTCCAGCACTACACTCTCGAACTCTGATCGCCAGCATCTGCAGTCCTCATTTTCTCCTCCTCTTTGGGATGGCCAAATATCATGAAAAACAGCATCTAAATGCAAATCAAACTTTATTTCTTTGTTGAGATAAAATTTCAGAAATGCCCTGTCATCATGAGAGATTTTAAATCTATTGCAGTGTAGGCAGAATCCCGTTTAAAGTCTCATTCAAAAAGGGCATCTCCAACAGTGCAGCATTCATTGATTCATACTGCATGGTTCAATAAACAGCTTCAGAAGCAGGGAGGGGATGCAAGGACTAGGAAGATAGTAGGAGGGGATGAAAAGAATACAAAACATTGGCACATGATGACATTGGATAACGTATAATACTGCTTATGATAGTCCGACATCATTAACAACATCTTGCTTGGTTATGATGCCTTTAACAAAGAACAAAATGCCAAGACATTTTGTATAGGCAAAAGCAAAAACGGTAAATGCTGCACTGAGGAAGGTAATCATGGGAAAGTGATCAAATATTTAGGTAAAGAAGTAACCTTAAGGAGGATCTTAAAAGAAACAAATAAGTTGGGGAAGTAAAGGACTGGAAAATAATTCCAGAACTATGGCTCAGTTACTAAAGTTATACATGCCAGTGGTTGGATGATGGAATGGTGGTGCGGTGGGAGATTTTGGGTGGGGGAGTGAGGGGGAGTCTGTACGAAACAGGAGAATTGGGAGTTTGGATTGGAAGGAGTGGTTGTGTTGGAAAAGGTAACAGAGTTAAGGAGGGAAGAAACAACAAATTGTTTGAATAACAAGGAAAGGAATTTTAATTTTTAGGTCGTGGGGGAGTGGGAGGTATTGTGGGCCAACAAAGGTCAGGATGACGAGTGAATTAAACTTGGAATGGGTTATAACATACGCACAGTAGAGCTTATGCAGGTTTGAAATAGGAAGCAAACAGGATGGATTGGAGTGATAAAGGCATGGAGGAGGGTTTCCATAATATGGGCTCAGATGGTCGTGGAGAAGCTGACATTATGTAGGTTGTGTAGTTTAAAGGTGAGTCTCAGGTGACACAAATAGTACAAAGAGCTTGAGAAAGATAAATTACCCCTGGTCTGCCAGAAAGAATATAGCTGAATTTTCTTTGTCCCAAAACATTGTATTCTCTGTCCCCCCTCAGTAGAGCTCAATGATATTACTTCATTGCTATTTTGTTTCGGTAACAGATTAGTCTCAGCTAAAGTTCTGTCAAGAAGGAAAATAAAACCTGATTAGGTGATTGCCTGGTGAGAAGCACATTAATGGCCATTTCGACCTGTGTTACCGAATGTGACAGGATCAGTCCTAGTGTATAGAGCAGTTGTCGTCATCACTGTCCTGTACGAAGTGAGGCCTGGAACCTATATTAGTGATGCATAGAGAAATTACACCAGCAAGATTTCTACTGCATTCTCCAGCTTCAATGGGAGTCGGTTGAACAAACACTGGTATCCTTCTTGAAGCCATCTTTATAAACATTCTGGCAAAAATCTTGCAAAGCCATCTGTGATGGACTGCACATTGTACCTAGATGGCTTAAAAATGTCTCTTTACCTGTTTTCTCAACTCTCATGTGACCAATGTTCTAGAGCAGGATAAAGAAACTGCTTCAAAGATGCTCTGAAGCTTTTCTTGAAGCGAGGCACTATTTACATTAATGACATGAAGGAGCTTGCTACAGATTATTCAAAGTGGCAACAATTGGTCGATCAAGCTGCAACATGCTTTGGGTCCAAACACCTTAATAATGACACAAAGCAGAAGCTGAGAAGGATTGAAAACAAAGCAATTCCTGCACTCTGGGTGCCATGAGTCTTGCTGCTCCATGTGCCTAAAATTGTGTGGGGTAACAATCATCCTGAGGGTTACCAGTGACCAGAAATTTAATTAGACTAGCTATATAATATTGCGGTTAGAAGAGGAAGTCATACACCAGGAATCCTGCAGCAAGTACTTCATCTCTTGACTCTCTAAAGCCCATCCACCATCTCCAAGGGACAAGTCAAGAGCCTGATGGAATACTCCCCACTTGCCTGGATGAGTGCAGTTCCAAGAATACTCAAAAAGCTTGACACTATCCACGACAAAGCAGCCTGCTTAACTGGCACGACATCCTCAAACATTGACTCCATCCACCGCTGATGCACAGTAGCTGTAATGCGTACCATCTAATAGATGCATTACAGTAACTCACCAAGACTTTTTAGACTGCACCTTCCAGTCCCATGAGCACTACCTCCTAAAAAGTCAAGCATTACAGATATATTGAAATACCACAATCTGCACACTCTCCTCCAAGCCAGTCACCACCCTAACTTACCATTTATTCGCTGTTACTGGTCAAAATGCTGGAAGGCCCTCCCTAACAGCATTGTCGGTTTTACAACACCAAATAGATTTCAGCAATTTGGGAAGGCAGATCATCACCACCTGCTTAAAGACAACTAGGGATAGGAAGTGAATGGTGATTGGCCCAGCCAGCAAAGCCCAATGCCATAAATGAATGTGAAAAATACTTGAAGTTGTGTTGCATGTGGAATCCAATACATATGTCTCACAAAACATATCATGCAGAAGTAATTTTTTTTAGCAGCTGTTGTTAGGAGTTTGGATACTGTGTGCTCAGTTGGTGTCACTTTAGTTTGAAGATGCAGAATGTTTGACTTGCTTAAGTAACAACATTAAGCCAGGGAACCCTTTTCTGCTTTTGTGTTGGGTAAACTTGACACCCACATGTGAGAGATGAGAGAGCAGTGTCATATGTGTTATAGAAGGGTTGAGAATATTTAAGAATGTAAGTGATAATGTTATTGATTTTAGGAGTGTATGAAGTTTAGTAAGACATGTAAAAGTTGTGAAAGTGGTTATTTTATGCATAGAGCGTGATGCAATATTTCCCTGCATGAAAGTAAACCAAGGAGGCAGGAAGTACAAAATTGGGTTAGTCTGAATTGAGTTCAGCATGACCACAGAAAATTAATTTTCCTAAACTATCTTCTTTTACCATTTGCACACACAAATGGAAACAGTGAAGTTAGCAAACTGAGTCTCTTTGTGAATGTGCAAGTCAACATTCATATTTGTTCTGCATGTAGAAAGTGACTGCTCTTCTATTAAATCATTGATAAAGAAGCTCTGGTACTCTTAGAGTTTTAACAATATCCTGTTATTTTGGGTTCTTTTTGGATTGAACCCAATGCTGTATGCTGTTATTTATGTGCAAATTAGACAGTGGCTTCCAGCAGGTGCACATATAGTTAAATGCTGCCAATTTGGCTATGAGTAAAGGCGATATAGTTAATAAGTTTGCAGATGATAGCAAAATTAATGGTGTGGTGGACAGTGAAGAAGGTTATCTCAGAGTACAACAGGACCTTAATCAGATGAGCCAATAGGGCGAGGAGTGGCAGATGGATTTTAATTTCGATAAATGTTTTGCACTTTAGTAAGGCAAATCAGGGCAGGATTTATACAGTAGATTGTGGCACCCTGGGGTATGTTGCCAAACAAAAGGACCTAGGGGTGCAGGTGCATGTTTCCCTGAAAGGTAGACAGGATGGTTACAAAGGCATTTGGCACTCTTGTTTTCACTGGTCAATGTATTGAGTACAGGAGTTAGGATATTATATTGCAGCCGTACAAAACATTGGTTAGGCCATTTTTAGAATACTGCATTTATTTCTGGTCTCTCTGTTTTAGGACAGATGTTAAACTTGAAAGAGTTCAGAAAAAAAGTTACAAGAATGTTGTGGGATTGGAGGGCTTGAGCAAAAGGGAAAGGCTGGCGCTATTTTCCCTGGAGCTTTGGAGGCTGAGGGGTGACCTTATGGAGATTTACAGAATCATGAGGGGCTTGGATAGGGTGAATAACCCAGGTCTTTTCCCTGGGGTTGGGAAGTCCAAAACTAGAGGACATAAGCATAAGGTGAGAGGAGAAAGATTCAAAAGGGATATGAGGGGTTACTTTTCCACACAGAGAATAGTGCAAGTCTGGAACGAGCTGCCAGAGGAAATGGTGGAGACAGGTACAATTACAATATTTGTACATAAATAGGAAGAGTTGGGCCAAATGCTGACACCTGGGACTAGATCTTTTTTAGGTCTAGTGTGGTCGGTGTGGACAGGTTGGGCCGAAAGGTCTGTTTCCTGTTGTATGACTGAGTATCACATTGCCTGGTCCCCACACGTTGAACAGTGCAAGGTTCCTGCTCTAAGGTGCTAAATACAAACTGAAATCCTTAGAGTTTGCCTATTCCAGTCTGAGAACCTATTAATTGGAGTGACAAGCGGTGTCCCACAGGGTTCAGTGTTGGGGCCGTAGCTGTTCACGTTATATATTAATGATCTGGATGAAGGGACTGGGGCATTCTAGCGAAGTTTGTCGATGATATGAAGTTAGGTGGACAGGCAGGTAGTACTGAGGAAGTGGGGAGGCTGCAGAAGGATCTAGACAGTTTGGGAGAGTGGTCCAGGAAATGGCTGATGAAATTCAACGTGAGCAAATGTGAAGTCTTGCACTTTGGAAAAAAGAATACAAGCATGGACTACTTTCTAAACGGTGACAAAATTCATAAAGCCAAAGTACAAAGGGATCTGTGAGTGCTAGTCGAGGATTCTCTAAAAGTAAACATGCAGATTGAATCTGTGATTAAGAAAGTGAATGCAATGTTGTCATTTATCTCAAGAGTGTTGGAATATAAGCTAAGAGCAGCAAGGAGGGGACATGAAAAGTCCTTAGTTGGTAGGATTAGGGAAAACCCAAAGGCTTTCTATAGGTATGTCAGGAATAAAAGAATGACTAGGGTAGGAATAGGTCCAGTCAAGGATAGTAGTGGGAAGTTGCGTGTGGAGGCTGAGGAGATTGGGGAGACACTGAATGAATACTTTTCGTCAGTATTCACTCAGGAACAGGACATTGTTGCCGATGTGAATACTGAGTCACAATTAATTAGAATGGACGGCTTTGAGGTATGTAGGGAAGAGGTGTTGGAAATTCTGGAAAGGGTGAAAATAGATAAGTTCTCTGGGCCTGATGGCATTTATTGTAGGATTCTCTGGGAAGCAAGGGAGGAGATTGCAGAGCCATTGGCCTTGTTTTTATGTCCTCGTTGTCTACAGGAATAGTGCCAGAAGACTGGAGGATAGCAAATGTGGTTCCCTTGTTCAAGAAGGGGAGTAGGGATAACCCTAGTAACTATAGGCCGGTGAGTCTCACTTCTGTTGTGGGCAAAGTCTTAGAGAGAATTGTAAGGGATAGAATTTATGAACATCTGGATCGGAATAATGTGATCAAGGATAGTCAGCATGATTTTGTGAAGGGCAGGTCGTGCCTCACAAACCTTATTGAATTCTTTGAGAAGGTGACTAAGGAGGTAGACGAGGGTAAAGCGGTAGATGTGGTGTATATGGATTTTAGTAAGGTGTTTGATAAGGTTCTCCATGGTAGGCTACTGCAAAGAATACGGAGGTATGGCATTGAGGATGAGTTGGAATTGGCTGGCTGGAAGAAGACAGAGGGTAGTAGTTGATGGTAAAGGTTCATCTTGGAGTGCAGTTACTAGCGGTGTTCTGCAAGGATCTGTTTTGGGATCATTGCTGTTTGTCATTTTTATAAATGACCTGGAGGAGGGGCTAGAAGGTTGGGTGAGCAAGTTTGCGGATGATACGAAAGTCGGTGGAGTTGTTGACAGTGAGGAAGGATGTGTCAGGTTACAGCGGGATATAGATAAGCTGCAGAGCTGGGCAGAAAGGTGGCAAATGGAGTTCAATGTAGGTAAGTGTGAGGTGATTCACTTTGGTAAGAGTAACAAAAAGATGGGGTACTGGGCTAATGGTCGGATACTTGGTAGTGTGGATAAGCAGAGGGATTTTGGTGTCCATGTACACAGATCTCTGAAAGTTGCCACCCAGGTAAATAGTGCGGTGAAGAAGGCATATGGCGCACTGGCTTTTATTGGTAAAGGAATTGAGTTCCGGAGTCCTGAGGTCATGTTGCAGTTGTATAAGACTCTGGTGCGGCCACATCTGGAGTATTGTGTGCAGTTTTGGTCGCCATACTATAGGAAGGATGTGGAGGCACTGGAACGGGTGCAGAGGAGGTTTACCAGGATGTTGCCTGGTATGGTAGGAAGATCGTATGAGGAAAGGCTGAGGGACTTGGGGCTGTTTTCATTGGAGAAAAGAAGGTTTAGAGGTGACTTGATAGAGGTGTACAAGATGATTAGGGGTTTAGATAGGGTTGACCGTGAGAACCTTTTTCCACGTATGGAGTCAGCTATTACGAGGGGGCACAGCTTTAAATTAAGGGGTGGTAGGTATAGGACAGATGTTAGGGGTAGATTCTTTACTCAGCGAGTCGTGAGTTCATGGAATGCCCTGCCAGTAGCAGTGGTGGACTCTCCCTCTTTATGGGCATTTAAACGGGCATTGGATAGGCATATGGAGAATAGTGGGCTCGTGTAGGTGAGGTGGGCTTGGATCGGTGCAACATCGAGGGCCGAAGGGCCTGTATTGCGCTGTATTTTTCCATGTTCTATGTTCTATAAAAGCAGTGATGTGCTACTGAGCCATTATAAAGCTCTGGTTAGGCCCCATTTGGAGTACTATGCCCAGTTTTGGGGCCCCACACCTCAGGAAGGACATACTGGCACTGGAGCGTGTCCAGCGGAGATTCACACGGATGATCCCTGGAATGGCAGGTCTAACATACGAGGAATGGCTGAGGATCTTGGGATTGTATTCATTGGAGTTTAGAAGGTTAAGGGGAGATCTAATAGGAACTTACAAGATAATACATGGCTTGGAAAGGGTAGACGCTAAGAAATTGTTTCCGTTAGGCAAGGCGACTAGGACCCGTGGGCACAGCCTTAGAATTAGAGGGGGTAAATTCAGAACAGAAATGCGGAGACATTTCTTCAGCCAGAGAGTGGTGGGCCTGTGGAATTCATTGCCGCGGAGTGCAGTGGAGGCTGGGACGCTAAATGGCTTCAAGGCAGAGATTGATAAATTCTTGATGTCACAAGGAATTAAGGGCTACGGGGAGAACGCTGGTAAGTGGAGTTGAAATGCCCATCAGCCATAATAAAAAGGCGCTGTGGACTCGATGGGCCGAATGGCCTTACTTCCACTCCTATGTCTTATGGCCTTAATTACTGTCAGATAATCTGCCTGGCGCTGAGAAATAACTTACAAGTGTGGAGTTTCATTCTTTCGACTTTTAATTGTTAACGGGCGAATTTTTTTAAAAGAGTATTTTCTTTATTTTCTGCTTCCTTGGATCCAAGCTTTTTGTTTTGCTTTCTGCAGCTCTTTGATATTGGATTCATAATTCTAAGTGATACTTACTCGTCCCGACTGCTCACGAACCATTTTCCAGCTGATGTGTTCCCTGAAGGTGCTCAGTTGCTTATCTCGCTCACACCAGGCTTGGATACTCTGTAGCTATTTTGACATCCAGTGGCAGCTACGTGCCTTACACAGAGACTTGCCTTCCATTGTTGCAAATGAGTTATCAGCCTGTCTTTTCGGACGTGGTCACACTCAGTAAAGATTTGTTCCACACATTTGCCTCGAAATAACAGTTGTGAACATTAATGGGTGGACAGTTAGCATATCGGTATCCCGAAGAGCAAAGCCCCTGTTAAAATAATAGACCGAAGGAATATCCACATGATATCATTAACAGTCATTTTTGGCACCTGGATGATTTCCAATTTCTGTCCATGGATTATAAATACATACACTTCTAGTTCAGTGTAATTGCATCTCACTAGCATTTTTTTTGGCATGACGAGGCATTTCCTCCCAGCAGAAATGACATCCTTGTGTGAAAAAATAATAACGATCTTTCATGGAAGCTGAACATTTTCTGGCCCCACCTCTCATTTCCTCCAATAAAGTGCATTGGGGTCAATACAGGAGTATTTAAACGTTTCCGAAAGTTGATATTTTTTGGTTATTAATAAACAGTGAGTGTATTTTGTGTGTGTTTACAGTTCATATTTCATCAGAAAGCATTGAACCCATAGAGATACAGCAACCAGACAATGTTTTCAAACGATATAGAATGCACGTTTATGGTATCCTACAGCATAATGCTGGTGCCATATTTATTTAATGGGCGGAATTTATTTAACAGAATTTTGCACTGTCACTGCCATGGCTCTGCCAATAAATGTGGATGGCCTCAGCAGTCTGTGGGTACACGTTGCTATCCCTGAGGTTTGACTTCATTTCAGTCAGTTGCCCAGCAGTAACAAGTTTAGCCCTCATAAAAAAATATATATGCATTCACAATACTTGTATAATACCTTAATATAACATATATGTCAGCAACAAACAGCTTCTTTGTATGCTGATTTCACAGTTACAGGATGATTTGTGACTTGGAAGTGTTTAAAACTAACACGTGTAAAAATAGAGTTCAATCGGCAATGCACCAACTGTATGATAGACAGAGAGGGACAGATTTTATAGATATAAGTTTTCCATTGTATGCACAATGGAAAGAATGCAAAGGGAGGTACACGAAGTCTAATTCAACAAGAGATTCCACTGTTCTGACACAGTGCCAATGTTTAATCAATGTGATTAAACATGATTAGGATCATGAGTCACTCTGGATCTGTGAAGGGAAGTTCTGGACATCCTCTTATTTGAAATTACATGATGTATCACTGTTGAGTGACAGGAAATTAATGCTGCCCCACTTCCATACTTCACCAGAAAGTGTCTAAGTACCTCTCATACTGTGATCTTGGATCCTGGTGGTCTGTAGTGACAGATAGTGGGCACTTAATGCCCACTTAAGAACCTCATCTTGATGCAGCTTGTGTTAACCTATAGATGGTTAAGCATCTGGCCGTGCAAGGTGCATGACAATCAAACACTGACATGTATTTCTCTGCAGCTCCCAGTGGTAGGGCTGGAGGTATCCATTGAACAAAGACTCTCAGTGCCTGATTGAAGGGCTTGGTATTGGGAAGGGAGGGACTTCTGAAAGTCACATCCCTTTCCTTGTTGTCAAATCCCCAGTCCCATATGACCCCCCCGACCCCTTTACTCCCTTTCCCAACATCACTCACCTGTCTGCTCCTGCCTGAATCTAAAGACTCAAGCAGGTGTACGAGCCATTGACTCTCCAGAAGCACCGCTGTGCATAGAAGAGCAACAAGCCTCTAATTGGCTGGCTGCCCTCAACAAACCATGTTTCCACCCTCAGGGTGCTTGATTGTGGAGAATGCCTTGATAGTCTGTTAAAGGTTTGGGAGGGAGCAGAGTGGCACAAGATATAGAGGATCATGCTGAAAAGCATCAATATAGAACTCTCACTGGCTCTCCAGCCAGCAGCTTGAGACCCTGTCAGTCCTACACAATTCCATCTCCTCTGTGGAGAGATATGCTGAAAGTTTGCAACCTCTTGCATTGGTGCACTTTCTCTTAAAGAGATGTGCAACGTTGTCAAATTAGTCTCAAACCATTATCTAGCCACTATGCCAGTACTATGGAAGATCACTGTCTCATCACACTGAGTAAATTAAATTCAGTGGGATTTTACAGG
The DNA here is from genome assembly GCF_037043375.1 of Chiloscyllium plagiosum. Lineage (NCBI taxonomy): Eukaryota > Metazoa > Chordata > Chondrichthyes > Orectolobiformes > Hemiscylliidae > Chiloscyllium > Chiloscyllium plagiosum. Next base: position 41,179,630 of record NW_028270160.1, read on the forward strand.
TGTTTTGGGGACAATGCTGTGCAACGTTTCACTGAAAATTTTTTTTGTATAAAATGATTCACAAGTATCATAGCCAAATTTCTCACCAAGCGGTTTCCCCAGCTAGAAGCAGGCACATTCATACCATTGATAACTGTAATTAATTACTTTTCTTTTTTTAAAAGCATTATTAGCATACAGTACTTCCATATTATGATATTATGTTATGATTTAGATAGAAGTCTATGTTTGCCCGTAAATTCAAAAAGAATTTCTTCAACCAAAATGTTTGAGATTTGCTGTTGTCAAACACCTTGGAAGATGTTTTGGGCCTTAATTAGTATTGGGAATGAAGCTGAACAAAATACAACTTCTGGCCTGCATGTCAGCTTCCCAGATCACTCTCATGCCTGTCATTTGATGGTGGCAGTTTCAACTGCAACTTTTAAGTTGGTTTCCTGTTTTCCAGGGGAGAAGTTTGACTGTCGGAAGTTTGGTACCCAGTACCCAGTGCCAGTGTTCCTACCAGGTCAACATGCCCTATCTGGGTGTGAATGCTGTCAAAAGTGAATTGTAGAAGTTGTCCGTGATCCCACTTCCAATTCCCACAAGCTTCCTTACAAGGTGTTTTTGGCTGTACTCAGGGTGCATACATTTACATAATATAATTATTTTGCTCACTTTGAAACCATTTTACTTACACACCTGATTTCTGGACTTTCTAGAGTTCTATTCCTTTCATTACTCCCATTTTCTAGTTTTTTCACAGGCCCCACGCCACTACTTTGTCTCCATAATGCTTAAATATTTCTATTGATTCAGTGATCTGTCATAATCTTTTAATTATAGTTTAATTCTGGGTTTGTCTCTATATTTTTAGCAGCTTTTTCTGAAACTTGATTTGTCACACTAGGCATTGTGGGAAAAACGACACCCCACTGGGCCAGACAAACTGTGGCCTTTTCCAAGGTTTCTACAATTTTCCTACTCATGTTATTATGGCCAAACGTGAGAATTCCTGCCTCCCCTCTCATCCCCACCCCCCTCTCATCCCCACCCCATAATGGTTTCTTGTCTACTTTAACACTCACCAGATAAAAACATGAATCACAAAATTGTAGAAATTTCCAGCACAGAATGTGCCATTTTGCCCACTCTGGTTATGTCAGCCAAGGAAGAGCAATCCAGCCAAAACCTACTTTTCAGCACTTGGTCCAAAGCCATACAGGCTACAGCACTTCAGGTACATATTCAAATGATATTTAAATGCGAGAAAGGTTGCTGCCTCTATCAGCATTTCAGCGAGTAAGTTCCAGTGATTCTGGCATTGCTTGTAAAAGATTAGCAATTTGTAAATTGCCAGTGATCCCAGCAGTTTTTTGTAAATTGCCAATGATCCTGGCAGCAGTTTATAAATTGCCAGTGATTCTGATAGTAGATTGTAAATTCCAAGTGAAATTCCATTACTTTCAGTAAGCTATGCTGTTACATTTTATTTGATTGCACCTGAAATAGTTGTACGTTTGCTGTTTAATGTAGATTGTAATGTAGAATCTCATTTAAAGGTGTTGATTTTCACAACATGTGCAGAACCCAGGGTATAGTCTTTGTAATGAAGTGTTTCACAAGAGAAGACAACACAAAAACAAAGGATTTCTAACACTGTACTCAGAGCAAAGAATGGCACTATATTTTCTGGCTGAAATCAGAGCTACTATCTAAAGGCACATTTTTTTGCTGTTTTCTGCACTACTCCTTGTCTTTGAAAATTTCTTTTATTTTGGACAGTGCAATGAAAGAGGGAGGTATTGTATTTGTACCATTTACTTAATTGACATATGAATATGTTTGAAATGTCATCCATTTTACTTTAGAAAATTAATTTTTCTTTTTCCAAATGCTTGCTCCAAATGCACAGTTTCCCGACATCAGGCAGAAGGAAGTGATTAGGTGAGGATGCCAAATGATCAGCTCTCCAGCTTCCAGGGGCTTCCCCCCAGAGCTTGCATAGCCTCATAAGTACAAACATTAAAATAGTAATGCAAATAAAATTGCAGCGATATCACTGTGTCTCCTATCTCATTTTCCTGGGCCTCTCCTGGATAAGGCCCAAAATGGAGTGATATCTACTGTCAAGGCAACTTCTTCCTTATAGTACACCTTACTCAAATTGCAGGATTGATGGGTGTAAGCAAAAATGTAATACAAGGTGATACAGGAACGAATTGTAACTTTTTTTCTGGGTGATCATGGGACTGGGAGCCCATAACCTGCTGCTCTTGAACCCTCAAGCCTGCAGCAGTAACTGGACTCCTTTGGAGTACTAATCCTGATAATACTGTGACCTCAGTGCAGAAACTGAAATGGACCCAGGTTAGATTGGATGAAAGTTGGGTGTGCTCCACCTGATGTTTGTTCAGATCTTTGGGGGAGAGGGGAAGCAGGCAGAAATAATTGGCACAACAATTTAGTCATTTTACTGTATTTTTTTCATAAACTGTAAGTGAAGAGACAAATTGGTTTATTATACAAGGTGTGACAGCAGCACAAATACCAGTGAAAGGTAGAAAATATGTACTCCACTGCTTCAGAAATTCTGACAGTAATCAAAACCAACATTGTCAAAGTGAAATTGAAAGTAGCTTTTAAGTGTCGTGAGGGAAATATAACGGTGAGTGAGTCTTTAGCTTGATATTTAGCACTGCCATGTTCTGAGCACTCTGCATGAGTTTAGTGTTCTGCAGATCATGCTCAATCGTAATTCTGAAAATAATGTTCCATCCTAACTGTTGTGAATGCTTTTCATTTTTGGAATGTTCTTCTGTAAAATATGTAGCAAAGATTCCAGTAGCCTTGCTGTATTGCATCAGAAGTTGAAAGCCAAATGGAGTCAGACACATCTTCAATCATACTGAAGATCTGTGAAGTATTTCTGTCTGCTTTTCTTCTTCTCAATTTTCTCTTTGATTTACCTCCTTTTCTTATAGATCCATCATATTCCCATGGGCATTGATAACTTCTTCTTGGCAATCTTCTATTTTCCTGCTTTGTGATCAACTTTCAAGAAATTAATTAATCTATCAACTGACACTTAAGCATCTCTAGCAATGGATTCATTTCCCATCCCTGCTTTGTCATTCTAGAGTCCCTTAGGGATTTATCCTGAGTACACATCATCCTTTCATCCACTACTTGGTCACACGACCCTCAGACATAGATCATTTTCGAATTATGCAATCACCCTTTATATCTCTCATCCACTGCATCCAGTCTTGGTTAACTACAATTTCCTCCATTAAATTTTGGGAATGCCTGATCCATTGGCTTTGGCCTTTTCCATAAACTCTGTGCATTTGGCACTGATTCAGTTGATCCACTGTTATCATCCCAGGAGGAATCAGACATTTTGCATTCTCAAAATCTGACTTAAATTTGCTCTGAACTTCTGACTCCAAATCATATCCATCATAGCAACCACTCACTTCCTTTACAATCACTGTTTCACCTGTCTTCTGCTAAACTATTCAGCTATCCAATGCTCATAGGAAGGCACAACTGTTCAAATACACCCTTGATCAGCCTACTATAATCCTGCTTTATAAACCAGGTCAGCAAAATGCTGCTACAGTACCTTACATTACATCATTTTCACTTATCATCATTCCTATACTTATCAATTTGCATTTGCAAATCCTCATACCTTAGGGTATAGTTAGGCATTCAAAGATGGTAATGCCATTAACCATCAAGGGGTGATGATTAGATTCTCTTTTATTGGAAATGGTCATTTACTGGCACTTGTGTGGCATGAATGTAACCTGCCACTTGTCAGCCCAAACCTGGATATTGTCCAGGTTTTTCTGCATTTGGACATGGTCTGCCTCCCAATTGCTTGCTGCACCTGCTTATTTCACTAATTTATGAATAGGAAGACTCAGGTCCTTGTGGACATTAATACTTCCCAATCTCTCATCATTTAATCCTCTTCACTTCCTTTCCCCCTATCTCTCCAAGTAGATAACTTTACATTTATTCACAATAAGTTCCAACTGCCAAATGGATTAATTGAGTAGGGAAACATTTGACAGGTGATGTATATGATGGGAAAATGTAAGGTTGTGAACTTTAGTGGGACATTTGTGAGACCACATGTTTTTGTTTCCTTATTTAAGGATGGATATACCTGCAGTGGAAGCAGTTTGGGGAAGTTTCGCTAGGTCAATTCCTGTGATGAAGTAGGTGTTTCATGAGGAAAGGTTGAAAGGTTGGGCCTATACTCATTGGAGTTTAGAAGAGCATATTGAAACATATCAGATTCTTTGGGAGCTTGACAGCTTAGACAAGGAAAATTTCTCCTTGATAGGGGAATCTAGAATGAAAGGGCAGAATTTGAAAATAAAGGGTTTCCCATTTAAGACAGATGAGGAGGAATGACTTCCATCAGAGGGTTTTTAATCTGTGGAATTCCTTTCCAAAGAAAGCAGTGAGAGCTGATTCATTGTAGGTTGAGTTAGACAGATGTTTGATCCACAGGAGAGTCAAAAGTGGTGGAAGGGCAAGCAAGGAAATAGAGTTGAAGCCATGATCAAATCAGCCATGATCTTATTGAGTGGCAATGCACACTCGAGGGACTGAGAGACCTAGATCTGCCTCTACTTCTGACGTTCTTATGAAGCAGTTTTAGAAGTTTTATCCACATCAATGATACAAAGTGCAATAGGCAGGGACAGGCTGAGCAGTTATTGCAAAGGTTTGGAATAACTGGGTATTTTTACAATACATTGTTCTCTTAACACAGAATCCAGTTATGGTGCTTCAATCATCATAATCCAGATCAGTGATAGAGTGTTCCTGTTTAATGCCATTCTGTGTAATCTATGTTGTTTTCGTGAAGACAGTAGTGCCTCATAATTCCATATTTTATTGAATACCAGATGTTAGAACAATAACCATGACTTTTAATGTTCATCACTTGATCCATGGAGAAGATAGTCAACTTATTGAATGGAGAATTAATTTTCAACTTACAGTTACTGAACTTGTGATGTCAACCTCAGTTATTCATCCTGAATTTTTGCTGTGTGATAAGTTAGAATTGTGGATAAGGAGGGTAGGTCAACATTGTCAGCACATAAACCACAAGTTAAAAACATCAAACCAGCACCAAAAATAGCTTAACATCATAAGAGATCAGAATGCAGAAGTAAAGTTTGCCTAGTTGGTTCCTGCTTCTATGCTTTTTAATAAGACAAATAGTTTCTTTGAAATTGTTCCTTTTTAGGAGTACACGTGTGGCTGCACAGCTGTGGAAAACACGGGTCAGGTCCTTCATTCACGCGAAGAGTCTAAAACAAAAACAAAATTGTGGGCTGTAAGGCAAAAATTCGTAACTTCTACACTAAACACATGGCAAATCATCAAGTCTCTATAATATGATGCATAATTCGGCTAAGTGGTAAATAGAAACAAAAATCCTTTGCCTTTTTAAAATTAAAAGTCATTTTTAAAACAAACTTTAACTTAAGATGCATAAAACTGAGGCAACTTGCAGTTACTGATTCTCATGATTGAAATGAAACTTCTCTCAGCTCATTTAGAATAATTTATCATCTCAGAAAAGGTATAAAAACAGACAGCCATAAAAACCCTGTCCTTGAATTAAATGGTGATCTATAATCATTGTGTGGCTGCACAAGTCTCCTGAGGGGATGTGTTGCTCTTTGCTTAAACACTCTGAAACCATAGAGAGCAGCACTTTATCTTTGTCTAGTGAATGAACCGGCCTTACTTTTCAGGGTTTAATTTTTGTTGAGGTTTTCTTTCGCCAGGTTTGTGTGGGTCTGTAAATGTAGAGAAAAGGGTTGTCAGACAATTAACTCAGTTGTTGAGAAAGTTGCCTGGAGTTGCAGAGCAGCTATTCTGGAATGGTGGAGTGGGGTCGAGTTAAGGGTGGGAGAGAAGGTCTTGTGAACCCGGATGGGGTACGAGTGAGCCTCGACAGCCACTTGCCCTATGAGGAGAGGAGTAGGATTTGAACCCAATCAGAGCGCAGGGTGGTGGGCTGCAACCCTGAATTGGAGTGAGTTCAGGATGGTCCCTCTACTACCACACCCCAACCATCCCCACCTCCCACCCCCATCCTAATGAATCAGGCCATAAGCTAAAATTGATTTTTAAAATATTTGTTCATGGAATGCATGTATCATTGCAGCATTTATTGTCCATCTCTAATGATCCACAAGGCAGCAAATAGTTAACCACATTGCTGTGGTTCTGGAGTCACATGTGGCCCAGAGTAGGTAAGGTTGGATGATTCCCTGATAGGTTTTTAATGCCAATCCATGGTGGCTACATGGTTGTCACCAGGCCAGCTTTGACAATCATCTACTCTACTCACTGTTGATCACCCCAAGAAAGCCCACAGAAAGCAGAGGAAGCAAACACAATGGGGAGATCCTATCACTACCAGATAAATGTACAGAGTCTGAGATGAATGTGATCAACTGATGAACAAACCTTGCTTTCTGCTGGGCACTGATATGATTCAGATTGGTTTTATTGATCATACATAGGGAACGTGGCCAATGGGCTGAACCACATACACTAGCTTTTAAACCACAGGCGATAATTAAAGCTGGCTTGGTTAATGGGTAATAGGTGAGTGTACAGATAACAAGTGTTAGGTCATTATTCGGCATGATGAATGAGTTTTTACGGTTCTTTGTGACTGAACACCAAAAGTAAAAGTGAGTTCAATAACTTAGAACCTGATTCTATCCTTTTGTGTCTTTATACCCATTCCCATATCATGATCCTGGTATCACATGGGTTGACTTCAGCACACCCTACTCATTCTCTCCTACTCAGCTGTCATTATCATTTATTCAGCTTCTCCTCTGTCCTTATTTACTATCAATAATCCCCTCATTTATCTCCCCTTTCATATCTCTCTCTGTCTGGGCTTCACTTCCACCTATCCACCCACTTCTCCTGCCACCAACCCCAATCCAGTCTCCAGTATAAATAACACTATTTCCTTGCTACTGCCAGTTCTAATGAAGAGTCACCAGACTCAAAATTTAACTCTGCTTTCTCCCCACAGAGTTTCACCAGCAATTTCTGTTCCAGATCTCCAGCATCTGCAGTTCTTTGTTTATTGCAGTTAGTGAGGGTGGGCACAGATGGGAGGAGGGGTAAAATGGGATGTATGAAAAGATGGAGAATGAGCAACATGACAGTAAAGCTGGAATGCGGTGCGTAAGGATAAGGAAAATAAGATATAGATATAGAATAGTAAGTGTGAGGTTCAAGGCAGAATAGAATTCATGAGATTGGGGTAGAGTGAGAGGAATGAGTGTTGAATCAGCGTTAGGATTTATAAGGAAAGAGAGATTGGAATATGCACATACAGAGAGAGAATGGGACCAAATGGTGGAACACAATATTCCCTCAAAGATGCACACAAACATGACTGTGTAGCAATCTGAAATGTACCGTGTTGAAATGAAAAGGCTATTCACAATTTTTGTCACTGCAGACAGAATAGAATTGCTCACAGCAGTCTGTACCCTCCTCAGTATATTGTAAGCTATTGGGCAAGACTTTCTGAGGAGTAGTAACCTCACACAGGTTGTCAGTCTGGTCTTTTTTTAAATGCAATGAAAGAGCTCTGTGTTTCCGATGGGAATTTCCAATCAGGCACCTTCAGAAATGTGGAACCGTACTTCCAGTCTAACAGGTGCCTGGTAGCACGGAAAATTCAAAAGAAGGCAAACCCACACCCCCTTCTGCACAGCAGGCAGCTGCCAGATGGTGAAATCTGAACGTGCAGAATCACTGACTGCCACCGAGATAGCTGCAGTCAAACTGTAAGTGTGTAATTTAAGTGTTAGGGTGCTGGGAGAGAAGGGCCCTGGGTGGGTAGCAGGATACTGTGCCAGGAAAGTAGAATATCAAGCAGGTAGGGTGTCACACAGATAGGGGTTTAGGTTGGCAAGCAAATAGGGTGCCAGGTAAGTGATGGAGCATTGAGGATAGGTCGAGGTGTGTGGGAGATATAGGGTCTTAGTGGAGATGGGGAAAACGAATGTTGTGTCAGGTTCTGAGTGGTGGGGGGGATGAACAGCGTTGTCAGGTTCAGAGTGGAATAGGGGTTTCTGCATCCCCTAGCATAATAGGGAATTGGTACCCATTTGGTTGGGGTGGTGGGGAAGAGAGGTTGGTAGTTGTTGGGGGTTAGGTACAGCAGTGGGGAGTGGTCTTGTCAGGTCCCTGGTGAGGTCAGTGGGGTTGAATATGGAGTCCATTGTTGAGGGGGAGTTTCCAATGGCAGATCTGGGACAGTTAGGTATGGTGGGCGGAATAAATGGGTCTGGCAGAGAGGAGGGGCCATGTTTGATCCTGGGAGGGTGGAGAGTGGTGTTGGATGCCAGACATAGTGGGAAGATTGTTAAATCTAGTGCTGGGGATATATTAGTATCAGGGAGAGGTGTAGATGGGTGGGTGTTGTAAGTTGGGGGTCAATTAAATAGTTACTCAGCAGTTAGACTAGGTACTTAACTGTCTAACTTTTCCTGAGTTACTATTAAGTAAATTTAAATAGAACACTCTGGATTTTCTGATATAAATGGATAATTTCAGAGCGTACCAAACGTAGGGAAATTGACCAGCAGAATCTTCAATTTCCCATGCAGTTCCTTTCAAGTCCACTCCAATTGGAACTTGCAGGTTCCCCGTGTATAATTGGCATTTACCATTCAGAAACTGGTCATTTGAAAATACAGGGCATTACATTTGAATAAAGTTATTTGCCAGCGTATGAAGTGTGACTGCCATTCTAAAACAGTTCCTACAAGCTTGCAGAGAGCAATGGTCACATATCTGCCAAGTTTTAAAACATGTTTTTTGAAGTTGGATTTGGAGCAGAACACAAACATTCTTCTGGTGTTGTGGCCAACAACTGTCCATTAACCAATATCAGCAAAATAGTTATCTATTTGCTTCTATGGGATCTTGCTGTGTGCAAATTGACTGCTGGGTTTGACTACAAACCTGTGACTAGTTAATTAATTTAACTATGAAGTACTTTGAACATGCCCAAGAAAATGTAAGATACTATACACATGCAAGTTATTTCCTTTATTTCGGTTTCCAACACTGCACGCATTATTCCTTACGTTTGGTGGCAATATAGTTATAGAGGCATAGTCATAGAGATGTACACCACAGAAACATCTCTTCCATGACGGCCAGATCTCCTAACCTAATCTAGTCCCATTTGCCAGCACTTGGCTCATATCCCTTTAAACCCTTGCTATTCATTTACCCATCCAGATGCATTTTAAATGGTGTAATTGTACCAACCTCCACCACTTCCTATGGCAGCTTATTCCATACATGCACCATCCTCTGCGTAAAAACATTACAGGTTGTTTTTACATTTTTCTCCTCTCATCCTAAACCTCTCATCCTAAACCCTCTAGTTCTGGACTGCCCCACCCCAGGGAAACCACTTTGTCTATTTATGCTATCCATGCCCCTCATGATTTTATAAAGCTCTTTAAGGTCACCCCTCAGCCTCCAACGCTCCAAGGAAAATGACCTCAGTCTATTCAGACTCTCCCTTTAGCTCAAACCCTCCAACCCTGGCAACGTCGTTGTAAATCTTTTCTGAATGCTTTTAAGTCTTGTAGCAATAAATGTAATGACCTTGAAAGTTTGAGTCAATGATATTTAGCTTTGCATTGACAGATATTTCAGGCTGTGGTTTTCTCAGTTCACTGACGCAGCAAAATATTTATTGTATGGTATCACCTTAGTGCCTGCCAGATCTCACAGTTTCAGCTGTTGGGATTGGGCATCCTGTACAGTGTATCCTGTTGACTTGCTGATAAATTATTCTTATTTACAAGTCTATTGGCAACAAGATCTGATCCATGCCCTTTGGATCAGAGATTTTATTTGATGTATGTTAAGGTTAGAGATAACTAGGAGTAAGTCAGTATTCACATTGTTTCCTGGATGTATATCTATTTTATTAGGAACCCTTGAGAGTGTCAATATTTGTACAGTTCCTTGGGAATATCTGTAGGGGGTTCTTTGGATGGTACCAGTTTCTTGCAGGCAACACTTGGGAATGTATTTCACTGGGTTTACCCATAACTGCCAATATTTGTAAGGGATACCTAGAAATGTCACTATTTGTAAGCAACCCTTAGGCATGTATCAGTTTTTACAGAATGTTCTCTCAAGTGAAGAAATGGAAGAGCTTATTTCTTTGAATAAACTGTCTAGGAACACATGTTGATTATAATGAATTGGGATTTCCTTAATCCAATTCATAATGAAAATATATTGATGCTGCTAATAGCAATTGAGAGTGATATTTCCTAAAAATTTCATTAGTAAATGCTGAAATGTAAGAAACAATATGCAACAAGGGAAAATCAGCAGAAATATTCCAGGCCAAGGCAACTGTGGAATGACCTCATCCTATTCCTAATATTTAAAATTAAAATTAAATTTAAAATAAACAATATTGGCCTGGAATTTCCTCATAATTTTCAATGCAACAATGACATAAGAGCTCTGGGTTTTTAAATAAATTAGCAGAGAGGCAACTGATTGGTCTTACGCAAATGTTGACGGGTATATCCTTTTCAAACAGAAAAAAACTTGCCGTCAAATGAGGAGAGCGTGAAAAGGATTATTATTTGACCTCTCATCATCTGGTCATAACAGTAGCATCTTGGCCTGTGTAATTTGGTATTGGTTGTGGTGAATGATCATTAGAATGTACATGTAGTGTGGCTCTGCGCAAGGATCCTATAGCCCGTCTTGAAGGCCAAAATGCAAGTCACTAAGGCTCAAGGTCTCCACTGAAATCTATTAAGGTAGCAGTCCAAAGACCTCATTCTCACTGCTCACGTGACACCATCCACCAGACTGTATCCCCTGTGCCTGGCCCGTGCCTTCATAAGTGCAAGCTAGAGCCATGTTTTATAAACATGACTGGTGTTCCTGTTCCAAATTGCAATGCTTTTTCAAATATTCATCATTTGTGAGGTTGAAAACAAAGAAGCAGAACTAGGTGGATGAGGAGGCTTTTGCCTGAAACGTCGATTTCGCTGCTCCTTGGATGCTGCCTGAACTGCTGTGCTCTTCCAGCACCACTAATCCAGAGTAGGTGGATGAGGAGCCTGACATGAGACTGAAGCTTTCTTTGTTGGAACACGACAACGGTTCATTGGTGTCTCATCGAGAACAATGTGATTCTTCACCTTTATTTTGATGAGTTTTTTTGCGTTGGTAATCTAAAGCACAAGGGGTAGGATTCAAAGGTCTGTGAGGTCTTTTGCCCAGTCTATTTAGTCCCTGAATAAAATTAAGAAGTGTTCTAGTGTAAAATCAGCACACGTTACCTATCCACTAATTTCTCAGAGCAATCACAGCTCTTACATCATTGCACCAAATATACAAGGAAATTCCAGGTCAATATTCTTTACTCTGCCAACTTAATTTTCAATATTGGGAACAAAAGGAAGACACTCTATCCCTAGAGCTTGTTAGACTGTTCAGTTTGATAGTGAGACATCTACATCTTCACTCCTTCCACATATATCTTTGATACTTTAAAAATATGTACATCAAAGACTTGGAAATGACCTTTTTTTACTACCTCAAATAACTGTGTCTAAATTTGTCATATTTAATTAGTGGAGTCAAGGAGGTTAAATGATTCCTAACTGAATCATGCCAATATTTTGAGTTGATGAGTTAGCACCTATATGTACAGGATTATCAAATTTTGTTGCCCTACAGTGAAATGGGCTTGCTTCCACTCTGAGCAGTTGTGTCTAAACACAATAAGCTTGGGTGTATTTGTTAATGTGGTCCTTGCATTTCAGAAACTCTGGGCACTATTTACCTAAAATCTCCAGGGCATAAGCTAGCATAAGAAGGTCAGGGACTGAATCATTCTCATTACATTTTCTCGACTGTTTATATAGCTCAAGTAATGTCTTTTGAGAATAATTTCAGATTATGTCTTGCATACCTTATTAAAATTTAACAGATAATTTTCAATATCACCATTGTGACATTGCCGTAGACACTTATCCATTGAATTTTGTGCCTTTGCACATTATATGGTGGGTACAGCATAAACTGTAAAAAAACAAGCACATCACTGACAGCCCTTTGCAGCCAAATGCAGTGACCGTGCCAAGACTGGGTTCAACTTGAATTAATCGGTATTACACTATTTTGAACATGGAAATGTAAACCCTTCTTCCCTCGGAAGGGAAATAAGAGAGAAACACTTTATCATGCACTGAGAAAAGTTCAATTAATTGAGTGTCAGAGATTGTTTAACTGCACACTTAAAATAAATTCAGCGTGTTCAATATGCAGGAATCTATTAATGCAGGAAAAAGCTTTTGTTGTTAACATGGTCCAGAGTCTCATTGTCCTAAGTAACCCTCGAGTCACCTTTATACCATCATTTTTGCATTGAAATCGGCCAAAATATTACCCCTTTCCTCTACGTATTTATGCCTGTTATTGATCACAACTCTGCTTTTGTCATTGACACTCTTTGGTGATTATGTCCTGCCCTAAAGCCTCCTCCGATCAGTGTATTTACCTGCTAGAATAGCAAAGTGGAAGTAGGAAAAAATGTTTATTTCAGCAAGCATTGGCAGAGTTTGTGGGCAAACCAGTCTGTTTTTACATCTAAACCTTATAAACAAATTTAGTCTGATTTGATCCCTGAGTGGCCCTGGGGCCACTGCTGTCTTCCTGTCATTGCCCTGATTAAGTTTATTGTGCCACTATCTCTCAGGAGAAGGGAAGAGGAAAAAAATCGTGGGGTTAAAAATTTTACATCTTTATTAGATGCCTTACATATGCTGCATTATCCCCTTGCCTCTTCAAAATGCATGACATAAAGAATAACAACGAAAGGTTGGAAGATTTTTTAAAGAGATATTAACTGTCCTCATTCTTTCTGTGAATTGCTGAAAATGATATTGAAATGATACATTTTTATATATTGTGAAAAACCAATTAACGGGAATCAAAATTATGGGCGGCACAGTGGCACAGTGGTTAGCACTGCTGCCTCACAGCGCCAGAGACCCGGGTTCAATTCCCGCCTCAGGCGACTGACTGTGTGGAGTTTGCACATTCTCCCTGTGTCTGCGTGGGTTTCCTCCGGGTGCTCCGGTTTCCTCCTACAGTCCAAAGATGTGCAGATAAGGTGAATTGGCCATGCTAAATTGCCCGTAGTGTTAGGTAAGGGGTAAATGTAGGGGTATGGGTGGGTTGCGCTTCGGCGGGTCGGTGTGGACTTGTTGGGCCGAAGGGCCTGTTTCCACACTGTAACGTAATCTAATCTAACGTAATCTAATCTAAAAGAGAAAAGCAAACAATATCGGGCAGGATTGTCCTGCTGGTTTTATGTGCCTGCTGTTAGGATCAAATGAAGCTGAGGGTCATATGCCCACAATTATTTAAGTAACAGTCACTGTTATTTTTTCTGAATTGGCCAATAATTGGCCGTCCACTTCAGACAATGGGTGGGCCCTCAAAGCCGGTGATGCCATGGTATGTAAATGAGAGAGAGAGGGCATTTCAAAAAAGTCTTTCCAATTTTTTCAACCTTAACATAAAATCAAATCCTTTGCAAACGGGCCAATACAATAGGACAGAAGAGGGACATAACCCCTCTACAGGATAGGCCTCTCAGCCAGCAAGAATGCCAATGACAAGAGGCTTCAATATGACCTTTCTTTAGTTAATAGGCTACATGTTGCTTCCAGATAGGGAATGCTCCATTGAGAAAATGAGGCATAGGTGCAGGATGAGCTGGTGTACCAGTCCACCGGTTAGCAAAACCACTTTCAGTATTTCTATGTCCTTTCCACGATGTAGACAATATATTCTCCCCACAACTTTCACTTCCACAGAGATAGAGGTGTAATTTGAGACACCACCTTTCCCTATATAGTCACTAAAGATACATGGATACATTTACTGGAAGGTCCCAGTATTTTGCCCATTGGATGGAGAGCTCTGAATCACCTCTTTTCAGGTACACCTCCTGAATTTAAAACAGGCAGAAATAGACCTTGCCTGGGGAGTAAAAAGTCTACTCTGTGAGTGTTGCTGACCAATCAGAGCTCTTGTTTTGCTTTGCAGTGCCACAAGAGAAGCGGTGGTTGCTGCCGCTAGTACACCAACCTGAGGCCAAGGATCACTGATGGAGTCAGACATATTAATTGCCCAATGAAGGGTGTATGTTGTTGGCAGGGAAAGCTTTTTCACCATAAACTTAATCAGGGCAATGATAGGAAGACAGCAGTGGCCCCATCCACCATCTTGTTGTCTGATTAAATGCCCTAATTTGGCATAGAAGATGGTATTAAATTATGGACAGTAAGTACAATGTTAGAGATATGAAGTTTTGCGATGCAATGGTTAATTAATTATGCTATGAAATGTGTATAATAATTGTTCATAATTTTAATGATAACTCTTTATTCTTATACAATTGATTATTCCCTTTGTTTCGACTTTAGCTATGGGTATAATTTTAACTTATGGTTTTGGTGTTAAAACATATTTGGAAGGCATTGTTTCATGGCTTTGATTTTATTACAGGCTTTGGAAAGCAAATACCATTGCCTGGAAAAGATAATCTCCCAAATTAACATTACAAAATATGTGTATATGTATCATCATAATCAGTCTTTTTTTATGAAAACGTGTGATACCAGTGTATGGATGGAAGGTTGGAAAATGTGCAAAGTGTTGTACAATAACCAGCATTATGTACATACATTTAAGTTAGCACAAAACAATCTTGATGTGCGTATAGGAACTTGCTCACATTGTGACTTGTAAAGGTGCTGACATATACTAACTTACGCATTTTTCCAGTATGGAAACTTTATACCCCGCCTACTTGGCAGAGTTGAATAGTGCATAGTTGTTCAAACAAAGGTAACAGACTGGAAAGCATGCACAGTCTTGTGAATGTGCAGTCGCTATGTTATTATTATTCTGGCTGAGGACTGTGTAATCAGCAAGTGTCTCTAGCAGCCGTGAAATAAAGCAACCTTCTGATGTCGTGCTCTGCCTCTAAAGAATATAGGTGTCTCGTGTACGTCACTGGTTTCTCATGCTGTAATCAGGTACTGCATAGAATCACTGAATGTAAGAACTACGTATATAATCCTGTAAAACTGAAGGACTTTATTTGGCCCATCATGGCTTATGAAATATCCAGTTAGTACCAAACCCTGCTCTTTCTCCATTACTGTGCAAATGTTTTCCTTTTCAAGTACTTATTCAATTCCCTTTAGGAATAACCACTGAATCTGATACTGTCACCCTTTTACGCAGTGTTTTTGCAGTTCATAATGATTATCTTCATCTTTTCCCTATTTCTTTGCTAATTATTTTAAAATATACATCCTCTGGTTTCAATCTTTCTGTCAGTGATTTGAAATTATCACCTGTTTTAATCTGAATTCAAAATGCAAGTTTATTTGAATCATGAAAGACTGAAATAGGTTTTTTTAAAGATATATATTGATTCTTTTAAGTATGATCTTTACTTTATGTGACACTGAATAGTGTTTAACATTATCTCGCTGTTTATGAAGTTAGTATATTGTTTTATTAATTTTTTTTTCAGCGATAGTACAGATCATATTTGGCCATTCTACATCTGAGAAAACTATGTTAATTTTTTTCTCTATATTAAGAACATAGAAACATGCAATTCAGTGTCTCTCTGCTGGAGTTCTTCACCACCTTCTCTCCACCTCCCACTGTATACACAATTCCCAGTGTTGAGTGGGAGAAAAGGGAAAACGTTGTTGGTGGAAGGTGGGACATTTGTGAGCTCAGAATAGCAGCAACAAAGGTTGTGTTATGTTTCCCACATTTGGAGAATTCATCAAAATTATATGCGAACAGATGAAGCTGAGACTCTGGGTACTTGGAATCTTGCCAAAGCAAGTCGAGCTCTCCAACATCGCCATATTTGTACATTTTAATTTAAGTGGGGCATTGCAGGCTCACTTACACTGAAGCATTTTTAACTGTGGAAGTATTAGGGGAATCATCAGTTTAAATAATCTTTCTTGAAAAGGGCATTGGATGCATCCTATTAGAAACTAATTGGCATTTAATATTTGAAATAAATTGAGAATAGCTTAAACATCCAGCTTTTATTTTGGATTTGCCTTGCATATATTGTCCTTCCTTCTCTGAGACTCTGGATTCTACCGAACCAGCCCTTTTATCTTCTGAACAAGCAAGAGGTCTCCACGATTAAAAACAAAGTCCACAGGATGTAGGTGGTGCTCAGAACGTCATTATTTATGTTCTCAGTTATCCTGAAATGCCCTTTTTCATGAAGTGTTGCAGTCCCAATAGTGAAGATGATTCCTTTCTGTTATGAGGAGGGATTTTCACTCATTATACTGTTCTTTCTTCTTTGCTATGTCCAAACCAGAATGATATGTGACTCTTCAGGGAATTTTGATGTCATGTTCTTTCTGTGCCCCTGCAATCCTTTTTAGGTAGTGGAGGTCAGAGATGTGGGAAAGTGCTATAAGATGAAGACTTGGCAAGCTGCTGCAGTGCATCTTTTGGGCAGTATGTGGTAGCTATTGTGCAGAAATGGTGGAGAAAGCAAACATTTAGGTTAGAGAATGGAATGCTTATTAAAAGGACACCTATACCTTGGCCAAATCCTGAACAGGACATGCGCCACACAAATAATGGAAATGACTGGTCATACAATCTCATGACTTTGAAGTTTGCAATGAATTGTCTTTGTAGAATATTTCTAAAATATCCTTTGGATTATTTTGAGCACAACCCAAGTGATATTGAGTTACTGGTTAAAATGTGAGAATGGATGTGCTATCAATCATTGAATTGATGATTGCATTATTATCAGAATTCTAAGACTAGGATAAATAGTTCAGATCAAATCATAATTGCACATACATGGTTATAAGATGACCAAGGTTGGGAAATAAATATTCCTGGGTGTACCACATTTCAAAAGACAGTTTGGCAAAGGAAGTAGATAATGAAGGATGACCTAAGGGTATTATTGAGAGTTTCTTGGCTCAGAAAATTAGAAAGTAGAATCAAAATAGGTGAAGATTAGGAACAGCAAGGGTCAGAAATGCTGATGAGAGTAATCTATAGTTCCCACCCCCAGTAATGTACTGTTGGACAGAGTATTGTTATTATTGGCAATGATTTTCTAAAATTCCTTAGATTTTGTGATTTTCCCACCATTATTGGAAGTTAGCAAATATACCACAGCTATTGAAGAAATCAGGGAGAGAGTAATAGGGAACCACAGGCCTATTAGCATGACATCAATCATCAGGAAATTGTTAAGGAAATCATAACAATGCAATTAGAAAAACATAGAACGATTAGATGAAATAACCATGGTTTTATGAAAGAGAAATCCTATTTGACACAATTATTAGAGATTTTTGAGGGAGAATAAAAGAGAACCATTAGTGTAGTATACTTGAATTTCCAAAAAAAATGCACTTGATATGCCACACAAACAGTTAATATACATGCTACGTTCTGGGCAGCAGGTGATACATTCATATTAGTAAAGTATTTCTGAATGGGCAGGAAGCAGACAGAAGGCAATAATCATCAATTTTCAAACTGACACACAGGGACTTGGAGCACGACAAGGGTCTGTGTTGGGGCATCAACTATTTACAATCTATATCAGTGACTTAGACAAGGGAGCAGAGAATGATACAACTGAGCTTGAGTTGACACAAAACTCAGTGGGAATGTAAGCTGTCAGAAGGACACAAAGAGATATAGACAGATTAAGTGAGTGGGCAACAAAGTGGCAAATAGAGAACAATGTGGGGAAATGTGATCTCGTTCATTTTGGTTGTAAGAACAGAAAAGCAGAATTTTTAAAAAAGCTTTAAACTTATAATGTCAATATTCAGAGTGTCTCGGATGTATCTGTGCTAAGAATGTAAAAATTTCAGATGCAGGTACAACAAGTAATTAGATAGTGAATGATATGTTCAGAACACAGGAACAGGAGTAGGTCATTCAGTGTGTGTGTCTACTCCACCATTTAGTGTGATCATGGCTAATCATCTGCTTCATTCCTTTTTATTGCACACTATCTGCGTATCACTGTGTCATTGATAATTAAAAATCTGTCAATTTCTACCTTAAACATAAGCAATGAATGTACGATAGTCCTCAGAATTAAAGAACTCTAAAGAATTGAAGTCTTCTGAAAAAATTACATTCTCCTCATCTCTCTCTTAAGTGGTCTCCCTCTATTTTGAAATTGTGCTCCCTGGTTTAGGCTCCCCCAACCAGGGTAAACACCTTACATACATCAATCCTGTCTATCTCTTTTGAAGGTTTCAATTAAAACATTCTTAATAAGTTGAGAGAGAACACAGGTCTAATTTTCCTAATTCTGTTGATAAGACCATTTCAGGACCAAGTCATTGCACTCCCTCTAAGGCAGTAATATCCTTCCTAAGGTTATGATACACAGTACTCATCCAGGTGCAGTCATAACCAAGATTCTGCACAATTGAAGCAAGACTTGGCTACTCTCTTGCTCAAATCCTCTTGCAATAAAGGCTAACATACCTAATCCTGCTGCTTCAGCATGTTAACCTTCACTTTGGGCTTTATTGCAAGGAGATTAGAGCACATGAAAAAGAAATCATGCGACAATTATGAAGAACTTTAACCCTTCTCATGGTTGTAACAACGTGAACTTCTTTGTTATTGACTGCAATTCAGCATAGCATCATCCTGTGACAAAAATTCCTTGTGATAAGGGAGACAGTTTACTCATTAAATACACATTGTATTATACAGGAAAATGTTGTGTAGTCATCTTGAATAGTGCCATCATAAAGTGTTAAATAATACTTTATGAAATCACCATTCAATACAAATACATGATACTTGGCTGCTACTATGTAATTGAGTGTGATGCTGGAATGGACAATATTTGTTTTGAGTATAGAATAACATAATGATTTACCCTAAATGATTGCAAACATATCCCTAATCATTGTAGGGTTAGGTAAAAAGGTGTGGTGTCACACTTGACATAACATGCCAAATAATCAACCCTTCGTATTTAATGTGAGGCAGATTTGAATGTGCTGGAATTCCCTGTTCTGCCAGTTTTTGGTTCAGGACTGACATTTTGTGTCGTGGACCGAAGTTATGAATTGGACGATGAAGTGCCTTTTACCATTACAAATTGTACCACTGTAAATTCCCTTACTGCTGTCAATCAAAAAGATTTGTGTTTAACATATTTTGGTCATGTGTTTAAACTAAATGGTATCTTTAAAAGCTGTCTGTCAAAGAGTATTTACTGCTTAACTCTGTGACTTCCAAACTTTAGTGATTTACAAGCGAGGAACATCTCTCAGAGGGTATTGAATCTGTGGAATTCCTTTCCTCAGAAGGCTACAGAGGTTGTATCATTAAGTATATTCAAAACTGAGAGATTTTTAATCAGTGAGAGAATCAAGTTTATGGGGAGGACAGAAGGAATGTGGATTTTGAGGTTTATCTGAACAGCCCTGATCTCTTTGAACAATGGAAAAGACTAAATGGGCTGAAATGTCTACTTCTGCTCCTATTTCTTATGTTTAACCAGTATTTTATAGCTTTGCTTTTTTTTGTATTTAAGATCCTATGTTCTGAAATGATAACACTAACTTTAAGAACGATTTACTTATAGTGAACTTTTGGAAAGACATCCATATCTTCCCATGCACCTTATTCTCAATTGTTCCTGTGGCAAGTTAATGATCAGTAGGGCAGAAATCTAGATAGCGAGGTATGCTGGGTTTCTTTTGCATGTGTTGTCGTTATTGGTTTTGATTTTACAATGATGTAAAATCAGGTTAAATGTTTTTGGGCTCTCAACAAACAGACGATCAGTGCCTGTGGATGATACGAGTTTGAAGAGGGCAATTAGGAACGGGAGTAAATGTAAGTGCGGAGCTGAGTGGTCTCGGCATCAATGTATATGAATTAAACAATGAAATAAATTCAGCGTTTTAAATCTATGACTTAAGTAGTGTGACCCACTGAAGCTTACAAATATCAAAATGTTAGCATCATGGTTAGAGTTGCAGGGAACTGAAATAAGTTTGAAATAAAGAAAATCAAATGTGGCCTGGATAACATTTAATAACATGATTTGAGGCTGAATTTTGATCCTCTGAAACCAAATATAATCAGCCACAGTAATATACCATTATTGGTTTTTGTTAATGAGAAAAGAGAAGGAAATTGTGTCACAGCAACTTACAGTCATAGAAACAAAGAGATGTACAGCACAGAAACAGACCCTTCGGTCCAACTTGTCCATGCCAACCAGATATCCTAAATTAATCTCATCTCTTTTGTCAGCACTTGGCCCATATCCCTCTGAACTCTTCCTATTCAACTGCCTAGTTTTGATTTTTGTGCCTTTTTTCCTTCAAAAAGAAACATTATTCATAAAAAATATTTAACTTGAATATTATTAGATGTACGAAAAATTCAACTTGTCTCATTTTAACATATATCACTCTATAAGATTGTAACCATCTTAATATTTATATTGTATATATTTACAATATAACATTATAAAATACATTTCCCACCAGGTGTAGCCTGAGGGCAAAATATTTCAAGTTGGAAATTACAGTAAGTGCAGTAGATATATAATGTTCCTCCATATACGGTGTTCCACACTGGGTGCTTCAGTACAGTATTCTTGATTTATAACATTCATTCTTTACAAAGTGCACAGCCTGAGGGCTACTACAGTTTCTAACTTCTCAGCATGCTGTGGGTGACAGATACTAGGCAGTCACACTTGCCTAATGTGCCTGTTTAGCTGCTGTCCCAAGCTTCACTGATCAGTGCATGGTGCCCTGAAGAAGGGTTACTGGACCTGAAATGTTGACTCGACTTTCTCCCCTGCCAGATACTGCCTGAGTTTCTCCAGCAATTTTTGTTTATACTTACTGATCACTATGAATTTTTTCTTACTTTTAACATCAGCTATTAAAGTAGTTTGATTTCAACATCTTTAGCTCAAAACTATTAACAAATGATTTTGACTAAAATACAAATCCATCTTTGTTCTCCATGACCTCTCTGGTGTTCAAAGACTTTGACCGCATTACCCTCATTGTTTCTAGTGCAACATTGAACTCAATGCTGTTCCTATGTGTCCCAGTGTACTTAGTGCACCTTCTGTAATGGCATTACAATCCATCTCCAGCCCTAATCTTGCCTATTTCCTATTCCTGATTGCTGTCTGTTGTCTGTGTCATTTTAAGTTGATGCCCTGCCCTTTCAGGCTAATGTAAAGAATTCCATGGTAATATTTAAAGTAATCAGGAGTTTTCCACCAGAATACTTATCCTGCAGTCAATGTCAGTAAACAAATGAGAGTTTAAATTCAACTTTGCTTTACCCATTTTATGGATGCACAATAAACAAAGCAATAACAATTTAGCATTAAGCAGAAGCTAGGCTTGTACCTGCTTTGCATATCCACTTAGACCACTGTTAAATTTGACAGAACCTTTTAATGGTGGTTTTCCCAACCAAGCTCAGATCTAAGTATAGCATGAAGTTCTTATGCTCATGTCTAGATCCATTTAAAAAGTAGTTAGCAGTAGTCTGAGCCTGAATACATGCATTTTGGGTTCCAAGACAGCATTGAAAAAATTACAGTTTTTTTGGAAGAAACCTACCAATAGATTTTCTTCTACTTAGAGTCATAGAGTCATAGAGATGTACAGCATGGAAACAGACCCTTCGGTCCAACTCGTCCATGCCAACCAGATATCCCAACCCAATCTAGTCCCACCATCCAGCACCCGGCCCATATCCCTCCAAACCCTTCTTATTCATATACCCATCCAAATGTATCCAAAATGTTGCAATTGTACCAGCCTCCACTACTTCATTTGGCAGCTCATTCCATACACGTATCACCCTCACCCTAAACCTATGCCCTCTAGTTCTGGACTCCGAGAACCCACGGAAAAGACTTTGTCTATTTACCTTATCCATGACCCTCATAATTTTGTAAACCAGTATACGGTCACCCCTCAACCTCTGACGTTCCAGGGAAAACAGCCCCAGCCTGTTCAGCCTCTCCCTATAGCTCAAATCCTCCAACCCTGGCAACCTCCTTGTAAATCTTTTCTGAGCCCTTTCAAGTTTCGCAACATTTTTCCAATAGGAAGGAGACCAGAATTGCACGCAATATTCCAACAGTGGCCTAACCAATGTCCTGTACAGCCACAATATGACCTCCCAACTCCTGTGCTCAATACCCTGAACAATAAAGAAAAGCATACCAAACGCCTTCTTCACTATCCTATCTACGTGCGACTCTACTTTCAAGGAGCTATGAACCTGTACTCCAAGGTCTCTGTGTTCCCCAGGACCTTACCTTTAAGTGTATAAGTCCTGCTAAGATTTGCTTTCCCAAAACTTATTACTGTACCTTTTATGCTCGCATCCAAATCATTTATGTAAATGACAAAATGTAGAGGACCCAG
Organism: Chiloscyllium plagiosum; assembly: GCF_037043375.1. Classification (NCBI taxonomy): domain Eukaryota; kingdom Metazoa; phylum Chordata; class Chondrichthyes; order Orectolobiformes; family Hemiscylliidae; genus Chiloscyllium; species Chiloscyllium plagiosum. The sequence continues at coordinate 41,202,249 of NW_028270160.1, forward strand.
CACCGATCCTTGTGGCACTCCACTGGTCACAGGCCTCCAGTCTGAAAAACAACCCTTCACCACCACCCTCTGTCTTCTACCTTTGAGGCAGTTCTGTATCCAAATGGCTAGTTCTCCCTGTATTCCATGATTCTCACTAATCTGTCTCCCATGGGGTTAGTGAAGGAGTGCTGCCTGTATTCAACCATCAGATTCCTGATGAAGGGCTTTTGCCTGAAACGTCAATTCTCCTGCTCCTCGGACGCTGCCTGACCTGCTGTGCTTTTCCAGCACCACACTTTCGACTGTATTCAACCACAGCCAATCATTTGCCTTTTTTCTATACATTCTGCCTAGTCAATGGCCATTTATTTCATCATCATTTGGCTAAATCATTGAATTGATCTGAGGGGGTGAATGGCCCTTTCCTGTTCCTTTGTGTTGTTATAACTAGACTGGAAGTTGCTCAAATCTGTGTGATCAGTGTAATAGTATGGTACTGGTGTTTCTCAATTTTAACTTCAGTTACTTGAAAGAAGCTGTGTCTTGGTCAGATTTCCAGGAAAATGTAACTAAGTGCAAAATTCTAGTTACTGCAAAGCACTCGTTGAAAAAGTGTAGTCTGATTGGACAGCATGACAAGTCTGGCTAAAGAGCTTACTAGCTTAACCAAGTGGGAATGAACATAAAATAGTGAAGTATTTGCAACTTTTAAAAAGTAAATTGCTTAACTCTGTTTAAATCTCTACTAAAATACATAATGGTATTTTATTCAAGAAATAGATTCACAGACTGAAGGCTGAATTGTACATAAGTTTAATTTAAAAATGGGTGTAAAGACTAAGTAATCGGGTTAAAAATGTGCAAACATGTAAGACAGACAAACAAATTCAGTAGGTAACAGGGATATGATAGACTGGATATTAAAAGAATGGTGATATTCAACGACACTTAATGGTAAGGTTCTCAGGAGTGTTATGGAACAAAGAGACCTTGGAGTGCAGTTTCATAGCTCTGTGAAAGTGGAGTCGCAGGTAGATAGGATAGTGAAGAAGGCATTTGGTATGCTTTCCTTTATTGGTGTGAGTATTGAGTACAGGAGTTGGGAGGTCATGCTGCGACTGTACAGGACATTGGTTAGGCCACTGTTGGAATATTGCGTGCAATTCTGGTCTCCTTCCTATTAAAAAGATGTTGTGAAACTTGAAAGCGTTCAGAAAAGATTTAGAAGGATGTTGCCAGGGTTGGAGGATCTGAGCTCCAGGGAGAGGCTGAACAGGCTGCGGCTGTTTCCCTGGAGTGTCAAGGCTGAGGGGTGACCTTATAGAGGTTTACAAAATTATGAGGGGCATGGATAGGATAAATAGGCAACGTCTTTTCCCTGGGGTCGGGGAGTCCAGAACTAGAGGGCATAGGTTTAGGGTGAGAGGGGAAAGATATAAAAGAGACCTAAGGGGCAACTTTTTCACGCAGTGGGTGGTACGTGTATGGAATGAGCTGCCAGAGGATGTGGCGGAGGCTGATACAATTGGAACATTTAAGAGGCATTTGGATGGGTATATGAATAGGAAGGGTTGGGAGGGATATGGGCCGGGTGCTGGCAGGTGGGACTAGATTGGGTCAGGATATCTGGTCGGCATGGACGGGTTGGACCGAAGGGTCTGTTTCCATGCTGTATATCTCTAAGACTCTATGATTCTAAAAATTACAAAGCATTACACCATTCCTGCAGACAGACACTGAAGTATATATAGATTTCATCATTTAATTACTTTATTGAATACCCAAACCATATAAGGAATAGGGCTCATCCTTCCTATTTTAATTTCCATTACAAGTGAACCTTTCTATTTTGTAATCTGTCCTAGATTTGCACTGTTTTAGCCAGAGGGTGTAAAAGCTTCTTATTATGAACAAACCATCCTCATTCTTCATTCACGACCTACACTAAGCTACAGGTTTGCTCAGCCAATGCAGGGAAATCTTTTATTGTGAGCAGGCACATGACCCTCTTCCTTTTTTTAAAAGGTCAGATTGTATATGATAACCCATCTCTGTATTTTATATGTCTGTCAGCATACCAGCTCATTTTTTCCCCAGGTAAAGGTCCTTCTTGCTCTTTGCTGTGCTATCAGTGCCAAAACATTAAATGAAAATCTCCATCTTCCAGCAGAAGGAGGTTAGATTAGACAGACATTAAACTTGTTAACATTCTGTTCAGTAAGGGAGAGGTAAAGTCATCATAGATTTACCAGACCTTAGGACTGTTCTCTCATTAGAGAGAGATAACCAGTGGTGAATTAACCTGACAGTCACCATGCCTCAGGCGAGGGAGAGGTTGGGCTGGTTTGCGATGCATAGCAATGGTTCAGTGTAGGTTCATACCCCACATCGGCTGGGTTACACACTATTGACAAACATTAGAACAGACATTCTGCTAACAAACTAAAACCTGTACTGATTTTTCCCTTTGTGGTTTCATTTCTGTATTTTCCTGAAGCTGAGATGCTTGCACTAATTGTTATCACGTATTACAAATATACTAGATGTAAACATCACATATCTCTATACTGTTCTTCCTCATGGCAGGAAGACATTGCAAAACAAGTTTAGAGTTATGAGCACAACTATGGACACAGCATAGGAAGGGGAAGTGGAGTAACGGAAACAGATAAGAAGACCGAAGGCATTTTGAAAGAGAAACATTCTGAGGAGTTTTCTGAAAATAGAGATAATTGTTAGGATGGGAAGAATATTACAAGAGAGTTACAGAGAGCAGGAACTTAGAGACTGAATGAGGAAGCAGGAAACAAGGAACGGCCTGACGTTAGAAGAAGAAAAATAGGAGGCCGTTGCTGATGTCAGGTAGGAAGATGGGAAGATTTGAAATTGAAGTCAACGTACTCAGGCCAATGGAGTAAGTGAAGCCTGAATATGATGGGTTAAAGGGAAGGAGGAGTTAGTGCTTGTGATGACATTGAGGTCAGTGCCATTGTGCATGATGGGCTTGCAGTGATCTCTCATACACATTCCTTGATTCCCAAGCCCATTGTCCAGTTCACTATCAGACTGTTTTGTACTACTGGCATTTTTCAATTCCATCTTCAAAACATGAGAGTAGATGACTTGGAGCTTGTGGAGTTGAGATCATTTAGAAAAGTATTGAAGAAGTGAGGTGTTCTGGTTGACTCATATCTGGAAAATGTTATAGTACATTTTCCCAGGTAAAAGGAATTTGTCATTATTCTCAGGATAAGAATACAAACCAAAATAAAATCTACAATCTTTTAGTTTATGGGAATTGTGGCAAGGAAAACTGCACTCTCATTCTTGGCAATATAGACAGCAAATAAACCTGACAAGAAAAACTGTATCCAAGATCTTAAGAAATAAATAGAATTTTATAGTTAGCAAGTAATATATACTCAAGGTGGGCTGTGGCTATATAGTTTAGAATTTAGTGCTAATACATGAAATGCAAATCTTGCTTGGAAATAAACTAAATTTGTCCGCCTGACCACTTACCTTGAAACTGCAAGTGTTTTCTTCCAGAAAATAATCCAGGAGAATATTTAAAGACGTGCTATATCCTCCCAGCACCCACTGTCCCTCACAGACATGCAACCACAGATTCTCCTCTGGATTGGACAATATCAGGGAATCAAGAATCCTGCATAATTCCCTAGCCATATGTGTGGAATAGTAGATGACACTGCATGGCAGAACCTCAGTAATTTGCTGAATTCAATAAGAACCAGGATTTAAGTTATAGTGGGACGGTCTAAATCCCCACAGCTAATGGAGACCCAAGAATAATTGAGTCAAAGGAAGGATGGTGTGGTGTGACAGTAGATATGGCTATCAGTGGAACATTTCTAGATCTTGGTATAGGGCGAGTTGTTAGGTGTGAGCAGCACTAAAAGTTGACTTATTCTTGCTACCTTTGCTAGATTACAGTCCTATATATATATACATATATGTCTGGTTGTCAAGCTTCCACTCTTGACACGGCATAACCAGTCTGCAGATGGTACCTGAGTGGAAAATTTATCCATAAATTGTTCAGGGAATACTTGAAGAGAGTCATGTATTGGCTAGAGGACAGATTTCATGCTAGTTTGGAGGTTGGACCTTTGTCTCTTGCTGAATTATGAGTAAGTCTAACATGTCAAGGATTTGGACATCAAGAACCAAAAAAACAGCTAGCACATTTCAAACTATCCTGTGTTGATCTTTACCCTGCAGAGAAGGCAAAAGTACATTCTATAGCTAGTGAAGAAGACTTGTTGCAATGAGTGCTCAAGAAGGTTTTCTGGAAGTACATATATCAAGGGTTTGGCAATTCAATGTTATTGAAGTGCCTGTAGAAAGGCCAGCATCCCATTTTACCAGTAATGGTGTTACTACCGATGGTGAATGATAAACATTCCCATATTATGCCCAGGAAGATTAAGGCACTAAGATCATTGGTGAGATGTGCTGCTCATCACCTAAAAAGGCTTCAACTCATCAATTCCAATGGGGTATTCACCAATATCTGATCTTCTTCAAGCAGAAAATTAAGTGGGATGTCCATGATGAAAATTTAGAGCTGTGAAATTTGTGTGACAAATTTGGTAATCAGGACTTGACCAAATAGAATTGGTAATCTCTTGTTAACCCCCACAAACTAATTAGATTTGATCTCAATACCTTGAAGAAAGAATTTCTTTTTACATTTTGTGTTATAAATAATTATTTCCAAATCTCATGTCATAGCTTATGCAAGTTATTGATTTTTGATTTGACTCCCTTCTGGGACAACTTCCTTTTAACTTTCCTGATGACCTGCCACAAACTTTTAAAAGATTGGGGGAAATTCTGGAGTAACATTGGGCGAGACATTAGATCACAGCAAGTTGGTTGCCAGTTGTATACAGTTCGATTAACTTCCATGGAACTATCAGAGACATGTAAGACAATTGATTCTGCTTGTTTCATGCTGCCATTCAGCATGAATTTCTGCCTGTAGGTTAGGGCAGTTTATACTATGTCCCCAGGGTATCTGCTCATACTCTATGGAAATCACAATGAGCAATGGGGGGGGGGGGGGGGGTCCTGTGAAAATTACCTCTCCGATAAGTTTTAGGTATGTGTTCAATAAAGGAGGTTAATATGAAATGGAAAATCTTTCTTTTCAGTGCTGTCTTACTGTAATCTGATCCTGCGCTTCACAAGCATTTTGAACTTTAGGGTGTGTTTAAAAGCGAATTGAGTTCATGATATGGATATTTTAGTCTTTTGTGATCCAACTGTGTTTAGTTTATGACGTAATCTGCTCCATTCAAAATATTTGGAAATTGTATTCCATCAAGAATTCAATTCTGATCAAAAGAAATACATATATTTTCTTCTTCAAAGTTAGTCCAGCCACCATTTTTCAATGTGTGAGGTTAAGCATTTGCACTGTTGTTCCCATTGATTTGACTTAGATTACAAATGAAACTATCTTCTTTATATTCACCATTCCAACAGGAAGGACCTTCAGTTTCACCTTCAGCATTACCTAAAATTTCTTTGTAGGTTTATTTGCATCATGAAATTTCCATCTTAAGTGCCCCATGGAAGCCAAAACTAGAATATGACATTAACAATATAGACACTTGCAGAATTCTAATCTATTATGCTGCTTACACAACAAAGTAGGAAATCTTGGCAGTTATTTGTTTCCTATGGTGTGAGAACCCAAGCCAATTCAGTATCTGAGCAGCAGGTAGCAAAACAGATGGTTGACATGCCTTTCCAAGCTATCATCTTGTGTCGGAAAAAGCTGGGTGAGTTAACTCCTCAGTCGTTGGTAAGATTTTGGAGTCCATTATTAAGGATGAGATTGTAGAGTAAGTGGAAGTGCATTGTAAAATATGGCTGAGTCAGTATGGCTTTGTCAAGAGGAGGTCATGCCTAATAAATCTATTGGAACTCTTCAAGGAGGTAATGAGCAGGTTAGACAAAGGAGAGTCAGTGGATGTGATTTATTTAGATTTCCAGAAAGCTTTTGATAAGATGCCACACAAGAGGCTGCTACATATGTTAAGAACCCATGGAGTTAGGGGCAAGGTACTGGCATGGATAGAGGATTGGCTGACTGGCAGAAGGCAGAGAGTGGGGATAAAGAGGTCTTTTCCTGGATGCAGCTGGTGACTAGTGGTGTTCCACAGGGGTCAATGTGGGGACCACAAACTATTCACAATCTAGACAAAGGAACTGAGGGCCTTGTTGCTAACTCTGCAGATGACATAAAAATAGGTGGAGGGCAGGTAGTAGTGAGGAAGCAGGGAGGCTTCAGAAAACCTTCAATAGGCTAGGACCGTGGGGAGAAAAGTTGCAGATGGAATGTGTGAAAGTGTGAGCTAATGCACTTTGCTAGAAGATTGACAAAGTATTTTCCCTGGAGTGGCGAGTCCAGAACTAGAGGGCATAGGTTTAGGGTGAGAGGGGAAAGATATAAAATGGACCTAAGGGGCAAGTTTTCACGCAGAAAGTGGTGCGTGTATGAAATGAGCTTCCAGAGGAAGTGGTGGAGGCTAGTACGATTGCAACATATAAAAGGCATCTGGATGGGTATAAAAATTGGAAGGGTTTAGAGGGATATGGGCCAAGTGCTGGCAAATGGGACTAGATTAGATTGGGATATCTGGTTGGCATGGATGAGTTGGACCGAATGGTCTGTTTCCATGCTGTACATCTCTGTGACTCTGTGATTCTAATAGAGGCATGGACTATTTTCTTAATGAGGCAAGGCTGTGGAAATCTGAAGTGCAAAGCGGCTTAGATTAGATTACTTACAGTGTGGAAACAGGCCCTTCGGCCCAACAAGTCCACACCGACCCGCCGAAGCGTATACCACCCAGACCCATACTCCTACGTTTACCCCTTCACCTAACACTACGGGCAATTTAGCATGGCCAGTTCACCTAACCTGCACATTTTTGGATTGTGGGAGGAAACCGGAGCACCCGGTGGAAACCCACGCAGACATGGGGAGAATGTGCAAACTCCGCACAGAGAGTCGCCTGAGGCGGGAGTTGAACCTGGGTCTCTGGCGCTGTGAGGCTGCAGTGCTAACCACTGTGCCACCGTGCTGCCCCACCAGGAGCCCTAGTTCAGGATTCTCTTAAGGTTAACATGCAGGTTCAGTTGGGAGTTAGGAAAGGAAATGCAATGTTAGCATTCATTTCAACATGACTAGAATACAAGAGCAGAGAATTACTGTTGAGGCTGTATTAGGCACTGATCAGACTGCATTTGGAATGCGTGAGCACTTTTAAGCCCCATATCTAACGAGGGATGTGCTGCATTTCAGGGGATCAAAATGAATTTTACAAGAATGCTCCAGGGGATGAAGGGCTTATCATGTAAAGAATGGTTGAGGACTGTGGATGTGTACTTAATAGTGTTTAGAAGGATGAAGGAGGGAAACTGATTGAAACTCACAGAATACTGGATAGAGTGGACGTAGAGAAGGTCTATTTTACTATTAGGAAAAACTAGGATCTGAGGTCACAACCTAAGCATGAAAGGATGATCCTTTAGAACCAAGATGAGGAAAAATTTCTTCAACCAGAACGTGATGATTCTGTGGAATTCTTTGCCACAGAAGGCTGTGGGGGCCAAGTCTTGATTCTTGATTAGTAAGGGGTTCAAGAGTTACAGGGAGAAAGCAGGCAGAATGGGATTGAAGAACACATCAGCCACGATTGAATGGCTGAGCAGTTTCAATGGGCTGAATGGCTTAATTGTTCTCCCCAGTCTCATGATCTTATGGCTTATTCCAGACCTTCCAGTGCTTGTTTCTAGGTGTGCCTATCATTTGAAGCTATCCTCACACATTCACAAAACATTACTTGTCAATATTTAGCCATCACCAGGTTGGTGCATAGGAATTTCATAGCTTATACACAATGTCTTACCCATCTTACATTTCTGAACTTTGTTCGCAGAATACAGTAACACCAGTATTCCCAACTGGAACAAGGATGATTTGGTGATTTCTCCCATTTGTCACTGGAAAGGATATTAATATTCACTTTATATGCATTATTTATATTAAGTAACTATTACCTACTTCCTGCATGTTTCAGAGAAAAAAATTGTTTTTAATATGTAACTGTTATCCACACACTGCACACTTCTGAAGAAATAACAGATTTTATAGGGGACTTTTGAAGTTAAGGTTTGCACAGAGTTTTTAAATAGTCTCTAATTGAGTTGGTTCTTTCTTTAGAATAAAGCATCCTCCAAATAGTGTTATTAATTCAGGCTCAATAGTTCCTTGCAGGGGTGTTGTTGGTGAAGTTAGCATTAGTAAGAATTTAGCTTTAGTTCAGAATAAAATTTGTGGTTATAGAAACCTCCGACCTTGATCTGATGGTAGAGAGAAAGCATGGGGCAGATTTTATTAGGTAACAAGTCAACCACCCATTTTCAGTTAAAGTTGGAATAGATGTAAGATAGGCTAATGATTCACTATAATTTGTTTTAAAGTATCATACAAAGGCAAGATCAAAACCCAATGTGTGGCACTGTGTGCCTGCACTGTTACGTTACATTTAGGTGTATGCTGGTCTATCATTACTCCCTCACAACCTATCAACATAGGCTGTACACCTACGATATATAAGGACAGATATAATTTGAAAGATGAAGAAAATCTTGCCATGTTGGCAATCGTTCTTATCTGAATGACTACTACAGCATCACAGTTTCTGATTTATTTGCTGTTAAATTAAGTAAACAAATGAGACTGTCAGTGTTCACCATCACCATTGAAACTGACCACAACTACTGGAATCCACACATGCCCATAAGAATGCAGAAGCTGTGTCAGTGATATTTGTGTTTCCTGTAGGACATGTCAGCCACTGAGTATTCTTCGGGATTGAGAGGCATTTAAACAGTTTTTGTTAGTTTGATTCTAATCCATTAGTAGCAATAATGTTAGCAGATGAATTCCAAAAAGCATTCTATAAAAAGGAGGAAGTGGTTGGATTGACAGGAACCTTATTTTATTGTCACTTTGGGACTGTCCCATAATTGGTAGTAATAAGTGAGGCTGTGGCCATCTCAGGTGTATTTTGAAGCCCTCCCAGATTTGAAGGTTTTCTTTAAATTGTCATTTTTCCAATTGCTAGGTATATATTAGAGAATGGGAAATAAATCCATGAATTTATTTGGCTCCTGTTTGCTGTTATAAACAAGCTTGGAGAGAGTTAAATTTAATCAGGCATTAAAGAAGCTTTCCTTCCTGTCTCTGCTAAAAATATATAGAAAGTAAATAAATATTGTATGCAATGTTCCTCATTTATCAGACTCTGTGAATGGCCTTGAATGGAGAGCTACATTTCTTGAAAGTTAAACTGTAACTAGCAAACAATAGCAGGATGTGCTAATGACAGATCCTGCTGTTGACAATTTAACTCATCAGTATGGCAGGGGCAGGGGAGGAGGGGTGGTTGTAGGTTTGAGGTAATGTTTTCTTGTGAGAGGGTCGCTTGCCCAACAGGAGACCTGCCTCCCTGAAGCCTGGATGAAACCCAGTTTGAGACGCCTCAGAACCAAGAATCTAATTTTTAACATGTTAACATCTCTCCTGAACCAAAGCATCCTATTTTTCAGGATTAAATGACACCCATTGACCCCTCGCTCTTTCATATGAAGCCAATCTTTTCTCTACAGTGTCAACCGGAAGAAGTTAATCTTCTTTACTGCCAATTAATGACAATTTCACCATAAATTTCAGCAAGATTCTGAAATCTAACCATTGCAAAGGTTCTGTTTCTGTGCTGTATAACTCGATGACACTAATTTCTGCAAAGGCTTTCCCAATCATCTGCTGTAATTTCATCAGTAACTCCACAGAAAGCTCTGTGAAGTAGAGTAAATGCCTTTTACTCCAGGGATGTTCAGAAGAATACTCTCAGAAATTGCTAGGATAATTCAGGGTGAGCACACTCTCCTCTTAACTCAGGATGTCCTAGATTTAAGGTATCTGGAGGATGGAGATAATGCTGCAATGTTGAAGACGCTCTCTGTCAGATGCAACATTAAAGCAATGTGCATTTTACGAATCAGGTAGGTGTAAATGATCCTGTGACACTATTCAAGGAAAAGGAGAAGTGTTCTCCTGCATTCTTGGCTGATATTTATCCACTACCCAACTCCATCAAAGCACCATAACTAGTTGCTTATCTCAATTTACATTTTTTGGAATCTTGCCACACACACATAAGCTACTGCATTTGTTTACACAGTTGTAACAAATTTATGAAGCAGCTGATTAGTTGCCAAAGACTTTAGATGATGGAGGCTATGAAAAGTTCTATATAAATAAACCACCACATTTTTTATTGAATCGGCTATAGAATTATGATTTACACATTGCTGACTTTGTAGTGATTGTGATTCCCAGAATACAGGACTTGCTAGACTCTTTATGCGATTAGCAGAGCTGAACTTTTAACAGTATTACTTGACAAAGTGAATATATTGTCTTTGGCATGAGCCTATGGAAGGGAGATGCTGCTAAGCTGTTCCTTCACACAAACCAATCTGTGAAATTACATTCCTATTTTGGCAAGAAATTCAACTACAAGGTACGTGACACTGTTTAATGAGTAATTCAGCAGATTTGGTACAGAAATTAGGGACTTTAATTATTTTAAGGTTATAAATCACAGCAGCTCCTGGAATAGGTAGAAGAATCATTAATAATGGTCTTCAGATGAGCCATTTTTCATTGCTGTTCTGCTTTCTCCTATATGCAGTGATTTTTGCAGAACTAATATTTCTTTGGATAGTGAGTTTATTGTGCTCTTCTGGCAATTTCTGCTTTAATTTAATTTTTGCCTTCTGTACAATATTTTTTAAAGCTCTCTTTATTGTTCATAACTCATGCTTTTTTAATTTGTGTTTCCTCCTAAAGTCTCCACACTATTTGCATAGTCTTTCGTCCTTTCTATATAAATGCATATTTATACATATCTGATTATCTTTTATATTTTATTTTTCTATTAAGCAGGTTGCAGGTCACTTGATCTTTTCACTCTTCAGTTGTGATTGTGTACTTGTTGGTTGTCTCAACTTCCCTTTTCCCCATCTTTCCCTCTATTTTTCCAAATGAGTCTTTACCTTACAACCTTCAGCCCAATGAGGGATTCATATCTAAATGTGTTGGTCTGCCTTTTTTGTTTTGGCTTTCATTGCTGATGCCAGGACCACAGAAGATGTGTGTCAGCCCACAAGGGCAGGCATTTTTCAGTCCTTGGGACTTTACTGCCAACAATGTCCCAGACAAGTGCCAACATGAAAGAGATTGATTAGGCCACTTTGGATAACTGCATTCAATTTTGGTCTCCCTGCTGTAGGAAAGAAGTTGTGAAACTTGAAAGGGTTCAGAAAAGATTGCGAAGGATGTTGCCAGGGTTAGAGGGTTTGAGCTACAGGGAGAGGCTGAATATGCTGGGGGTAATTTCCCTGGAGCATCGGAGACAGTAGAGATTTATAAAATCATGAGTGGCATGAATGGGGTGAATAGCCATGGTCTTTTTCCCAGGATAGGTTTGGGTTTATGGTGAGAGGGGCAAAACTAGAAGGCTTGGGTTTATGGTGAGAGGGGCAAGCTGTAAAGGAGACCTAAGGGGCAACTTTTTCACATAGAAGGTAGTGCGTTTATGGAATGAGTTGCCAGAGGAAGTGGTGGAGGCTGGTACAATTACAGCATTTGGAAGGCATTTGGATAGGTATATGAATAGGAAGGGTTTAGAGGGATATGGGCCAAAAGCTGGCAAATGCAGTAGATTAATTTAGGATATCTGGTTAGCATGAACAAGTTGGACCAATGGGTCTGTGCCCATGCTGATATCTCTTTGACTCTATGGTATTTATCGATCAAACTTGAAAAGACCACACAAGTAGTTCTGTTCCATTCCCCTAGCTCTCTACATCATTCCTTCTGTGCTGGGAAGTGAGTTGTGAGAGAAGAACATACAATAGTGCTGTAGTCGACAGGAGGAACTACAAATGCACCGACAGATGAAGTGGGAGTTGATTTCTTGATTTTGTTTGCCTGTAAGACAGGATTGGAGGGTCAGTGACGGTGGTGGGAGTCAGAAGTTACAATAAGTCCATAAGTCATAGGAACAGAAGTAGGTCATCTGGTCTTTCCACCATTCAGTGAGATAACACGGATCCGATAATTCTCAGCTCCACTTTCCTGCCTTATTCCCATAACTCTTGATTTCTTTGCTGATTCAAAGTGTGTCACGGCATTGAATATACTTCATAAACCAATTTTGATAAGATTGTGTGGTAAAGAGTTTCACAGATTCTCTACTCGCTGAGAGAAGAAATTCCTGCTCATCTCTGTCTTAAATGAGTAACACCATACTTTGAGATTATGCCGTCTGATCTTTGACTCTCCCACAAGGAGAAACAGCTTTTCCACATTTACTTTGTCAAGGTCGGTAAGAGTTTTGTATGTTTTAATAAGATCTCCTCTTAATCTTCTACACTCCAGTAAGTTTAGACCGACCTACTCAACTGCTCTTCAAAAGAAACTCCCTCCATCCATGGAATCAACCTAGTGAAGCTTCTCTGGACTGCCTCCAGTGACAGTATACTTTTCCTGAGATAAGAAGGCCCAAACTATTCACAGTAGTCTAGATTTGGTCTGAGCAGTGCTTTGCATAATTTCCTCTTTTTGTATTCCATATCCTTCAAAATAAAGGCCAAAAGTTCATTTACCTTCACTGCTGGACTTTGATGCCAGCTTTTTGTGATTCATGCACAAAGATTCAGAAATCCCTCTTTGCTGTAGCTTTCTGCATGTAATTGTGGCCCCAGCATTGATCCCTTTGTCACGTCATTAATTACAGAAAATTGGCCCTTGATCCAAACTCTCTGTCTTTTAGTTAGCTAAACCGCTTCCTCCGCAAATATACCACTACCACACAATGGGGTCTTGTCTTATTAACTAGTTTAATGTGCAATAGCTTTTTGAACACCTTTTTAAAATTCAAACATATTACATCTAATATTTCTTCATTATCTATCATACTATTAAATCCCCAAATAATTGTAATAAAATTATCAGGCATGATTTCTCCACGTTGACTCTGCCTGATTGTATAACATATTTCTCAATGCTTAGCTATTTCATCCTTTATATTAGACTCGCTAACCTTTTCCTAATAATAAATGTTAAGCTAACTGACATATAATATATTATCTCCCTCCCTTTTTAAATAAAGGTGTTACATTGGCAGTTTTCCAACGATTCTTGGAAGTGTTCTACCAGTGCACCTATTATATCTTAGCTATTACTTTTAAAATCTAAGGATGCAATCCATCATGTTCAGGGTTTTTACCGGCCTCTAGCTCCATTCATTACCCAAGTACATTTTCTCTAATGATATTTTCTGTATTTATTCCCCCCATCCCCACTCAACTTTACCTCTTTGATTGTTTGTTTAGTATTTTTGGAATGCTATTATTGTCCTCTACCTTAAAGATTACTATGTTCTATTTATTTGACTCACAGAACAGTAGAGTCATAAAGATGAACAGCACGGAAACAGAGCCTTTGATCCAACCCATCCATGCCGACCAGATACCCTAAATTAATCTAGTCCCATTTGCCCTCAGCCCATATCCCTTTAAACCCGTGCACCCATCCAGATTCCTTTTAAACGTTGTAATTGTACCAGCTTCCACCACTTCCTCTGGCAGCTCATTCCATAAATGCACCACCCTCTGCATGAAAAAGTCGCACTTTCGGTCCCTTTAAAGTCTTTCCCTGCTCACTTTAAACTTATGCCCTCTAGTTTGGGACTCTCCCACCCCAGGGAAAATACCTTGTCTATCTAACCTACCCATTCCCTTCATGATTTTATAAAGCTCTATAAGGTCATCCCTCAGCCTCCGATGCTCCAGGGGAGACAGCCCCAGCCGATTCAGCCTCTCCCTGTAGTTCAAACCTTCTGACCCTGGCAACATCCTTGTCAACCTTTTCTGAATTGTTTAAGTTTCACAATGTCCTTCCTATAGAAGGGAGACCAGAATTGCACACAATATTCCAAAAGTGGCCTGATTTCCCCATTCTTATTCTCTCAGGGGCTCGTCTTCATGTAGAATCATAAAATCCCAACGGTGTAAAAGTAGGCCCATTGCAACCCTCCGAAGAATGGTCCATCCAAACTCACCCCTCTACACTATCCCTGTAACCCTGCATTTCTCATAGCCAATCCAACCAACCTGCACATCTTTGGATTGTGGGACGAAACCGGAACACCCGGAGGAAACCCACACAGACACAGGGAGAATGTGCAAACTCCACATAGACAGTCGCCCAAGGCTGGAATTGAACCTGGGTCCCTGGCACAGTGAGGCAGCAGTGCTAACGACCATGCCATCCTCTTATGCCCATCTCTTCCATTTTTTATTTCAAGGAGCTCCTCTTATCTGTGATGTTTTACTTCAGATTTCTGAAACTTTCTCTTTTAACTCACATGACATCAAGAATTGAGGGCTACACGGACCAAAAAATCTTGGTTAAATATTTTTACGAACCATGCATTAAGCAAGTATAATAAACCAGGAGTTTTAATTCTAGATATGAGTGGAAGATTTATGTGACCCATGTGATAGCAAGAGCCCATTTTGACTAGTGGACTGATATTGATCTCCCGTGCTAAATGACAGGATTTATGAATACATAATATATAGTATGCTTGCCTTTATCGGACGGGGTATTGAGTATAAGTGCTGGCAAGTCATGTTAAAATTGTACAAGACATTGGTTTGGCCGCATTTAGAATACTGTGTACAGTTCTGGTTGCCACATCACCAAAAGGATGTGGATGCTATGGAGACGGTGCAGAGAAGGTTTATGAGGATGTTGCCTGGTATGGAAGGTGCTCGCTATGAAGAGAGGTTGAGTAGGTTAGGTTTATTTTCACTAGAAAAAGGAGATTGAGGGGGGACCTGATTGAGGTTTACAAAATCATGAAGGGTATAGACAGGGTGGATAGAGACAAGTTTTTTTCCAGGATGAAGGATTCAATAAAGAGAGGTCATGCCTTCAAAGTGAGAGGTGGCAAGTTTAAGGGAGATACACACGGTAAGATACACACAGAGGGTGGTGGGCGTTTGGAATGCGTTGCCAGCAGAGGTGGTAGAGGCAGGCATGGTAGATTCATTTAAGATGCGTCTGGACAGATGCATGAGTAGGTGGGGAGCAGAGGGATACAGATGCTTAGGAATTGACCGACAGTTTTAGACAGTACATTTGGATTGGCTCAGGCTTGGAGGGCCGAAGGGCCTGTTCCTGGGCTGTAAATTTTCTTTGTTCTTTGTAGCAACTATCATTCATTTATTCCTAAATTTACACTGTGGTTGAATCCTACTTGGTGACATATGTTGAATCACATACTTTAATCAGGCAAGAGAAAAGTGGGTAAGTTATTTGTTTTATTAGACCAGCATTCTGTATTCTTATCCACTTTTGAGTTCTCTCAGATTGATTGATTAAATGGGCAGTGGAAGAATGGTTTGTAAGTTACCAACTTTGCTCACACTAAACACAGGTAGATAACACTATCCTGCCCGCATTGATTTTGTAAATCTAAACATAAATAGAAAGCCACCCATCTGGAGTTATTAATTACCTTTAGAAAGTGGGTGAAGTAAATGAGTACAGTACTGTCAATTAGCTGGAGAAGAACTGAAGGATTATGTTTAGAAGCTGTGCCATTAGATTTGGTTATTCAAATTTATCATCATCCTTTTTCCAGTCAAGATCTCAAAGAACTGAACAGTCATCCTCATCTGAAAAATGTAAATTTTTATTTAAGGAGACAGTCTGCAGAAAAAGAATATAATCCAATGAATTAGCTCACCTGAACAGCACAGGCAGGATGTTTGAAGATTTCTTGTTGGCAAAATCTAATTACATCGTTAAAATAGCATACATTGGTGTGAGCTATTTAATGTAAAATAATTCTTTCCAATATTGCCACAGCAACCCAGTTTTCCAGTCCAATGTTGAAAATTTATTTGAGAATATCTTTGTCCATGTGCTACAAGATTTTAAACAGAAACTATATGTGTTAAAATATTTAATGTAGTTTGTTTTGATGGGGATAGGAACTTGGAGAGCCTTGTGTGGTTCTCTTCAATATACATTTCATCATCAGTCGCTATTACCTATGGGACTTCGGTGCTAGCATTTAGGATTCATGCACAAAGACTGTGCTGTAGCTTTCTGCAGTTTCTTTTCATTTAAATAATACTCAGCTCCTCGAGACTTCTTGTGAGATACAAGCAGAGAATGCTGTAGACACTGAGCAGATCAGGCAGCATCTCGGAAAGAGAAACAGAATTTCAAGTTTGATATGACTCTTTTTCGGAATCTACTGAGTTTCTTGAGCACTTCTTGTTTGTACTCCATACCTCCAGCAAAAGAACATCACTTTAAGCAACTAATCTAATTCTACCTTTTACACTTGCTTCATTATTATTTTCATATTGTTTCCTCAGAGAAAATGCAAATAATCCTGATTTTACCATTTCATAAACTAGAAATATTTTGACATATTGTAAGTCTAACACAAGTGTCACCCAACTGTCTGATATTAGTTACTGCAACTCTTTTGGAGTTAAAAGCAGTACTATCTATGCAGTCATAATCTGATGTAAGCATTCTAAGTGGAGGTCTATGCTGACGTTGGTCAAAAAGCCAAACCAGCTGAGAGACTGCTAAAACTGGGGGAGTCATTTTGATGCTTGAACTAAACCAGCCTTCTGGTTGCATTTTTGATATCTGAAAAGAAACCCTTTGCACCAGTACATGGAAAATTGGCAATTTTTGATGCCTTTGAGCCCAATGTCTATTTACCTGAGGAAATATTAACGCTTGCTTTAATTGGCAGATCAATGATTTGAAATAAAGGGTAGTCTCTTCCATCAATCTTTTTTTTCTATTTGAAGTTCATAAAACATTTATGTCAAATACTGATGTGATTATTTTGGAAATCAGCCTGATGTTTTACGGGCCATTTCCATTGCCTTTAATGGAATCTGCCGAAATTAATAGGAATTACAGAGTTGTGTTTATTTTCCCAGGCAGTTTTTAGATGGTCAGTAAGATCTCTGATGATCCAATATTATCACAGCTCAAACCACATTGTCAGTTATATGGTAATGCACAGTTCAGAAGATCATCATAATTTAATGTTGAGCAGACCAAAGGAAACCAAATGATTACATAACGTAAATAAATGCTTTTCACCCTCAAGATTTACCACATCGGACGCACCACATCTCTGTTTACTGTTTCCATCAAGCTGATGCTATTTTCATCCCTCAGTTCTTTGGCAGTGTGGTTGCTCCATGTAAATACATGAGACTGACCTAGTCCAACCAGTTCTGTGCTAAGCTCCTGAGGACCGTGGGAGGTGGAATATGTCCAGAAAATGTTCCAGTCTCTTCAGAAAGCACTATGTCACATCAAATGTTTGATAATTGCAGTGCCACTGACATAAGAAGCAGAGTGAAGGATATGAAGTCAAAAGTAGCTATCTTTCTTTTAGAAGTTTTGCTCGATAGCACATGGCATAAGAAATTTGCACAGAAGGTTTAAGAGTTGATTGTCATTTTGCCTAGAAATTCTGCTGTGTATTTTATGAACTTGAAACAGCCTTCTTGACCTCTAGCGACAGGTAGGAAATGCAGTTTTATTATAAACTGGAGCTGAGCCACCCATTATTAAAGGTCAAAGGAAATCAGCATGCAGTGCTTAAATATTCAGTAAGCATTAACACTTTTGCACATACGAAGAGACCATCTAATGCATCCAGTGCAAGATTAACCTACCCTGAGGTAACCCGCAACAACTAAACTATAGTTTACCCAAACATTTCTTCAGTAATCCACCCATTATTCCGATTCTTCCCACTTACCCAACTTCATCCTTAAGAATGAGAGAGATCCAATGAATCAATTTGTAGAATTTGAAAGATGCTGCATACCTGAGATGAAGTATTTACCCAAATCTTCTGCCTCCAGTTTCAATGGCTTCCCTTGAGGTTTTTGGAATTTCTTGTGGGCCGAGATGAGAAGCATTAAATATGATTCACCTGTGTCGGGGGGGCACCTTGCAATAAAATGCAAATCCATTTTGTGTCACATTTCACATTATTTGCAGCATGTTATGCCTACATATGAGTGATACTTGTTTATTCTTTGAGTTCAGCATTGCTATGAGCAGTGTTATGATCCCTGTAGAGACAGTTTTTATAAAGAGCTACATTTTCACTGTCCAACTCAAAAAAAACACAAGGCAGCACTTAACATAAGACCTTTCTGTAACAAACACACTAAATCAACCTCGTCTTATCTTTAAACATTTTGAAGTATTCCCTGGTGCCTTTTTAACACAGCGGAAAATCTCACGCTGCGTTTGAAGATTACAGCACAGTCTTCACAGAGATGTAGTCGTCATTAAAACTCTTCCTGCTCCAGTAGAATTGCTACTCCTTGCTTCAACAGGATGAATCTTCCACTGTTATTTTAAGTAGTGAACACAATCCTTTGAACCATAATAAAACTGACTGCCTGATGCAGGGTAATTCTGTGCTCTTTAACTCTTCACAATCCTTGTTTTATTTAACAGGGGTCCATCTCACCAGCCCTCCCTCGGCGATTCACCCAAAAGCTGTCCTGTCCTTCTGCCTGATGGAACAACATCTACTGTGGAGCTTCTCCCCCAAATCTTTCTTGTCTGACTGCCTCTGAAAGTCTGTGATTCAGCAAACAGTGTGAACAGCTGCTTTCGCCTTAGTGTTCCTTTGTTATTCAGAAATACACCTTTCAACAAATTCAAATGCAGGCCCATGTTTCCATGGTAACCAGTTCACATGGGCTTGGCTCTGGGCAGACTTTGTATGAGGCGAAAGTGAGGACTGCAGATGCTGGAGATTAGAGTCGAGAGTGTGGTGCTGGAAAAGCACAGCAGGTCAGGCAGCATCCGAGAAGCAAGAGAATGGACGTTTTGAGCAAAAGCCTTTCATCAGACTTTGTATGAGGTCATATACCCCTTTCCGTTACTTCATTCTACCTAAAACTGAAGGAGACTGTTTAAATATAATTGTCTTATGGCTTTTAGGTATCATAACGAGGATGCCATGACCTTTGATT
The DNA here is from genome assembly GCF_037043375.1 of Chiloscyllium plagiosum. NCBI lineage: Eukaryota > Metazoa > Chordata > Chondrichthyes > Orectolobiformes > Hemiscylliidae > Chiloscyllium > Chiloscyllium plagiosum. The sequence continues at coordinate 41,221,458 of NW_028270160.1, forward strand.
GCAACTTTTATGTGAAGCAATGTTCACCTTATTTTTTCTATCACTCTTCAAAGCTGCAGCATATCACACCTTATTGGCCTCTCTGGTGATTCTTTATGCATTTACACTGTCGTGTCAGGTTCAGAAACTCCTTCCATAATTATTTGGATGAGCCAACATGAATGAAGATATTCATAGCGGCTAGTTTGTTCAACACCTTCCAGAAATCAAAGCTCCATCAAAACATGATTTGGCATAGGACAAAGCTTACCTATGCAATTAGTTGCTGTAGGATTGCTTGCAGAGGCTTGGTGGCATTTGTTTTTAGAAAACTGCAATTGATGACAATGTTACACTTAGGAGACCTATCCCATTCAAGTTATTTTCCAGTTGCATTGTAGTAGAGCATTGGTGGGATGGGGTGGTGAAGAATCGGCAGCATTAAATTCCTGAGGCTGGAAAAATATCAAATATGTTTGTGTACAGAAGGAAACCACTCCATTGAAGTTGCATTTCTAGTAATGCAGTAAATCCTGGCTATAGCCCGAGACATTGTTCATGATGTTAACATCTCCCAGATTGAGGTTCCCTACCTTTCAGGTAAATAGACAGTGGTCTGTGTAGTCTGTCATAAATAACATATGATATCATATGGTTTCACTTGGTCAGCCAGTTCTTGCAATGTAAAGTACTTTTTAAAATGATGCAAAGTTTTCAGTATGCCAGAAATAGTTTGTCCACAACATTTATCCTTCACTTATGCAGAACCTTGAGTGTTGGGAGCATTGTTCTTACCTTTACCTATTAACTTTGTTCTGCATGCAATACAACGATATTGTCATCTTAAAGTGAAACTGAGCCCATTCCAAAGCATTCCAGCATGGTGCCACTGGCCCTTTAAGGAACTGCATAACAGTTTACATATGATATGAAAATTAACAAGATACTTGACAATCATTGACTAAATTGAAGTAGGAATTAGTTGGAAATGAAATATGATTACAGAAGGTATGATCAAACATTTAGCTTTCACGGAGGCTTCTTAAGGTATGGAGAACAGCAGTAACTCAAAGAATGGCCCAAGAAGTTGATTTTTTGGATTGCTGAAGGCTGTTCCATTTGATGGTACAGAATACAGACTGGGAAACCTGCAGTCGGCTGAATTGGGAGAACAGAATACAACAGGAAAGGCACAAAAATGTGTATGAAGTAGGAAAAATATCTAATCTAGTTCAATTAGTAAAGAAAATTCTGTTGAAAATTACATATGGAACTAAAATTTGTTTTCATTATGCTTTGTTATATAAATAAAAAGTAGTACAATATCAGTAGGATGTGAACATCTTTGGTTATTGTACAATTTATTGATAATTGTATTAGTATCAGTCAAAAATACTACTTGATTTGCTGTGTTCTGATTGCTTTTGGTAATTTCGATTCCATTGTTATCTCAGTGCTGAATATTGAATGACTTGCTGTGGTATTGTGTCAAAGATTATATTTTGATCTGGATAAATTGGGCAAGTAAGAACTAACTTGTGAATGTGTGTCCTGTTGTAACATAAGCTTTGCGAGATACTTAAGGATGCTCTAAGTATTAGTGATACCATTGTTACATATTAATCTTAGAACAATTTAAAGTAGATATTTAAATATTTAAGGTTCTAGCTAGCTTTTGGAGAAGACTTTACAGAACTGCCCTGCTGCCTGCATATGGACATAAAGGTTTTTGTGACATCGATAGAATAAAGCAGGAAATTCTCTTGATATACAAGTTGAAACTTATCTCTTCATTACTGCATGCATACCACGTTAATTAATCATCTACTGGTCGAAAGAATTTGGCTATGCACACACTAGCTTGATCTGCAAACCAACAGCAATTTAATGTTGAATTTTCACCAGGATTCTCTTGATTGTCAGAGTCATAGAGTCATAGAGATGTACAGCATAGAAACTGACCCTTCGGTCCAACCCATCCATGCCGACCAGATATCCCAACTCAATCTAGTCCCACCTGCCAGCACGCGGCCCATATCCTTCCAAACCCTTCCTATTCATATACCCATCCAAATGCCTCTTAAATGTTGCAATTGTACCAGCCTCCACTACATCCTCTGGCAACTCATTCCATACACGTACCACCCTCTGCGTGAAAAAGTTGCCCCTTAGGTCTCTTTTATATCTTGCCCCTCTCACCCTAAACCTAAGCCCTCTAGTTCTGGACTCCCCGACCCCAGGGAAAAGACTTGCCCCTCATAATTTTGTAAACCTCCATAAGGTCACCCCTCAGCCTCCAACGCTCCAGGGAAAACAACCCAAGCCTGTTCAGCCTCTTACTGTAGCTCAAATCCTCCAACCCTGGCAACATCCTTGTAAATCTTTTCTGAACCCTTTCGAGTTTCACAACATCTTTCCGATAGGAAGGAGACCAGAATTGCACGCAGTATTCCAACAGTGGCCTAACCAATGTCCTGTACAGCCACAACATGACCTCCCAACTCCTGTGCTCAATACTCAATAAAGGAAAGCATACCAAACGCCTTCTTACTATCCTATCTACCTGCGACTCCACTTTCAAGGAGCTATGAACCTGCACTCCAAGGTCTCTTTGTTCAGCAACACTCCCTAGGACCTTACCATTAAGTGTATAAGTCCTGCTAAGATTTGCTTTCCCAAAATGCAGCACCTCACATTTATCTGAATTAAACTCCATCTGCCACTTCTCAGCTCATCTGGTCCAGATCCTGTTGTAATCTGAGGTAACCCTCTTTGCTGTCCACTACACCTCCAATTTTGGTGTCATCTGCAAACTTACTAACTGTACCTCTTATGCTTGCATCCAAATCATTTATGTAAATGACAAAAAGTAGAGGACCCAGCACCGATCCTTGTGGCACTCCACTGGTCACAGGCCTCCAGTCTGAAAAACAACCCTCCACCACCACCCTCTGTCTTCTTCGTTTGAGCCAGTTCTGTATCCAAATGGCTAGTTCTCCCTGTATTCCATGAGATCTAACCTTGCTAATCAGTCTCCCATGGGGAACCTTGTCAAATGCCTTACTGAAGTCCATATAGATCACATCTACTGCTCTGCCCTCATCAATCTTCTTTGATACTTCTTCAAAAAACTCAATCAAGTTTGTGAAGCATGATTTCCCATGCACAAAGCCATGTTGATTATCCTGAATCAGTCCTTGCCTTTCCAAATACATGTACATCCTGTCCCTCAGGATTCCCTCCAACAACTTGCCCACCACCGAGGTCAGGATCACCGGTCTATAGTTCCCTGGCTTATCTTTACCGGCCTTCTTAAACAGTGGCACCACGTTTGCCAACCTCCAGTCTTCCGGCACCTCACCTGTGACTATCAATGATACAAATATCTCAGCAAGAGGCCCAGCAATCACTTCTCTATTGTGTGACTTTGGAAATATCCAGAGACCTTGTATAAAAAGAACAGGTCATGGTCAAAATTTCAGTGAATTCTGGTGTAAATTCAGCCTTACACCATGAAAATGAGTGATTCTCCATGAAGAGTTTTGAGAATTCGAGGATGCTACATAAATACAAGCTCTTTCTTTCCATTCCATGCTTTGCTCAGAAACCTGTCTCACATCTGATTCACTGCAGAGCTACAAATAGAGACTTATACAACTAACCACTGTTTATTGACCTCTTAGTTTGACTGAATTTGTTCATGATGGAGTGGATTAGAGAGAAATTGTCCAGGCAATGTCCCAAAACAATTAAGGAGACTTGCAATGAACAGTGTGATACAAGTCTTCAGATGGTATGTGAAGATTTTATACTACAGCATAAATTTATGTAGCTTTAATCACCAGGCAAAAAGTAGGATTCAAGTACACAATGGTACAAAGAAAAGCGTCCAGTTGGAAAAAGAATGAGTTGCAAGCAAAGATCGTAGGTGCACTATCATCCAGGAAAGTGGTCAAAGCAAATATGTTGGTGGGATCGAAAGTGTGTTTTGGTGCTTGATTTGGAGCGTTGGAATGGATGTAACTAATGAGCCACTGGTCTTTCCTCATCCTTGTGTTCTCAGACATGAGTTAGAAATTTGAACGTTAGAAATTTTGTTGTGTAAGCTAATTGGAGATACAGGTAATTGAACAATATTGTTGTTATGCAGGTCACACTTTGTAAAAGCAAACAATTTTATTTTATAAAACAAACCTCCCCCCAGATGTTTTTAAAATTTGTACTCGATACCGCTTGAAGATTTGGTTCAGGTTTCTGTGCCTTTTCCAAGAGATTGCAAAGCAGAGGTTTGTTTTTGGGGGTGCAGCACGAAATAGACATGGTTGAGAAGAATGGGTGAGGCGAGGAATCTGTGACAAACAGTCAGCATCACAGAGAGGAGCGGGCAAGGTGTGGACCCTATGATAGGCAGTCAATATCACAGAGGGGAGTGGGTGTTATGAGGACTTTGAGGTTGTACAGAATGTTGGTGAGGCCTCTTCTGGAGTATTTTGTCTAGTTCTGGTCACCCTGTTACTGGAAGGATATTAATAAGCTGGAGAGGGATCAGAAAAAAGGGCGGCATGGTGACTCAGTGGTTAGCACTGCTGCCTCACAGCACCAGGGTCCCAGGTTCGTCTCCAGCCTCGGGCGACTGTCTGTGTGGAGTTTGCACATTCTCCTCTTGTCTGCACGGGTTTCCTCTGGGTACTCCGGTTTCCTCCCATGGTCCAAAGATGTGCAAGTCAGGTGGATTTGCTATGCTAAATTGTCCATAGCATTAGGTGCATTAGTCAAGGGTAAATGGGTCTGGGTGGGTTACTTTTCGGAGGGTCGGTGTGGACTAGTTGCCAAAGGGCCTGTTTCCACACTGTAGGGAATCTAATCTAAACCTAAGGAGTGTTGCTGAACGAAGAGACCTTGGAGTGCAGGTTCATAGCTCCTTTAAAGTAGAGTCACAGGTAGATAGGATAGTGAAGAAGGCATTTGGTATGTTTTCCTTTATTGGTCAAAGTACTGAGTACAAGAGTTGGGAGGTCATGTTGTGGCTGTACAGGCCATTGGTTAGGCCACTTTTGGAATACTGCATGCAATCTGGTCTCCTTCCTATCGGAAGGATGTTGTGAAACTTGAAAGGGTTCAGAAAAGATCTATTATGATGTTGCCAGGGTTGGAGGATTTGAGCTATTGGAAGAGGTTGAATAGGCTAGTTGAATTTTCCCTGGTGATCTTATAGAGTTTTATATAATAATGAGGGGCATGGATAAGATAGATTGGCAAAGTCTTTTCCCTGGGGTGGGGGGTCCAGAACTAGAAGGCATAGGTTTAGGGTGAAAGGGGAAAGATATAAAAGAGACCTGAGAGGCAACTTTTTCACACAGAGGATGGTGTATGGAATGAGCTCCCAGAGGAGGTGGTGGAGGCAGGTACAATTGCAACATTTAAGAGGCATTTGGATGGGTATATGAATAGGAAGGATTTGGAGGTTATGGGCCGGGTACTGGCAGGTGGGACTAGATTGGGTTGGGATATCTGGTCGGCATGGACAGGTTGGACCAAAGGGTCTGTTTCCGTGCTCTACATCTCTATGACTCTAAAAAGAGAAATTGCTGGAAATGCTCAGCAGGTTTGGCAGCATCTGCTGAGAGAGCAACAGATTAGTGTTTCAATTTGAATATGACTGTTCTTCAAAATTAAATACCTGACCAGAACATTTTGTTTTTATTTCCGATTTCCAGCATCTGCAGTATTTTGCCATTATTTTAGTGTAGAACACAAATTTTAAGACTGTTGCACAAAATGCTTGTCATAGATTGCAGCATTATTTTAACTAAGGATCCAATTCCTCACCAAACTACTTCTCATTTGCTCCCTTTATTCTTGTAAATAAATTCAAGTGCAGCTTTTGCCATAAAATGCTGAATGACACAATATTACATAAAATGCAGTTTAAGATTCCATAGACCTGATAAATTCAGAAGTAGGTGTGGGAAATACTGACTTTTCCAAATTTCTCTTACAATGTCTTGGTGTAATCAATTATATTTTCTGGGTTTTTAAAGTCTTCTCGGTCATCAGTTTGGTTTATTATCTTTTATTGAAGATGGAATCTGACATTTTTTTGGCATTTTATTCCAAATTTACATCTTTGACAGGAGGCATTTTGAAGGTTCCTCCCTATATTAGACCCTCTTGGGATAAATGTATTAGTGGCAATGATCATTTTTGAAATTTTATGTAAGGTTATTTTTGGCTGTTATGGGTGAAATAAAGTCCGTGTGCCAGATATTCCCAGAGGAAGCGGTAAGGCCAAAACACAAACTTCCTGGCTCAGCAGAGCAGTCTGCTTTAAAAAGGTCCCTGTGAGGCAGACTTGTATTCTGGGGACGTGAGGACAGGATGCAGCCAGGCCCTGCTGCCTCGGATAGCAGACTGAGGCAGGCAGTAGAGGCAGGAAGATGACAAGGCCGGCCAACATTGCCTGCCTCCATCTACTGTGATACTGAACTAGTTGTAGTGATGAATGTCAGACCCCTCAAACCTTATGACAAACTGCTGAGGCTGCCTACTCACTTCATATTGAAAAGAAACGTCTTCAAAAAAGCCATTCAATAAAGTTACATCGCTGAAAGGGGTCAATCTGTTGTAACGAAAAACTGACACAAATTATGTTGCCAACCACATCAAAGGTATATAATCCTTTAATAAGCTCTTAATGCTATAAATCAAACTGCTGAGAGACCCCCTGCTGACATAAATGGTTCTGAAGCTTTTGAAATTCATCGAAACATTCATAATTATATCTGCTGACATAACAAGTGATTCCAGCAATGAAACTGCAAAGTCTGACTGCTATCATTCTTCTAACTAAACCCGATAGTTTGCTAATCAATGCAGTTCAGGAGTAGGGAATGGTATCAGGCAGTCAAAATGTAGTCATGGTAACAAGATTAGCCAGGTGGACTTCATACAATATGAGCTCCCTGATTGGGCCTGTTACCCTGGTCCAAATAGGGAACCCTGGCTGACTGGTAAGAACAGGAGTGTCAGACATCCTGTTCATTTTGAGAGCTGGGTCAGCATCAAGGACTCTCCATGTGGAAATAAGTGGTGACTTGGTGATGGGATACCAGCCTCTGTGGAGTTATTTCAGTAGCAATGAGAAAAACATGACCCTGAAAAAATTTCACTCTTAACAGTTGCCTTTGAATTGCATCATGTTGTTACTTAGGAAGCTTGACTTGTTCAATCCTGATGCTGGAGTAGCACCACAATCTCTAATCTCCAGCATCTGCAGTATTCACATTCGCCTAGTTGATTTAACCTTACTGTGCTATTCCAGCACCACACTCTCAACTCTAATCTCTAGCATCTGCAGTACTCACATTCGCCTTGTTTGATCCTGCAGTTGAAGACTGGGCCCGTTATGTGGAAAGAATGTGTTATTTTTTCAGAGCAACTGATGTTGGTGAAGATGGACAGCAACGAGTAATTTTCCTGACAGCTTGTGCACCCGTAGCTTTTTCAGTTACTCGGAGCCTAACTTGCCCTGAGGCACAAGATACTAATACCTTTCAAGAGTTGATGGATTTAGTTAAGGAACATTACAAATGTTAATTCTGAGAGAAAAGCAGGTGAATTGCCCTTTTGGAGGGCCAGCAGCGATATGATAAGCCAAATAGCCTCCTGCTGAGCTGTAACTGTTCTACTATTATATTACATATGCTATAAATACATATACTTCTTGTTATAGGGGCAGTACAACAAGGCCAGAAGTTATTGTCCCTTGTCATTCTCAAGTAGGTCGGGGATGAGGGTGGATGGTGGGGAGTGTGCTGGCAGAAGTAGAGTGGAGATATTAACAATGGAGTTACAGTTCCATACTTAACATCTCTCAAATCCACTTACCATGGTCACATATTTCCTATCAGCGTCTTAGCTCCGTTTGGTATTTTTACGTTGTACTGAGACAGTTTCCCCCACTCGACTGCTTCAGAATTCTGTTATATGTCATATACCAGGCAATTCAATTGTGTACATTATTGTTTGTTCTAATTTTTTTTTCTGTTTTTATACCCAAGGGATTATGGAATTAATTGACTTTTTAGACTGGCCTATTTTTGTTTTCAGATGTATTAGCAGCTGGGCAGTGTGTGTGTGTTTTTTCCCTTTTTGACCTATTCCAGATGCAGTGTAATAACTGAAGTGGAATTGTTCTGTCTGAAAAGGAATACATCTGTTAAAATATCAACTGTACCATGACCCTTTCCAAATTCAAACCTCTTTGAACCACGGAGTTTCAACACTATTATGTTAAACTATTGAACTTTTGCAATATTGTGAGTAGGAGAATTCCAGAAAAAAAAAGCATCTCTTTGGATGTAAGCCAGATCATTAGAAATTTAAAAATCAATGGACAACATTAAAACCTCTTAATTAACTTTCAGAAGCTGTGACAGATTGGCGTTTGGCTACAAAGCTTTTCAACCTTGGTTTCATGTTAAAGAGTGTTTGGTTTTGCTTGGATTTCCGTCAGCTATTTGCTGAAATAATGGTGAGCTCGCGTGTTGAATAACAAATCACAGCTGAGCTCTTCCGTTGTGAAGAAGAGTCGCATTCGACTCAAAACTCTTGTTTCTCTCTGTCTCTCAACGATGTTGCCAGGCCTGTTAATTTTTCTTCCCCAGCATTTTTAACCTTACTTCAAGCTTAGACGTCCAATATATCAGATCATATTTCATATGTGGAAGGTACAGAAGTAGACCATTTAGCCCCTTGAACTTGCTGTGCCATTCTCTAATAAGCTTTGGGTTGCACTGGCACTGATCATTGTATTGCTACTGCAAGTACGAGTGTGCTCAGGAACAATTACCCAGCTAATGGACCTTACCATGCTGCATCTCTGATCTTTTCAGTCACTGTAACAGCATTCACTCAATCTGCACCAACCTGGATCCCCACAGCATCCCTGCATTTGTGCTTTTTGTCTCCACAGCCAGAAATACCAGGCTCACATCACTTCTTTCTTGTCTTGTTGCTCAGTGCAGACGCAAAGGCAGGAGGTTTGTCAGCTGAGCTCAGTCAAATCAAGGGAGCGAGTCTTCATTCAGAGTGTCCCAGCTCAGTACATTGTGGGGCTTGGATATGGGCAGTAAGCCACTTGGGGTGCTCATAGCCAGGATGGTCTCCACATGAGAGATGAGAAGCCAAATGACGGGCATCCATCACCCATCCTGTCACTTTCTGCCATATTGTAGGCTGTTTCTGGAATGAGAGAAGCCAGTATCACGGGAGATGAAAGTGGTGGCACAAGAGATACGTTTGATGCAGGTGGAGTGAGTCCTGAGTGGGTGAGCAGGCAGCACTGAGGATACACAGGATTACTGCTGTTGGGGTGGGTGAGAGTGAATGGGGAAGGTATTTAAGGTAATAGTGAGCATGTTAAAGAATGAGCCTTGGTGGGAGATGGGCATGGTAGCAGGGAGAGTGAGTTTGAGGTATCAGAAAGAAAATGGTGCCATGTACACTGGCGGAGTGGAGAAGGCTATTAACATTCTTCCCAAAGTGCTGGGCCTTCTTCCAGGTGAAACAAGGTCTTTGACCCACATGGCAACCTCAGAGTAGGCTGGCATGGTCTGGTATCATGACCTCGGTCTGCTGGTCCTGGCAGAAGAGCAAGTCCCACGTCTGTATCACTCCCATCCAGCAGGGCCTCTAGATCCCTGCTCAGAAAGGGGGGTGACAGTACCCTCCTGTCTGACATGACTAGGCAAATGTCAGGAGCAGAACAAGGCAGTTCAGGACTAAGAGTGGTTGGCCTTTTAAAGATGGCATGGCTGCAAAGGATACTGATTTTTCAGCGGATTTATGGTGAGTGATGATTTGTTTTGGGAACGCTGTGTGGTCAGATAGGACTAGAATCGGAGGTGAGAAATGCCATTGGAATGGGGCAGGTAGTATATGAGGTATGTTTGATAAGATAGGGTGAGAAATCTCACTCAGCCTCATGGTCAGAATCCTTCCAAAAAAGCTGGATGCAATTTCCACTTAGCCAAATAAATGCAAGAGTCAGTCCTGTGTTATGATTCTTCTTCAAGACAATTTGGTAAACTCCTTGTGAAGTGCCTCCAGTGCATTTATATCCTTTCTTCAATAAGGAGCCCAGCACTGCACCCAGTATTTGAGATGTAGGCTCAGCAAAGCCCTGTAAATCTAAAGCAGAATATTCTTACTCTTGTGTTCATTTCCCTTCATAAAGAAGGATTACATTCTATTGGCCTTCTGGATTGTGTTGTGCCTGCATACTAATGTTTTGTTACTCATGCACTAGAACACCTAAATCTGTCTGCATGGAGTGTTTGGCAGTTTCTTTTTATTTCGGCAATATTCTGCTTTTTTTAATTATCCCTGCCAAACCACTTCATATTTTCCTACATTATAGTTCACCTGCCAGATTGTTGCCTACTCAGATCGAAAAGGCTTTGCATTTGGATAAAACAAAGTGTCCTTTGATTGTTTAAAGTATAGCGTTTCCTCATAAAACCTGTTAGGTAGATTTTACTTCAATCAAGTTGCATGTTCATATTAATGTCAGTATGATTTGACTGGAATAGCAGATTCAAATTCTTGCGTGAAAGATGCCATTTCTTTGAGAATGGAAGCTCTTTCAAACCTTTACCCTTCCCCACTACAAAAGAACTTTGGTACTGATCACTTTTCTTAAAAGTAATAATGCTCTTCTAAATCAAATTGGGATGGCTAAACAAAACAATGACTTAATTCAGACTTGCACTTCCTGTGCAATTTTCCATTGCTGCCTCTCATTAAATCCACAAATCTAAGCCCCAAGCATTGATGAAGTCCCAGTTTTAATCACTAAGAAGCACAAGATTTTGTGGAGGGTTTAGTAGATTCTGTGTATAAAAAAACAATCTGTTTGGATATAAACAGCCATAGTTGTCATGCCCCAAGGAGAGACTTGAACCCAGATTTTCCTGACCAAAACACAAGGACACTACCACTGCACCACCAGACTTTGCATTTATTGTATCAGTTAGCTGTATTCTACCCAGGAAATAAACTAGGTTACAAGAGTGGGAATCTTGCATGTTACCACTACAGCAGTGGCCCTTCAGCCAGTTCTTTGCTGAAATAATGGAGAGACTGAGTAACAAGTTACAGCTGAGCTCTTTAATCAGTTGCTGGTTCATGTTCCAGCATGCGATGCATTGGGTCATTTATTTAACTCTTCATAGATATTACTTTGAAAGACTGGTTTATAAACTTCAGGATGTTTGAGTCATTCTGATTCCTGCTCAGCTGGAAGTGGAGTTCCCTGAAGTACGTCAGCAGACAATAGGCCAAATTGCTGCTTCAGGCAGAATGAAATAAGTGACCGAGAGCAAGATTTAATGAAAGGCTGGGGTCTGACTCGATCATGAAATGACAATGACCTATTCAGTATGACTTCATACAACCTTCATACTGCTACTATTTCATACCCTTTGTCGTATTTTTAACTTATAATGAAGTTGGCCTTTTAGATAAAGGTTTCAGCTAATAGGATTTGGGAATAAAAAAAGATATATTTTGGTCTGTAATTTTCTAGAAATGGAAGTATTTATGCAATTTGAACTTATCCTCTGGTGTACGAGGAGGAAATTGTTTTAATAAGAAACTAGGAGGACAAACTCTGTAGAATTAGCCTGTAACCTTCAGAAATTGATGTTTTCTGTCCTTGATGGGGTGAAACACTGCTTTGTATTTTATTTATTGCTGGCAGTTCAGTGGGTGATAACTTTGCTGGAGACTTCAAGGTCCTGCTATGACATGACACATGGGAAAAATTATCAAGTTAGTTGAAGGAAAATGAATCACAGCCGTAACTGTCCACTGGGGAGAGGAATTTCTTAGTGTTGTGTGCAGCTCTCACTGCATTATTTAAAGTATAAAAATCTTGTCTGCCATATGACACCTGCTAAAGGACATTACATCAGACCTGTGACTGTTGAGGATCTCTTATGTACATAAGTTGCACATCTCACAGCATACCCTTCATATTAAAGATTAAAGTTTTGCAGAGGCACCTCATGTTCTGAGCTTCATGTCCCCTGTCTGAACCCATGGACAATATAATTCAGTACTATTGTTGCTTTTACCCTTACCCTTGTCTGCATGGCACTTGAGGCAATTCTTGGTTTGCAATATACAGCAGCAGACGTTTGTTCCTCAGACTGACTGACACTTTCTGATCAGAGTGCAGGGAGAATGAGCAAAGAGCAGTGCCAGCAGTAGTTGGAGAGAAATTATTGGGAAGTCTGCCAGCAGAAGCCGGTGTGGGAGGTGGCAAGAAGGCCTGATGTGTATGAGTGGGTGAGAGAGTTGAATTGCTGCTGTGATGATCTTAAAAAAAAGTGAAAAAAAATTAAACAATCGGATTTTGCAACAGTCAGCACATTTCCATAGTAGTGCACAGTTTGTCTGCAGGAAATGAGGGAATATCCTCAAGCCATTCACCGCAATTTTCCACGACACAAGCAATGGAATGTTAGAAAATAAACATTTTAAATCTGTGTCTGACATCACATTCAATGGAAGTGCATTCAGGACTATTACTGAACCACAACTTATGAACTTGAGGATTGTGTCAGTTTTATGTTAAGTTGTTGGTCAGTTTTTATTAATTTTCCAAGTTGACAACACAATGTAAAAGCATTGGGATGTCTCAAAAGAAAAAGAAACATGTTTCAATACTGTCCCAAAATACATTTCCAATTAATCATTTTTAAATGCCCAGTTTCAGATATGCAAATTTGTTAGCCACCTTGTACAATAAGTCAAGGTCTCACAATTAATTTATCAGTTAATCACTTTTTGATAATGCTAATGGAGTGAGAAATATTAGCAGGGCACCTGGAGAATGCTCTGCTCTACTTTAATTGCATTCCAGCACCCTTAACACGGTTTTAAAATTGCAAAAATTGGCAGATCAGGAATCTCAATTTATTGTTTGAGCTGAAGGACAGTGAAATCTCATTGGTCCTTCACTGGCTGATGTATGAAACTGGCTATTATGTTGAAACACAACAGTAGCTCTTTAATCTTATGACTTGGGGAGGAGGCGGGGTCTTTGAAATTTGAGTATCAAGATAGCACGATGACAACAAAGCAAAATGAGCAAGCAAAAAACCCCAAAAATATTTAATTTCACACAGTTTAAGCCATTAACTAAAAAAACAGTTTTGAGTTTTCATGTGTTGCCCAGAAGTTATATTTACATTTCAGTGAGTGAAATTATTAGGTGTTCTAATGCTGACTTCAGATGTTGTAGGAAAAGTCAACAGATCAGTATTACTAGTTTTAAGATGGTATGAAGAGCATCCTCAGGCAAAGCTTTTTTTTAGTGATAGATAAACTGTGGTCTCATTTGAGGTATTGTGAGATGAAGAGAAAAACTGACGTGAACAATATGAACCTACCCTCTTAAAACTGCAGGGAAGGACAATCCCTTCAAGCTGTCAGTCTGTGTATTTTAATTTCTGGTGCGGTTAATCCCACATTCCTGCTAAACACATGAAAATCCCAGACCGGTATTTCTGAAAATAATTTGTCTAAAAAAAGAGTTACACATTGTTTTCTATCTGGTCACTTTCCTACATTCACACATTATGTACTTTTATGACAGTTAGCTCAGTTGGTTGGATGGCTGGTTTGCAATGCACTATAATATCAAAAACGTGGATTAAGTTTCCACAGCACAAAGGACTCTCCTTCTCAACTCCCCTCCCCCCTAATCCGCCCACCTGAGTCACATTAACCTTCATGTTAAACCACCATCAGTCACCTCTCTAATGAGACAGCAGCCTATGGTCTGATAAGACTTTGTCTTTATTATATGACATTCATGAATTATGTAAGTCACCTGTGTAACTGCACATTTTAGTGTACCTATTTCTGAATTTTGTAGTTAAAAATCACACAACACCAGGTTATAGTCCAACAGATTTATTTGGAAACCTGTTGGACTATAACCTGGTGTTGTGTGATTTTTTAACTTTGTCCACCCCAGTCCAACACCAGCACCTCCTCATCCTGAATTTTGCATGCAGTTCTGCTTGATATTGGTCAGGGTAGCAGGGGCCAATATGGTAAAATCAGTTGATGAGTCCTACTCATAATCCAATCCCAGCCCCGAAGACTACCCTACTCAGTGAAAGAAAATGTTTGCATGAAGCAGAGCAATTAATCATCATGTTGTGACCCTGTCCTCTCAGGCCACATCCTTCTAAGGTTTGGAGGTGCAATGCTAATCGGTGTTAGAGTTGAAGAGTTTCTGATTACCCATGTGAGAGAGGAGACATAATACTGAGCACCCTTACAGCTTGTGAGATCTCAGACTATTGCATTTTAGACTTTTGTATTTTGAGGTTTTGCCCTAATCTGTGGCCAAAAAAAAACCCTGCAAGCTTTTACTCAATTTTTGGTCTCCCTTTCTTCCTTTTAAATGTTCCTCATCTCTTAGTGTGAGTTGAGACATGAAACAATGACTGCACTTTTCTTCACAACCCCAGTGGGATCCAATGTGACAAAAAGCATTTTGTCAGATGCTCACTTTCCAGAGTTAATGACTTCTTGCTCTGGACAATGCTCATGGACACGTGGAAGACAACTGAAGTTTCCTTGAATATCAGTGATTTTCTAATCATTCTCAGTGCCTGCTGGTTGGCAATTTCATGTTTCTGTTTTGCTTTCATCATCAGACAAGGAAGATTCATACTGGGATTTGGTTTGAATCTCAATCCCCATAACCTAAGGGCTGGTGTCATGTCAGGTTAAATTGAAATAAAATGGACAGAACTCTACCCAATTCTGATTTTAGTGGTGAGGGGAGAGGGGGAATGAAGGATGATGGTTTCAGGAAGTGGACTGGTCATTCAATTGTTACAATACGGCTTCCATCCTTCCTTTTGACAATCATTCTCTTTTTAACCATAGGTGGCCAGGTTACTTAGGCTCAGAGAATCTGGCAGCTGAAAGAAGGCAAAGCAGGATAAATCCATGACATAGACATCTTTGCAGTGCTGCTTGTGAGACAGGAGGAGCTTTCATGTGCCATGTGACTGTCTCCTTCCTGCAAACTCAAAGGATATCCTCCTTCTATTTGCCACCCTTCACTACAACCGTCAGAACCTCCCTGGAATCTGGACTACCATCATACCACCACAGTTAGGACACTCCCACTTCACAGTCAGGACTTAATTGTTCATCAGAACGACCATGATTGGCAGCACCTAAATCCGAAGCACTGTGATTGTACAATTTCTCTCACTTCCCCACCGTGGGCGGCACGGTGGCACAGTTAGCATTGCTGCCTCACAGCACCAGAGACCCGGGTTCAATTCCCGCCTCAGGCGACTGACTGTGTGGAGTTTGCACGTTCTCCCCGTGTCTGCGTAGGTTTCCTCCGGGTGCTCCGGTTTCCTCCCACAGTCCAAAAATGTGCAGGTCAGGTGAATTGGCCATGCTAAATTGCCTGTAGTGTAAGGTGCAGGGGTAAATGTAGGGGATTGGGTGGGTTGTGCTTCGGCAGGTCAGTGTGGACTTGTTGGGCCGAAGGGCCTGTTTCCACACTGCAAGTAATCTAATCTAATCTATACATGCTTACTCTCATAAACTTTGGCTTTGTGAAGCAGGGTTGCTTGAAATGCATCCAGGCTGTGTATGGGTGGGAACGCTAACAGGAAAAAAGCTTAATATTTACAGTTCTGTGTGGTTTTCCCACCTCACTAAGCCTGTGCCAGTTTAATTTTTTTAAAAATGAAAGCAAGCAAGATCCTCACTGTCCCAAAGATGTGACTCACTGATAGTTTATTTTTCAGGAAACACCACACCTTGTGCAGCAGTGAGTGTTATTTGCAAAGGTTAGAATGATTTTTTTTAAAAAAATGTAATTATGGGGAAGGATGACATGTTGAGTTTATGAGAAATACAAAATACCAAAGCACTATGTTTAGAGAACAAGCTCTGAAAGCAACGGAGTATGAGTGTACTTGGGTGAGCAGAAGATGGGGATATACAAAACAGCGCAGAGAGCAAAGCTGTGGCAGGAATAAGGGCTGGCTGAGGAGACAGATGATAAATGCAGAGGAAGATTAATAGCAACTGAATGAGGTGGTTTAAAAAAGTTAGTGGGGGCAGTTATTATATAAAATTAATCAGTCGATAATATTCTTAGTGCTCCTTAATGTTAGTGTGATCAGATAAAATTTAAGAGTTGTCATTTGTTCTCTGATAACTGCTGCACACTAATTGTTGTTAATACTGATTCAGTCACTCACTGGCCATCTTCGATCCCCTTTTGACTGACTGGTCACATCCTTTTTTTAATTATTATTTTTTGATTTCACCTTTTGCATCAAATTCACGTTTTCTTCTTTCTGCGGCTGAGGTGCGATAGTTTCGGTTACACAGCCCCGGGTCCTCAGCAGTTTTGGCGGGACACAGGACTTTGGTGGCTTTAGCAGAGCTTGGTCCTCCGCAGTTTTGACAGGGCCCCTCAGTCCTTGACAGTTTTAGTCCTTGACAGTTTTTACAGGCCCACGGTCCATGACAGTTTCGACAGACCCCCCCAGTCCTCGGTAGTATTGACTGGGTGCTGTCCTTGGAGGTTGAAAAAGACCCAGTCCTTGTCAGTTGGGCAGACTCCAGTCTTCAGTAGTGGCCAGTTCATGAAACCAAGAGGCTGTGGAAAGAACTAAAAATGTTACTTTGTCTTAACCTTGTCTCTTTTCTAAAATATAATTTATGTGATTAAATGGCACTGTTTCTGTGGTGAATTATTACGGTTTACTTCATTTTCACAAATACAGGTAACAATAAATTTCTATCTGGGTTGACTTTAGACCGAACTTTCTCATCTTCAACACAACTGTTGTGATCTGAGGTGACACTGCTGCTGTACATGTTGCTGCAAGTCCAAATGTGCTCAATCCAAGCCTCACTGCTCATCCCAGCACACACCCTCATCTGGTCAGAGGATCAAATGAACTCGCAACATCCTGTCAAATCTCTCATGGGACATCAACTTGAGAATGAACCTCTGCTGTCATATGTTCTTCTGTCCTCACTCCTTCAACTATGGTTTCTATTAAATGAACCAAATTCATCTGGTTTATCCTGGGGGACTGATTACTTTTTATTGCAAAGAAAATTTGAGTTGCATGCAGCAGCTGTATTGGCCACTTCTGTTTCCCCAAAAATAGAGCATTGCCTATGGTCCCTGTAGACTATAACTATACCTTACTCCAAAGAAAATCTTGCAGCACTTGCATTAAGTTCAAACCTCTGAAAGCCTCCAGGCAACTGTTTATTTGTGCAGCTGAACACTTAATCCTGATGCTTTGAGAAAGAGAGAATTGAAAAGGTATCAACACTTCAATCAGCATGATGAGTGTTGAGAACAAGGATTATACTTCTACCAGAAAGTAACACTGTTCTTGGCTGAACGTTGGTGTGTGATGTTTGTATCCATTTTCTGCTAGCCCTGCCAGTTGTGATGATTCATATCTGTAGCATAAATATTTGAGACTAAGATAAAATTACACTCTCGAATCCGCCTGCAGTTTTTTTTTCCACTCTTTCTTCATCCCTTACTGGCAATTGAAATATTGCCCTGACAGAGGATTAACCCTCTAAAGCTAGTTAAAAATTACCCAACACCAGGTTATAGTCCAATCAACTCCCTGAAGATTAGAGGGATATAGGCCAAGTGCAGGCAAATGGTATTAGATTAATTTAGAATATCTGATCGGCATGAACAAGTTGGACTGAAGGGTCTGTTTCTGTGCTGTACATCTCTATGACTATGAAGGAGCAGCGCTCCAAAAGCTAGTGCTTCCAAGTAAACCTGTTGGATTCGAGCCTGGTGTTGTGTGATTTTTAATCTTGTCCACCCCCATCCAACACCGGCTCCTCCACATCACCTCTAAAGTTAGGCGTTTCTTCCAGAGACTGTTGAGCAAAGGTAGAAAGGAAACACAATAGCTCAGAATTAAAGCTTTTCACTTCATCCAACACATGCGTTCAGTGTGTTAAGCATGTTACAGCTTTTCTGCAATGTCACAGAGCATATGGGAACAAACCCTTCAGTCCACCTCATCCATGCAGACCAGGTATCCTAAATAAATCTATCCCATTTGCCCTTAGTCCACATTGCTCCAAACCCTTCCTATTATTCATATACCCATCCAGATGCCTTTTAAATGTTGTAATTGTACCAGCCTCCACCACTAACACAGGCAGCTCATTCCATATAAGCACTACCATCTGCATGAAAAATCTACCCCTTAGGTCCCTTTTAAATCTTTCCTCTCATTTTAAACCTATGCCTTCAAGTTTTCAACTCTGCTACCAATAGAGTCATAGAGATGTACAGCATGGAAACAGACCCTTCGGTCCAACCCATCCATGCCGACCAGATATCCCAAACCAATCGAGTCCCACCTGCCAGCACCCGGCCCATATCCCTCCAAACCCTTCCTATTCATATACCCACCCAAATGCCTCTTAAATGTTGCAATTGTACCAGCTTCCACCACATCTTCTGGCAGCTCATTCCATACACATACCACCCTCTGCATGAAAATGTTGCCCCTTAGATCTCTTTTATATCCATCCCCTCTCACCCTAAACCTATGCCCTCTAGTTCTGGACTCCACGACCCCAGGGAAAAGACTTTGTCTATTTATCCTATCCATGTCCCTCATAATTTTGTAAGCCTCTATAAGGTTACCCCTCTTGCCTCCGATGCTCCAGGGAAAACAGCCCCAGCCTGTTCAGCCTCTCCCTGTAGCTCAGATCCTCCAACCCTGGCAACATCCTTGTAAATCTTTTCTGAACTCTTTCAAGTTTCACAACATATTTCCGATAGGAAGGAGACCAGAATTGCATGCAATATTCCAACAGTGGCCTAACCAATGTCCTGTACAGCCGCCAAATGACCTCCCAACTCCTGTACTCAATACTCACACCAATAAAGGAAAGCATACTAAACGTCTTCTTCACTATCCTATCTATGCGACTCCACTTTCAAGGAGCTATGAACCTGCACTCCAAGGTCTCTTTGTTCAACAACACTCCCTAGGACCTTTCCATTAAGTGTATAAATCCTGCTAAGATTTGCTTTCCCAAAATGCAGCACCTCGCATTTATCTGAATTAAATTCCATCTGCCACTTCTCAGCCCATTGGCCCATCTGGTCCAGATCCTATTGTAATCTGAGGTAACCCTCTTCGCTGTCCACTACATCTCCAATTTTGGTGTCATCTGCAAACTTACGAACTGTACCTCTTATGGTCACATCCAAATCATTTATGTAAATGACAAAAAGTAGAGAGACCAGCACCGATCCTTGTGGCACTCCACTGGTCACAGGCCTCTAGTCTGAAAAACAACCCTCCACCATCACCCTCTGTCTTCTATCTTTGAGCCAGTTCTGTATCCAAATGGCTAGTTCTCCCTGTATTCCATGAGATCAAACCATGCTAATCAGTCTCCCATGGGGAACTTTGTCGAACGCCTTACTGAAGTCCAATAGATCACATCTACTGCTCTGCCTTCATCAATCTTCTTTGTTACTTTTTCAGAAAACTCAATCAAGTTTTTTGAGACATGATTTCCCATGCACAAAGCCATATTGACTATCCCGAATCAGTCCTTGCCTTTCCAGATACATGTACCTCCTTTCCCTCAGGATTCCCTCCAACAACTTGCCCACCACCAAGACTCACCGGTCTATAGTTCCCTGGCTTGTCTTTACTGCCCTTCTTAAACAGTGGCACCACGTTTGCCAACCTCCAGTCTTCCGGCATGTCACCTGTGACTATCAATGATACAAATATTTCAGCAAGAGGCCCAGCAATCACTTCTCTAGCTTCCCACAGAGTTCTTGGGTACACCTGATCAGGTCCTGGGGATTTATCCACCTTTAACCATTTCAAGACATCCAGCACTTCCTCCTCTGTAATATGGACATTTTGCAAGATGTCATCATCTATTTCCCTACAGTCTATATCTTCCATATCCTTTTCCACAGTAAATACTGATGCAAAATATTCATTTAGTATCTCCCCCATTTTCTGTGGCTCCACACAAAAGCCACCTTGCTGATCTTTAAGGGGCCCTATTCTCTCCCTAGTTACCCTTTTGTCCTTAATATATTTGTAAACACCCTTTGGATTCTCCTTAATTCTATTTGCCAAAGCTATATCATGTCCCCGTTTTGCCCTCCTGATTTCCCTCTTAAGTATACTCCTGCTTTCTTTATACTCTTCTAAGAATTCACTCGATCTATCCTGTCTATACCTTACATATGCTTCCTTCTTTTTATTAACCAAACCCTCAATTCCTTTAGTCATCCAGCATTCCCTATACATACCAGCCTTCCCTTTCACCCTGACAGGAATATACTTTCTCTGGATTCTTGTTATCTCATTTCTGAAGGCTTCCCATTTTCCAGCCGTCCGTTTACCTGCGAACATCTGCCTCCAATCAGCTTTCGAAGTTCTTGCCTAATACCGTCAAAATTGGCCTTTCTCCAATTTTGAACTTCAACTTTTAGATCTGGTCTATCCTTTTCCATCGTGATTTTAAAACTAATAGAATTATGGTCGCTGGCCCCAAAGTGCTCCCCCACTGACACCTCAGTCACCTGCTCTGCCTTATTTCCCAAGAGTAGGTCAAGTTTTGCACCTTCTCTAGTAGGTACATCCACATACTGAATCAGAAAATTGTCTTGTACACACTTAAGAAATTCCTTTCCATCTGAACCTTTAACATTATGGCAGTCCCAGTCAATGTTTGGAAAGTTAATATCCCCTACTATAACTACCCTATTATTCTTACAGATAGCTGAGATCTCCTTACAAGTTTGTTTCTCAATTTCTCTCTGACTATTGGGAGGGTCTATAATACAATCCCAATAAGGTGATCATCCCTTTCTTATTTCTCAGTTCCACCCAAGTAACTTCCCTGGATGTATTTCTGGGAATATCCTCCCTCAGCACAGCTGTAATGCTATCCCTTATCAAAAATGCCACTCCCCCTCCTCTCTTGCCTCCCTTTCTATCCTTCCTGTAGCATTTGTATCCTGGAACATTAAGCTGCCAGTCCTGCCAATCCCTGAGCCATGTTTCCGTAATTGCTATGATAATCTAGTCCCATGTTTCTAACCATGCCCTGAGTTCATCTGCCTTCCCTGTTAGGCACACCCCAGCACCAAGGATATATTTCCCTCCCCTCCCCTATCAGCTTTCCGTAGAGACCACTCCCTCCGCGACTCCCTTGTCAGATCCACACCCCCCACCGACCCAACCTCCACTCCCGGCACCTTCCCTTGCAACCGCAGGAGGTGCAACACTTGCGCCCACACCTCCCCCCTCACTTCTCTCCAAGGCCCCAAAGGAAACTTCCATATCCGCCACAGATTCACCTGCACCTCCACCCACATCATCTACTGCATCCGCTGCAGCCAGTGTGGCCTCCTCTATATTGGGGAGATAGGCCGCCTACTTGCGGAGCGATTCAGAGAGCACCTCTGGGCCACCCGGACGAACCAACCCAACCACCCTGTAGCACAGCATTTCAACTCCCCCTCCCACTCCACCGAGGATATGCAGGTCATTGGACTCATCCACCGCCAAACCACAACAACGCGACGGTCGGAGGAGGAGCGTCTTATCTTCCGACTGGGAACCCTCCAACCACAGGGGATGAACTTGGACTTCACCAGTTTCTTCATCCCCCCTCCCCCACCTTGTCTCAGCCGAATCCCTCCAGCCCGGCACCGCCTTCCTGACCTGCAGTCTTCTTCTTGACCTCTCCGCCTCCATCCTACTCCGACCTATCACCCTCACCTTGACCTCTTTCCACCTATCACATTTCCAACGCCCCTCCTCCAAGTCCCTCCTCCCTACCTTTTATCTTCTCCTGCTGAACACTCTCTGCTCATTCCTGAAGAAGGGCCTGTGCCCGAAACGTCGAATCTCCTGTTCCCCGGATGCTGCCTGACCTGCTGTGCTGTTCCAGCAATAAAGTTTCAACTTCCCTGTTAGGCCCCTTGCATTGAAATAAATGCAGTTTAATTTATTAGTCCTACCTTGTCCCTGCCTGCCCTGACTGTTTGACTCACTTGTGTTCTCAGCTGAACCCGTCTCAGATCGATCACTTTCCTCACTATCTCCCTGGGTCCCACCCCCCCCCACCTTATTAGTTGAAATCCTCCCAAGCAGTTCTAGCAAATTTCCCTGCCAGTATATTAGTCCCCTTCCAATTTAGGTACAATCTGTCCTTCTTGTACAGGTCACTTCTACCCCAAAAGAGATTCCAATGATTCAAAAATGTGAATCCTTCTCCCATACACCAGCTCCTCAGCCATGCATTCATCTGCTCTATCCTCCTATTCCTGCCCTCACTTGCTTGTAGCACTGGTAGTAATCCAGATATTACTACCCTTGAGGACCTCTTTTTTAAATTTCTGCCTAACTCTCTGTAATCTCCCTTCAGAATCTCAACCTTTTCCCTTCCAATGTCATTGGTTCTAATGTGGACAATGACTTCCTGCTGGCCCCTCTCCCCCGTGAGAACATTCTGCACCCTCTCTGAGACATCTTTGATCCTGGCACCAGGGAAACAATTCACCATTCTGCTTTTTCTCTGCTGGCCACAGAAACATCTGTCTGTACCTTGGACTACAGAATCCCCTAACACAATTGATCTCTTGGAAGCCGACGTATCCCTTGTTGCATTAGAGCCAGTCTCAATCCCAGAAACTTGGCTGTTCGTGCTACATTCCCCTGAGAATCCATCACCTCCTACATTTTCCAAAACAGCATACCTGTTTGAAATGGGTATATCCACAAAAGACTCTTGCACTAGCTGCCTACCTCTCTCACCCTTCCTGGAGTTAACCCATCTATGTGACTGTATCTGAGACTTTCCCCCCTTCCTATAACTGCCATCCATCACATACTGTTGCTTTTGCAAATTCCTCATCGCTTCTATCTGTCTCTCCAGCTGATCCACTCGATCTGATAAGATTCGCATCCAACAGCATTTATGGCGGATATAATCCGCAGTAACCCTTAAACTCTCTTTCAACTCCCACATCTGACAAGAAGTACATATCACTGCAAAGGCCATTTTCGGAAAAGACCATGTAATTTTCTATGCCAGTGAATAAGGCACAAATCTGTTTAATTTCTACATCAATGTTTGTCTTTATAATGGTTTTTCTGTTTGTGAATTGCACTTTATGAAACTTTTGGAATAGGCACCTTCACTGAAATATTACTGTATCGTGTACTTGCAGGAAAATTAGACATTGCATTTGTTTCTTGTGGTGTTACTCACAATAAATTAAATATCAAAGTTGAATTCTCACAAAAGCTCAATTCTCAGTGTATGCAAGTCAACTCTTTAGGAATTTAAGGCTATTGTCCAATACATTGCTTCAAACAAACCAGAAATAAATCATAGTGTTTAAAAAGATTTTTAAAATTTTTCATATATTAGTTGTAAAAATGTTGAAGATGGGAAAGTAGGTTTGATTAAGAAATGTCAGAGAAAAATAGTCCATTGTGAGGTTTATCATGTTTTGTGACCAATGGTGGGACTATGGAGCTTTGGAAGGCAGGAGATCCTTTGACAAAATCCCCAGGAAACATCACCAGATTTGGCAACTGTATTCCAGTGCTGGCACTCTGTGCCCTTAATTCTGGTAACTGTAACTGATTCTGGTCAAATCAATGAAGCATTGCTGTTAAAGGGCCAAGGCCTCATTTCAAAAATTCTTGTCACCAACATCGGTCCCTGGGTGGTCTGGCAGCTTGCATTTCTGGTTATGCTGCTCTCTGTGGTCATCTCTTTCTGAACTGATGTGCAGAACAGGAGGCTCCCATGTGTGACGTTGAGAAAAATAGAGAAATTGGTGTCAGTTATTTTTCATAATTGCTGTGATTTGGTTCATAGAATAGAATCTCTACAGTGTGGAAGCAGGCCATTTGGCCATCAAGTCCACGCTGACCCTCCAAAGAGCATCCCACGCCCTCTTACCCTATCCCCAGTACCCTATATTTTCCGTCTAAACTGTACATCCCTGGACAGAATGGGGCAATTTAGCATGGCCAATCCACCTAACCTGCACATCTTTGGACTGTGGTGGTGGTGGGGGGGGGGGGGGGGGGATCCTGAAGCACCTGGAAGAAACCCACAGAGACACAGAGAGAATGTGCAAACTGCATACAGACAATCACACAAAGGTGGAATTGAACCCGGGTTTCCTGTGCTGTGAGGCAGCAGTGCGAACCACTGAGACAAAAATGTGCTGCCCCATTTGGTTGTACTGTGCTTCCTACTTTCTCCTTTATCACTGAACCAACAGATAAACAATTGAATGCAGCCTAAGCAAATTTCCCTGTGGAAATCGAAACTCCCTCATATTTATTAATTCTCAACGTTTTCATTGGGGTGAGGGTCAGAAGTCACGATTACCACGAACGTTTAGAAATATCTGGGGATCAGGAGTTAGTCCTTAACATCAGGTCCCCTCCCACCATATTGAAGAAAATATGCAGCCCTGAGTTTCCTCAGGCTTTCTGCTACTGGATCCCAGCATGTTAGTTGCAAGTTTAGTCTTTGACCCTTTTAGGTACCGTAGACGCCACACCTCCAATAAGATCACACTGACGCAACGATTAAAAACTCCATGGAAAGTTGAAGCCTATTTGACAAAAACGGAAGATATGCTATTGTTATTGAGACAAAAAAAATCTGGCCGATGCATGTATTATTCTTGTGTGATAAGGAACAGTTCTATTTTTCCGGTATTTTCTTACCAGATGCTCATTCTCAATATCATTGAGCACTCCTGCCGAAATAAGTGATGTAATCACTGCACTGAGAGATTTTGTCTGCAGTGAAATACCAAATTGGTACAATTATTATGTATCTTTAGTTCTGAGCCAACAGATTAATAACACATTGTTTCATTGTGGAGGAGGTCTGTCAAATATAAATGCTTATTACAGTCGTCTCGCCTGTGGAATATTTGCAAGCTTCATTTTTAAAGTCTGGCTTTCATTTCAGATATACTTGACTGCCAAGGATGAATTAAAAATAGTGACAGTTGTTCAGTTCCTAATACTGCGTTTTGTTTCCAGTTTGTTTTGCCAGTTTCAGAAATATAAATGTGCTCTTTCAAGATATTGTCTACTCCAGGCCACAAAGACAAACGGAAGTTTTGAGCAAGTAGTATTTTGAAATGTTTGTAAATGGCGTAGGGATCAGACTAGTATGGCGTGGCAAAACAGGAAACAAGCAACATCTCTGGACAGCTCAATTACAGGGGAACTGTTATTGTGTGTCAGTGTGGTACTAGGACAGTATAATTATGGTAATAGTGTACAGATGTTACCATGGTGTTGGAGTAAGTGCTACATTATCCAAGATGGTCGTGGATTGTGATTCCATTCTCATCTTTATTATGTTAAAAATCACACAACACCAGGTTATAGTCCAACAGGTTTAATTGGAAGCACACTAGCTTTCAGAGCGACGCTGATGAAGGAGCGTACACCCCAGTCCAACACCGGCATCTCCAAATCATCTTTATTATAATTAGTTGTTTTGAAGTTTTTCAGGCAGACTGTGATCTTCCTGAAGATGCTGATTAATGTAGACTTTGCCTTGGAATTTCTTCCAAACTGAATTTCTTGCAAAGATAGTGGATGTGTATTCTGCTGCTCCCATAGCCTTTGAAATGGACAACTTTGTGAACAATATTTCCTGCCTTAGAAGCCTGAAAGTAGGATTAAGAATATGTATGAGATGCTAAGTATGTAAATTAGCTCGCTGAGCTTGAAGGTTTGTTTTCAGATGTTTCGTTGCCATACTAGGTAACATCATCAGTGAGAGTCTCTGGTGAAGCACTGGTGGTATGTCCCGTCTCTCTATTTATAGGTCTTGGTTTCTTAAGATGGATGATCTCATTTACGATTTTTTTTTCAAGGGAAAGCAGATAGGATCTAAATTGATGTGCTTATTAATGGAGTTCTGGTTAGAATGCCATGCCTCTAAGAATTCTCATGTGTGTCTTTGTTTCACCTGTCCTAGGATGTGTGTGTTGTCCCAGGCAAAATGGTGTCCTTCTTTGTCTGCATATATAGAAAGTAGTGATAGTGAGTCGTGTCTTTTGGTGGCCAATTGGTGTTCATGTATCCTGGTGGCAAGTTTCCTGCTAGTTTGTCCAATATAGTGTTTTTTACAGTTCTTGCATGGTATCTTGTAAATGATGTTTGTTTTGTTGGTAGTGTAATGTATGAGATGCATTTAGATGTGTGCATAAAATGAATATTATTTTTTCACTCTGATTGTATTCTTGTTTGTCCTTCCAGTATTTAAATCGAAGTAGCATTTGCCTTCCAATAGGATACATGCAGTTTAACAATCCATTTTACAGCTCCTGTTCCCAGAGCTTAAACGTCTCTTGCTCCTTTCTTCCCCCCCGCCCATTGAAATTTATAAAGATTTATAGAAATTTAATTTAGTGACTTTAGAGTAATTCTTGTGGTCTTGAAGATAGTGTAGACAAGATTGTGCCAAACATCACAGTGGCGCAAACTACTGTGTGACCTGGAACTCAGGCTCTTGAAATATGGAAAAATTGAAGTCATGTTCATGTTGATATTTGTAGATTACATTCCAGTGGTTTTAATGCCTCTCCACACAGGGATAAGCACCATGGTAATAGAATGCACTACTTGTACTATGGGAGAATGAGGATGATTTATTGCTTACTCTAGCAGATGGACATGGTGGCAGCAACATCTGGGTCTTAGTTTTCAATCTTTTCCCCAACAACTCTGAGGTAAATGTTTTCTAAAACTGGTTCCAAGCTTTTTGAATTCCCTTTTAACATTATTTTGAACAAACTGCAGGAAAATATGCTTTGCTGCACAGTTGTAATTTAGACAATAATATGAGCTAGCTCAGTTTTGCATGTCATCTAACTTCACACTGTGTGGCTAGTCTTTTCTTTGCTATAAATATACAATGCAAATTGATCTAATTGTTTTGGAGGGGCGCCATTAAAATTCAGGTTTTCAGGCCACATGGCTCCCAGAATTATGTAAAAATCAAAAGAAGTGCAGACACTGTAAATCAGGAAAAAAAAACAGAAGTTGCTGGAAAAGCTCAGCAGATTGGCTTCGAACTGAGGCAGGGTCACCGGGCCTGAAACCCTGACTTCTCTTCACAGATGCTGCCAGATCTGCTGAGCTTTTCCAGCAACCTCTATTTTTTTCCCCCAAATTATGTGTTTTCTGTCTTTTAATGATTTACATAAACAAAGTGCTTTTATGCGGCACATTTGGTCCGTTGAGATCACACTTATAACCCTAAAGGCAGAAATTAAGTAGTGTTACTCAGGTTTAATTTGACTGTAGGGCTACTAGTCTCTTGGGCAACAGACTGTTCTTCAATAACACTGAGTGTCTCTGTTCCCAACGCACTCAAAATGGCAGCCTAAATCTCTGTGAGCAAATGACTTCATGTCTTGATCTCATTGGTGCAAATTTATAGTGGAGTTCTATGCTCCAGCTCAAAGTGGAATGAATCTGCTTGCTGTCGGTCTACACTGGTTCAGATGTAGTGCTTTGTAGGAGCACAGATTTGCAATTGTGCTGTTTTGCTACGACAGCTGCCTCCATCCCAATAGAATGTCCGTCTGACATGAATATATTCTTGTTTGTCTCTAATGATTCTCTTGTACCAATTTAAATTGAGAGAGAGGGAGTAGATATGTGTTGTCATTTTCAACTTTCTGGCAGGGTCCTACCTTACATTTGTCAGTCATTACTCTATTATGGCTGTAAATCCCCGAGGCAGAGGCTGAATGGTGAAAGCACTGTGAGCACACAAGGTTTATAGGAAGAATTAATTAAAAGGCAAGTTGAAGACTGATGTTGGGGAGCCAGTATGATCAATATCTGGATTGATCTTCTGAGCGGCTGAAACAATTCTGATCTTATGGTAATTCTGATCTTATTGTGTGCACATCAAATTCCACTTTACCATAGAATCCCTACAGTGTGGAAGCAAGCCCATCAGGTCCACACCAATGCTCTGAAGAGCATCCCACCCAGATCCCTGTAACCCTGCATTTCTCATGGCTAATCCACCTAGCTTGCACATCCCTTAACACTATGGGCAATTTTGCATGGCCAATTCACCTAAACTGCACATCTTTGAACTGTGGGAGGAAACTCGAGCACCCTTTGGGAATCCATGCAGTCACAGGGAGAACGTGCAAACTCCACGCCGACAGTCATCTGAGGTTGGAGTTGAACCTGGGCACCTGGCACTGTGAGGCAGCAGTGCTAACCACTGAGCCGCTCTCTTAATGGTGTTATTGCCCACAAGTGCAATGAATTCTCCCTCCTGTGGTCACATGGGAAATACCTCAATGTGTTTCACAGCATGATTTAGCTTGTTTCTCAAAGATTGTAACAATTGTTGTATTCCTGAAATTGGGGACAGGGTAGGGAGGTAGGGGAGTGCATTTTTCTTCCAAATCCTTATTATTAACACTGAGTTGCTAACTTCCTGTGGCTGAGGAAATCCTCCCCAGTACACAATGTGTGCCTTCAGACCTTCCAGAGCAATCTCTTTGTTGTCAGACAAATTCCAAGAAAAATGTTTGAGAACAACATCAGGAACTGTTCATTGAATTCATCATCCCAACCATTGAGAAAGATAGAGCATTTGATTCAGTGTGGATGATGCTGCAAAGACTTGGCTGTGCAAGAAGCTTTGGTACAATCCTTCAAGTGTTTCATGATATGTGACTGTGATTGTCTTGAATGAGTGATGTGAAACAGGTTAGACCAGGATCAAGCCAGGCCATGTGATGCATAAATCCTGTATATCATTTGCTTAAACACTGATTCCTCCAGGCTGCCATTTTAAGTGCAGTGGGATCAGAGACACTCAGGGTTTTAAGTGACCATCTGTGTGATCTCAGTAAACGAAATGCACCATATAAAAACACTTTGTTTATGTAAATCATTAAAAGGCAGAAAAACTCATAATTCTGGGAGCTGTGTTTCCTGAATTTTAAAGGAGTTCCTCAAAACAATTAGATAGAGTCATAGAGATGTACAGTATGGAAACAGACCCTTCGGTCCAACCTGTCCATGCCGACCAGATATCCCAACCCAATCTAGTCCCACCTGTCAGCACCTGGCCCATATCCCTCCAAACCCTTTCTATTCATATACTCATTCAGATGCCTTTCAAATGTTGCAATTATACCAGCCTCTACCACTTCCTCTGGCAGCTCATTCCATACACGTACCACCCGCTGCATGAAAAATTTGCACCTTAGGTCTCTTTTATGTCTTTCCCTTCTCACTCTAAACCTATGCCCTCTAGTTCTGGACTCTCTGGACTTTGTCTATTTATCCTATCCATGCCCTTCATAATTTTGTAAACCTCCATAAGGTCACCCCTCAGCCTCGACGTTCCAGGGAAAACAGCCCCAGTCTGTTCAGCCTCTCCCCATTGCTCAAATCCTCCAACCCTGGCAGCATCCTTGTAAATCTTTTGTGAACCCTTTCACGTTTCACAACATCTTTCCGATAGGAAGGAGACCAGAAATGCATGCAATATTCCAACAGTGGCCTAACCAATGTTCCATACAGCCGCAACATGACCTCCCAACTCCTGTACTCAATACACTGACCAATAAAGGAAAGCATAGCAAACGCCTTCTTCACTATCCTATCTACCTGTGATTCCACTTTCAAGGAGCTATGAACCTGCACTCCAAGGTCTCTTTGTTCAGCAACACTCTCTAGGACCTTACCATTAAGTGTATAAGTCCTGCTAATATTTGTTTTTAATTTGCATTATATATTTATTGGATGTAGAAATGGGATCCATCCTATTTACCACTTATCTGACTCTGGTTATTCATCTCATCAAAATTCAACAGCACTCTGCCATCAGTACAATATTAAATACTGCTGAGACTCTGATGCTTTGATTGAAGTGAGCCATCATTGACCGTTAATGACTAGGAGGAGCTTACTACCAATTATTCAAAATGGCAATAAGTAGTCTAGCAAGTTGCATCATGCTTGGAGTCAAAACACCTAAATGATGAGGCAGAGCAGGAAAGAACAGGAGGAAAATTCTGAGCTCCAGATCACATTATCTTGTGGGACATCCTGTCCCATTTACTTAAAGTTCTGTGGGTTCAGAATCAACTTGTTCAAGTGCATGAAGACCAATGACAGAAGCCCACGAGCCTGTGTAGACAGCATCCTCGACTTGAGGTGACAGCGAGTTCTCCAGACTTATTCTGGTTCCTTAGAGTGATACGGAACTAGGAATATTTGAAATAATTTCATTTTCAAGTGAGTGTCTAAAATATACTTCCTAAAAATACAGGTGGAAAAGTTAAGTTGAAGCATTTGTCAGCTCGCTGGTGCTGATTCTCTTTGCCTTGTCTGTGTGTCAGAGTATCATATTTATTATTGTACCATGCACACTAGAAAATGACAGGCCAGAGGTCAGGCTGTGGTTAGATGAGAATTTGAAGACTTACAGAGTCACAGAAATGCACAGTATGGAAACAGACCCTTCGGTTCAACCCGTCCATGCCGACCAGACATCCCAACCCAATCTAGTCCCACCTGCCAGTACCTGGCCCATATCCCTCCAAACCCTTCCTATTCATATACCCATCCAGATGCCTTTTAAATGTTGCAATTGTACTGGCCTCCACCACTTCCTCTGGCAACATCATTCTACGTAGCACCCTCTGAGTGAAAGAATTGCCTCTTAGGTCCCTTTATATCTTGCCCCTCTCACCCTAAACCTATGCCCTCTAGCTCTGTACTCCCTCAGCCCAGGGAAAAGACTTTGTCTATTTATCCTATCCATGCCCCTCATGATTTTATAAATCTCTATACGGTTCAGCCTCCTACGCTTCAGGGAAAACAGCCCTAGCCCATTCAGTCTCTCCCTCTAGCTCAAATCCTTCAAACCTGGCAACATCTTTGTAAATCTTTTCTGAACCCTTTCAAGTTTCACAACATCTTTCCAATAGGAAGGAGACCAGAATTGCACACAATATTCCAATAATGGCCTAACCAATGTCCTGTACAGCCGCAACATGACCTCCCAACTCCTGTACTCAGTACTCTGACCAATAAAGGAAAGCATACCAAACGCCTTCTTCACTATCCTGTCTACCTGTGACTCTACTTTCAAGGAACTATGAACTTGCACTCCAAGGTCTCTTTGTTCAGCAACACTCCCTAGGACCTTACCATTAAGTGCATAAGTCCTGCTAATATTTGCTTTCCCAAAATGCAGCATCTCACATTTATCTGTCCCTGTTGGGCAGCAGATGTGCTGTCACAATGTTTTACCATTTGATGTTTCCATCAATGTCTTCTCCTATTCTGAAGGAAATGACCATTACCTGAGTTTGCTAGCAGCCCTCCAGTGCATTCATCTGATGGTAATTTTTCCAATATCAAACTGGAATACTGCACCCTAATGCCTGATTTACTTTAAACATAAGTGCATCACATTGGATAGCTCATGTGACAATGAGTTTAAACGCAGTTGCATAAATCACTGGTTTGTTGAATTCTATACTATGGTGTACAACTTTCGATACCCGATGTCAAAAACAATATAAATGAATTGCCACCCTCTCCAGGAAGCATTCTGAAATTTGGCAAGACTGAACTGCGGAAAGATTTGAACAATTTAAAAAACTAGGCCAAAACAAAATGAGATGTGGAGATTTAGAATATCGGAAGATAGGTTTGGTACAGAGATTGAAGATACAATTACAAATTTACACAAAGTAAATTGCGGATACAGCCAGGATACCAGTGCATTGGGTTCGTCAATTCTATGGCTAACAAAGACATGAGTGGGTGTTTCAACAGCAGATGAGCTGAGACTGGCAAAGTCAAAAAGTAGTAAGTATTCATAAAATCAGTGACAAAAGAAAGTCAGAGAAGTCCACTGTGAGTTAAACGGCAGAATCAGAATGACATCTGAACATTGTGGAATTTAGAAACATGTAGCATCGGTCCTGTAATATAGGGAAATGCTGGTTTAATTATTGCAGTCTATAACAGCGAATACTGACAGTTGTCGAGAGTGTGGTGCTGGAAAAGCACAGCAGGTCAGGCAGCATCCAAGGAGCAGGAGAATCGATGTTTTGAGCAAAAGCCCTTCATCATTCCTGATGAAGGACTTTTGCCCAAAACTTCGATTCTCCTGCTCCTCGGATGCTGCCTGACCTGCTGTGCTTTTCCAGCACCACACTCTCGACTCTGATCTCCAGCATCTGTAGTCCTTACTTTCACCGAATACTGATAGCTGTCCACTGACTTTTAATAGCTAAAGAAAATGCTCTTCTTGATAATCTTGTTATTTATCTGTATTTTATCTATGCTTTAAGTAACTGTAGCATCCTTGTAATGATCTTGAGAGTGATGGCTTTGGTCTTATGTGATTTAAAAATATTTTAAAGAATAAACTGAAGATTAACTTAGAGTCATAGAGATGTACAGCATGGAAACAGACCCTTCAATCCAACTCATCCATGCCGACCAGGTATCTCAATCCAATCTAGTCACACTGGCCAGCACCCAACCCATATCCCTCCAAACCCTTCCTATTCATATACCCATCCAAATGCCTTTTAAATGTTGCAATTGTACTAGCTTCCACCCCTTCCTCTGGCAGCTCATTCCACACATGTACCACCCTCTGCATGAAAAAGTTGACCCTTAGGTCTCTTTTATATCTTTCCCCTCTCATCCTGAACCTATGCCCTCTAGTTCTGGACTCACCCACCCCAGGGAAGAGACTTTGTCTATTTATTCTATCTATGCCCCTCATGATTTTATAAACCTCTATAACGTCTCCCTTCAGCTTCCGACACTCCAGGGAAAACAGCCTCAGCCCATTCAACCTCTCCCTATAGCTCAAATCCTTAGATGACTACTTTGAACCTTCTGATATACAACATGTAGTGACAAGCAAATGGATATGTCTCCTTTATGGAATAATATGTGTCATTTTGTGGTTACCGAAATGGAGTAATTAAAGTTACTGGCAAATGCGCTAGTGCCAATATTGTTCTTTGCTTCAAAGCCAAACTTAGGGTTGACTATGAAAGAGGAAATATTGTCTATTCAGTTTGCAAAATTATGAATGTTGTAACAGGATTCGCTCTTGTTACCATATTATCTGCTTCAAAATTGTAAGTGAAAGGCAATTTATAAGCAGACAATTTGGTTAGCTGATGCATTGGCTGGCTCTCTGGGAAATTGACCCGCCACTGAGTGCACCAATCAAATCCTTTGTGTAGAACTCATGTGTCTTTGTTGTTATAATCTGTTTAGAGCCTTAACATTGAAAGAGAAATTTGAACACCAAGTAATTAACTAAGATCAACTGTGTCATAAAATATTACATTCTTTTAAAATGTGATTGTGCATATAAAAAAGAATTCTTAACTTAACGTTATAATTTCTAACTGCAATATGTTCTGCCATAAACCCAGATTTACTTTATTTTCCACCTTCCCAAGAGTTTCCTTATTCTCCAAAATCTTGAAGGATCATTCACTTACATGAAACATTCATAATATTCATCTGCCAGAAGTACCGAATGGATAATCCATCTTGGCCTCTGCCAGTGGTTCCCAGCATCACAGATACCAATTTTCAGTCAATTTGATTCGCTCCATGTAATATCAAAAACAGTTAGAGGCACTAGAGAGTACAAAAGCTATGAGCCCTGACAATACTGGATTTACCCGACAACGTGGAAAATTGCCCAGATATCTCCTGTACACAAAAAGCAGAACAAATCCAATCTAGTCAATTACCGTCCCATCAATCTACTCTTCATCATTAGTAAAGTGATGCAAGTTATCATCAATAGCACTTTAAAGCAGCACCTGCTCAGCAATATTCTGCTCAGTGATGCCCACTTTGGGTTCCAGCAGGGTCACTCAGCTCCTAACCTCATTATAACCTTGATTCAAACATGCACAAAAGAACTGAATTCAAGAGGTGAGATGAGAGTGATAGCACCTTAACATCAAGGCTGCATTTGACCAAAGAAGCCAAGCAAAACCTGAGTCAATAGGAGCCAGGAGGAAAACTCTGTGCTGGTTGGCATTAGACCTGGCAGAGAGGAAGATGGTTGTGGTTGTTGGGAGATCAGTTATCTCAGCTCCAGAATACCTCTGCAGGAATCCCTCAGAGCAGTGTCTTAGGCCCAACCATTTTCAGTTGCTTCATCAATGACCATCTCTCATTCATAAGGTTAGAAGTGGAGATGTTTGTCAATGATTGCACAATGATCAAGAACATTTGTGACTCCTCAGATACTGGAGTAGTCCATGTTCAAATGCAACAAGATCTGGACAATATCCAGATTCAGGGCTGAAAATGGCAGATAACATTCATGCTACATAAATGCCAGGCAGTGACTGTTTGCAATAACAGACAATATAACCACAGCCCCTTGATATTTGATGGTGATACCATCAATGAACCCACCACCCCTCCCCCCACTATTAATATTCTTACAGTTATCATTGACCAGGGACTGAACTGGACTTGCCGTATAAATACAATGGCTACAGAAGCAGGTCAGAGACTATAAATACCGCAGCGAGCAGCTCATCTCCTGACTCCCTAAAGACAACCCACTATCCACAAGACACTAGTTTGGAGTGTGACAGAATACTCCCACTTGCCTTCAAGAAGCTTGACGACATCCAGGACAAAGCAGCCTGCTCGACTGATACCACATCCACAAGCATCCACTCCCGCCACTACATCAGTAGCAGCAGTATGTACTATCTACAAGATGCACTACAAAAAATCACTAAGGTTTCTTAGACATTACCTTCCAAACCCACAAGCACCATTGTCTAGACATGGAGGTGCTGGGTGGTGGACTGAAGGAGTGGGGGCTCTGAAAGCTTATGGTTTCAAATAAACCTATTGGACTATAACCTGGTGTTGTGTGATTTTTGATATTGTCTAGAGGATAAGGGTAGCAGATCCATAGAAACACAACCATCTGCAAGTGCCTCTCCACGCCACTCACCTTCCTGACTTGGAATTATATTGGCCATTCCTTCACTGTCAATGGTCAGTTCCTGAAATTCCCTCCCTGAGGTTTTGTGAGTTTATTTACAGTGCAGGGACTGCAGCAGTTCAAGAAGGCAGCTCACCACCACCTTCTCAAGGGCAACTAGGAATGGGCAATAAATGCTGGCCGACAAGGTAGACATATTACTTTTAAATATACCTAACCCGGCTTGATGGATTTGTATTCACTTAGGTTTGTTACTTAAGTTTTCAATCATTTATCTTGCATTTAATTGTTTAATGTCCAACTCAGAAATGATATTCCTAAAACTAAAAATTACACTCTAAAAAATAGATGAATTATGCAATGGGATAATCACTATTTTGTCCAGTCCACTGCATTGTGGCAAAGCCACTGTATTCCTAACGCCCCTTAGAGCAAATGTTATACCGTTTGATGGAAAATTCCATGCCTGACTCTAACTAGCAATTACAAAGCATAAAATACTGCAACAAGGATTTACCAAGGAATGTTGATGGTTAGTCAGGCATCTCCCTTGTATTAATTTGTGATCTTGGAAGACAGCTCATTTTTCTACACTTACCTTTTTGAGGAAATGTAGTTACCAAGAACATTTCTTTATCAGGGATTTTTTTCTTGCATGCCAGTTGAATGTTGATGCTTCAAAAATTTGTGCTTTTAATTTATTTGGTTGTGTCTCCTCTTTATTACATCTCACTATGACTTGCACTGACACTTGTCAGAGATGGGCTGGATGGTGTCTTCAAGTGTACTTCACTACTAACTGCTTATCAATGCATAAGTGCATCTTGAGCCATGTTGATACACACTACATGCACTTTTCCTGCAGGAGGACAGCAGGTCTCAGCTCATCACTTCACAGCGCTACTGAATTCATAGATTGATCCTGCATTGCAGTGACTTGAGCACAAAATCTAGGTTTATACACCAATGCAGTACTGATGAACAATTGCTTTTTTGGGGAGCTCTCATTCATTAAAGATATTAGATCGAGGCCTTGTCTTCCTTGTTGGGTGGATATGAAAAAAACAGTTGTTGAAAGTGTGTTGCTAGAAAAATTCTGATAATCAGCATCTGCAGACCTCACTGTCTCCTATGAAAAAAACAGTGGTACTCCTGTATTTTGAAGAAATTCACTTGCGTTTTCCCAGATGTTCAGCTGAGACTGATCCTTTAAATAACTATGAATATCACAAAACAATACAACACCAGGTTATAGTCCAACAGGTTTATTTGGAAGTACTAGCTTTCAGAGCGCTGCTCCTTCATCAAGTATCTAGTAGGGCAAGATCATAAGATACAGAAATTACAGCAAAAGATCACAGTGTCATGCAATTAAAACGATATATTGAACAAACCTACATTGTTGCTGAGTCATCTTTTAGAATGGGTTGCAGGTTTTGGTTCATTAATATGTAAATCCCAGAACCGTAATCGATGAGTAGCAAAAATAACCTCTTCATTCATCAATCACAGCATAAGTTCAAGGCAGCAATAGAATCACGAGTTACCTGATGAAGGAGCAGTGCTTTGAAAGTTAGTACTTCTAAACAAAGCTGTTGGAATATAACCTGGTGTTGTGTGATTTTTAACTTTGTCCACTCCAGTCCAACACCGGCACCTCCACATTATTATCACAAAACAGACAATGTTGTTATTGTCTGAGGAGTTCTAAGGAAGGATCAGTGGACCCAAAACGTTAACCCTGATTTCTCTTTACAGATGTTGCCAGACATGCTGAGCTTTCCCAGCAATTTCTGTTTTTGTTTCTGATTTCCAGCATCAACAGTTCTTTGGTTTTTATCTTGTTATTGTCTCATTGCTGTTTGTGAGAGAAATAAGTTAGAAACAAACTTTGTTTCCTACATTACAACACTGACACTTCAAAAATACTTAGAGGTAAACTCCTTGGAGTTTATTGAGCTCATGAATGTCAGTTTATAAATGCGAAGCTTTCTTTGTTTTTTGCAGTTTCTCTTCTACAATTAGAATAGTAACTTGTCTGTTGAGGCCACGTTGTAAAAAGAGAGTGTTATAAAAGCTGATTCCTGAATTGTGTGCTTCTCACCTGGAAAGATAAAGATCACAGCATTCCCTACGAGTGTCACTTTTTACTGGTGGTGCTCATGGAAGAATTGTTACTTCAATATTTAATTGATTATGAGTCAAAATTGTTAGCATAGAGACATTTCCGCTCAGTCAACTGACCTGATGTTGACTTGACCCAGTTTGACTGTCTGAGGAGATGGGGGTTGTTGCAGATTATCAGCAATTTAAGATTGAGACTTCACACAGTTGGGGGTGGAAAGTGTACTGCGTCTGCAGCTTACATTTTCCAGACCAAGTTTAAGGACAAGTATTTTGACAGTTTTTGAACTACTTTAAAAAAAAATGTTGCAAGTCTTTCCAGAGCTGCTGAAAGATCTGTTGTAAAGTACAGAAGTCCCAGGTTTACACAGAGGACAGCAGCAGTGGTGGTGGTCTTAGTATGTTGGAGGAGAGAGACCCTGTTTGAAATGAAAGTAGAGATTGTAGAGCTGTACTGATTGGCCACAGTGGAAGATATAGTCAAGGTAGTCAGTGAAAGGAAGAAAGACTTACATTTGTATAGTGCTTTTCCTAGACTGGATGTCTCAAAGTGCTTTATAACTACTGAAGTACTTTTGTAGCATAGTTATTTTTGCAATTTGGGAAATGTTAGCACCAGTTTTTGCTCTGAAAACTCACACAAGCAGCAATGTAATAATAGGAGAAAGTGAGGACTGCAGATGCTGGAGATCAGAGTTGATAGTGTGTTGTTGGAAAAGCACAGCAGGTCAGGCAGCATCCGAGGAGCAGGAGAATTGACATTTCAAGCACAAACCATTCATCAGGAATTAGGCTTGTGCCCGAAATGTCAATTCTCCTGCTCCTCAGATGCTGCCTGACCTGCTGTGTTTTTCCAGCACCACACTCTTGACAGCAATGTGATAATGAACAGATGATCGGTTTTGCTTCTGTTAACTGAGTGACAATCATTAGCTATTAAACTGGGGGTTAACTTTCCCCTACTCTGCTCCACAATAGTCTCAGGGAGTCTCTCAGATCCACGTGAGAAAGCACATGGAGCCTTAAATTTACATCTCATCTGAAAGGAAAGCACTGCCAACAGTGCAGCACTCTAGTGTCAATCTTGATTGTGTGCCACAGCCTTGTGATTCAAAAGTGAGAATGTAACAGCCGAGTCACAGGCATAGCCCTTTACTGTATGTAACTTAATGACATATTGGGTCATGATATGGAGGAGCTGGTGTTGGACTGGGGTGGACAAAGTAAAAAATCCCACAACACCAGGTTATAGTCCAACTGGTTTATTTGGAAGTACTAGCTTTCAGAGCACTGCTCCTTCATCAGTTAGCCATGGAGTAAGATCGTAAGACACAGAATTTATAGAAAAAGATTATAGTGTCATGCAACTAAAACGATATATTGAACAAACCTAGATTGCTGTTAAGTCTTTCATCTTTTAGAATGGATTGCAGGTTCAAGTTCATCAATATGTAAATCCCAGAACTTCTTATAAGTCATATTCTTGAGATAACTTAAGGTTTCATTAAAAAAAAGGTGACATCTCAGCTCAGACAATACATTAAAGGTGTGAGGTTAGAGTCTGTCTGAATCGCAATCTTGAGTCAGACTGGTTCTATTTCCAAAGTAGGAATTTATAAAATATGTCATGGGTTGACTACCTGCAGATTGTATGCTTTTTGAGCAAATTAAGATGTGTCTGCAAATGAAAATTCACCCCATAGACTTATGTGTGAGTGTGCGTGCATGAGAGAGAGAGAGAGAGAGAGTGAGTGTGTGCATGTGAGTGTGTGTCTGGGTCAGACAAGATAACAGAGCCAGCAACCTAACACTCAGGCCTAACATGACCATATCTCTTGGGTTAAAAAGTTTCTAAAGTTTGTACTTCCTTCATTTGGAACAAGGCAAAGCACAGACTTTATGTAATGTCATTGAGATATATGTTGTTCATGGAGAAGTGGATGAACTGGTTTGCTGATGAAAGAACCATTCTAGTCACTTAAATTTGCTAAGTGGTAACCTTTTCTTTCAGAGTCAGAGGTTCTGTGGATTCAGG
Source organism: Chiloscyllium plagiosum (assembly GCF_037043375.1). Lineage (NCBI taxonomy): Eukaryota > Metazoa > Chordata > Chondrichthyes > Orectolobiformes > Hemiscylliidae > Chiloscyllium > Chiloscyllium plagiosum. The sequence continues at coordinate 41,260,780 of NW_028270160.1, forward strand.
AACACATCCCCACCCCCACCCCTCAGTCTGGGGCTCTGAAAGCGCCAGTGCTGCACTGTTGGAGGTGTTGTCTCTCAGATGGAACATTAATTTGAAGTCCCATCTCTCCTCTAGACTGTATGTAGAAGATCAAATGGCACTTTGTTTTGCCAATTAACTAGCCTTGTTCAGTTTGTTCACATAGCTTGCTGACAGGTCATGCATGTTATAGTCCAAACAGGATTCCCTGACCTTCTGTAATGAGATTATGGTTCAACAGATTGATAACAGCTCAATCCCTTATCAGAAGTTTGAACAATTTGCAGAACTCACATCAGCAGAAATCCTATTAGCTGTTGAAACAAAAGAACCTCCTATGCACACAAATGTGACAATATTAGCAACTTTGTTTTTCTCAGCAGAGCCTATACCTTTCTGATTTGAAGGAGCTGGTGTTGGACTGGGGTGGATAAAGTTTAAAATCACACAACCCCAGGTTATAGTTCAACAGTTTTGTTTGGAAGCACTAGCTTTCAAGTGCTGCTTCTTCATCAGGTGGTTGTGAAGAGCTGATGAAGGAGCAGTGCTCTGAAAGCTAGTGCTTCCAAATAAAACTGTTGGACTATAGCCTGGTATTGTGTGATTTTTAACTTTATACATTTCTGGTATCAGCCAAATCTTCGATAAACATGTTACATTCAACAGAATGCGGTTAATGTGAATACCTATTAAAGATTACATCTTTATTGTTAAAAGCTGCAAATTGTGGTGCATAATGTATTCAAGGTCAGTTCCTTCTTTCTTTTATCAGTTGGTCATTATAATTCTTATGATATCATTATGCCATCAGCACCTTGAAGATTTTAATACTGAGTCCAGGACTGACATCTCTGTAGGATTATCATGGAGTTTCTTGTAATTAATCTCCTGGACACTATTGTGAGAAATCCCAGAGAAGTGAATTTTACTTTGTTTTGGCCATTGACTCCATTGAAGCTGTACAGCCATTCAGTATGATCGTGGCTGATTGAACACTTCGGTGCCTTTTACCCATAACCCGACATGCCATTGTGATTAGAAAGTATCAGTCTCTACCTTTAATATACTCAAAGACCGACTAAAAGAAAGAATTTCAACAGCCCTCCAACTAAAGTAATTTTCTCCTTATCTTGGATTAAGCGGTATTCCTCTTATTTTGAAATGGTGCCCCTTGATTCTATAGTCCCCAAACAGGGGAAACATCTTACCTGCACCTACTCTGTTTGTTCCTGCAAGCATTTTGCAAGTTTCAACAAGATCACTTTTCATTCTTTGAAATTCCAAAGTAGTGGATTTCAAGCAATGCGATTCAGCACACAACATTGGGGGAAGTGTGCTGCATTATGTTTGAGATAGACAGACAGGAGTCTGGAAGAACACAGCAAGCCAGGCAGCATCAGGAGGTGGCGAAGTTGATATTTCTGGTGTAACCCTTCATTAGGTCTAGGGGTGGGTACAGAGGGAGCTGCAGATAAAGGGGATGGCGGGGCAGGGTGGTGAAGTGGGGATAGGTGATGACAGGTAAAAGTGTACGACCTAGTTGGTCAGTGGGAGGAATGAATCCTGTTGGTAGCAGGGAGAATTGGGAGGGAGGGGTTGGGGCTGGGAAGGGAGTCAAGGGACGGGAAGGGAGGTTATTTGAAATTGGAGAACTCAATGTTGTGTCCTCCGACTGCAGGCTGTGCAACTGGATTCATTCCTCCCATTCACCAACCAGATTGTACCCTCTATCTGTCGTCACCTGTCTTCACTTCACCACCCTGCCCCACCATCCCTTTATCTGCAGCACCCCCCACACCCACCCCTAGCCCTGAAGAAGAGTTACACCTGAAACATTGACTTCTCCACCTCCTGATGCTGCTTGGCTTTGCTGTGTTCTTCCAGTTTCCTGTCTATCTATTTTGGATTCCAGCACCTGCAGTTTTTTTTTGTCTCTAGCAACATGTTGAGAAGCAGCAGCACTCTACCTGAGCATCAATACTGTGTCTGTGTGTCCAATCCACCAGTGCCTCCCTCCCCCCAACTCCTCGGTATCTATTATTGAAGA